>NW_028227263.1:116752538-117075038 GCF_978045245.1 Mus caroli | reverse complement strand
GGTGAGTCGCCCAGTCTCTCTCTGACTTGGTTTCATCACCTTTAAACCGGGGGAGGGCTAATGTTTCCTCATAGAGTTAGAGTGAGGATTTAATTCCCGAATCCAATCAAGAAGGCAAAAGTGAATGGAGAAGTTGATAGAGACCACTGGAGGCCAAGTGGAAATCACATATGCAAAGCAGGCAGGCTGTCAAACACTGCCGCTGGCCATTAAGATGACAGAAAATGGATACGCCACTGGCTTTAGTACCATGAAGGTCTTTTGCAACTTTTGGTCAACTGGTGGAAGGAAAAACTTGGGAATTAGTCCAAGAAATAGAGATGGAATAAAGACAAGTACAAAAGTTTCTTCCAGGGAGTTTCATTACGAACGAGCCAGAGTGGTCCTGTGGTTTACCCCTCCACATTCAGCTTCTAGGATGCAAGAACAGCGTAGTTGGAGAGCTAGAGTCAGCTTACAGTCTGAGATGTGAGTAAAGGTGTGTGATGATGAGGGTGGGGTGGGATGGGTGCTGAGGGCAGCGTGGGCATGAGGAGGTGCAGCGTCACACGTTTATGGACAGCTTAATGGAAGCTGGAACTGGAGGCTGCTTCGAGTACTAGTACTACAGAGAACAAGGTGCAGAGTTAGAAGCTGGTGGGCAGAAAGTGGCAGGTCTGGAACTGAGGCTCTCTCAGGAGCTAATTCTGTCTAGAGATGAGCAATTTCCAGCAGGCTGGGATCAGGGTCTATCACATTCCACACAGTTCCCAGCATACAGCACAAGTGTGACCATGGACATGTCTTCCTTCACCGGCTCTCTTTACAGGATATACACAGTTGCCATCTAAACTCTGGTGACTCCAGGGCCTCTCTGATCAACGGAAGAGGTGACTTCTCAGAGTTTCAGGGCCACTTTAGAGAAGTCATGTCATCTCCTAGGTCCTGGATGACCTTGCATAGCAAGGGACATGTGGGTGTCCTCTCAGTCCCTGTATCCTCTTTGGCTTTGACCTCCAAGCTTTAGATGAGCCCCCAAAGGAAACTTGCAGTTCTCCTGAGGAAGTCATGGTGGGCCTTCATCCAACTCTCCTATAACATTCAAAATAAACATGGCTTTAAGTCTGTCCTGATTTTATTAAAGACTTGAGTTCCTACACAGTTAAAAAGCCTGATAAACAACAGAAAACACAAGTAATTATCTTGATAAACATGAAATATTTGTATATTTGTTCTTTAAGCCAGTTCTTATCAATGTTACCAAGAACAGATCAATATCTTAAGAAAACCTCCTTGTTCTAAATAAAGAACCAGGCTTTAGTCTTTATAAGTGTGCTGAGTTTTGATTGTAAGAAATTTAAACCCTTTTGTAAAAATGTTCTTGATTTTTGAGATAGGGTTTCTCTGGGTGGTTCTGGTTATCATGGAACTCACTCTGTAAACTAGGCTGGCCTAGAACTCACAGAGATCTGTCTGCCTCTGCCTCCCAAGTGCTAGAATCAAAAGCATGGGCCACCACTATCGAGCAGGAAATTTAAATCGTTTAAGTGTGTGTGTGTGTGTGTGTGTGTGTGTGTGTGTGTGTGTGTGTAGTGTGGTGTGTGTGGGAGAGAGACAGAGACAGAGAGACAGAGAGACAGAGACAGAGAGACAGAGAGACAGAGACAGAGAGACAGAGACAGAGAGACAGAGAGAGATTCCTGAAGTTCCATTGCTCTCTTACCTGGACCTTCTGCAACATGCTGTGTTCAAAAATATTTTATTTTTATCCTTTCTTACCAAAAACACATCCGACGGCCTTTTCTATATCTATCCTCTACTTTTTGGCTCCTTTCTACAACTGCTCCCTTCCTTAATGAAACAGAGCAACACCACAACGTGTACCAGCTTATTCAAAGGAAGCCGGGTGCTGGTTTCTGCAGCACATGTACTAGAGCAACACAGAGAAGATTACTGTGCCCTCTACATAAGGATGACACACAAATCTATGAGGCATTCCATATTTTTATGAACTTGAATGTGAAAAAAAGGAACCTTGAACTCAAATCACATTTATCGCAGAATAAAAGAAACTACAGTTAGCTGTCCTCATGACGTTAGAGTGTGAGGTTCTTGTCTTTTTTTTTTTTTTTTTGGTTTTTCGGGACAGGGTTTCTCTGTGTAGCCCTGGCTGTCCTGGCACTCACTTTGTAGACCAGGCTGGCCTCGAACTCAGAAATCCGCCTGCCTCTGCCTCCCGAGTGCTGGGATTAAAGGCGTGCGCCACCACGCCCAGCGAGGTTCTTGTCTACCGAGAGTCTTGGACAGAATCTTCTTCCACTTCGGAGTCTAAGGCACGAGCTAGCATATCTAGTACGTTAAATTCCAGCAAGAGTTTCCCATGATAACAAAGCTCTCAAAGGACAAAGGACACTTGACTGAAGAATTCACTACCAACAATTAGCAAGAAAAAGTAGAAGGAAGAGAAAATACACAAAGAAAAACCAAGTTTTATGTGGAACCCCTGTAACTGTAGCTTAGGGCACTGCAGGTTCCCCTGTGGGGCTGGAGGGCGTAGCAAATGGTTATTTTTTTTCATAGAAGACTCAAGGGAGAGAACACAATGGTACAAGCTGACCAGGAGCCTCACTGTTGAGTCTGTAATAGAAAGATGAGCCCAGAACACTTGTCTTTTTTACAGTAGTTTCTGCTTAACAAAGAATTAGCTAGTGGTAATCCAGGAACCTTTGCATCCCAGTGACTTGGCATTGGCCCTCTGGCCCCAGCATCTTCAGTCTCCAAAGCAGCCCTTCTTGGGTTTAAGGTCCTGGGGTGTAGATCTCAGGACATAGCATCTGCCTAAGTATCCATCCTCCCAGTGTCCCGTCTGCAGGCTCATCCTTTCCAAGGAGGAATCGGAATCGTGAAAAGCTGTCAAGAGCTGGGGGGTTGGTGTTAGGGGGACCAGGGAATGCTTTTCAAATGGTGCCTTTATAAAATGAGATCACGCTTCATTTCACTCCCCACCAAATTTTTATCTGGTGACAAGTGCGTTAAGTAAGAGAGGGAAGGCTTGCGAGCAGGAAGAAAGCATACGAGTCTGGCTCCAACTTGCCGCATTTACAGAGATCGGGGCTGTGCTTTAAGGCCATAAAGATCGGAACAGGAGGAACTTTTGTCCATTTGCCCAAGTTCAGGGAAAGGAGATACAACTAGAAGATGGTGTTAAAACCTGGGCTCCACAGCCAGGCGGTGGTGGCGCACGCCTTTAATCCCAGCACTTGGGAGGCAGAGGCAGGCAGATTTCTGAGTTCGAGGCCAGCCTGATCTACAAATAATGAATTCCAGGACAGCCAGGGCTATACAGAGAAACCCTGTCTCGAAAAAACAAAAACAAAAAACAAAACAAAACTGTACTGGCTAGTTTTGTGTCAACTTGACACAGCTGGAGTTATCACAGAGAAAGGAGCTTCAGTTGAGAAAATGCCTCCATGAGATCCAACTGTAAGGCATTTTCTCAATTAGTGATCAAGGGAAAAAGGCCCCTTGTGGGTGGGACCACCTCTGGACTGGTAGTCTTGGTTCTGTAAGCAAGCCAGGGGAGGCAAACCAGTAAGGAACATTCCTCCATGGCCTCTGCATCAGCTCCTGCTTTCTGACCTGCTTGAGTTCCAGTCCTGACTTCCTTTGGTGATGAACAGCAGTATGGAAGTGTAAGCCGAATAAACCCTTTCCTCCCCAACTTGCTTCTTGGTCATGATGTTTGTGCAGCAATAGAAACCCTGGCTAAGACAAAAAAAAAAAAAAAATTCTGGGCTCCTGATCTTGAGCCGGACCCGCACATACACCCTTCGGTTTGTTGCATCCAGGCTGTGTCACAGAGAAGCTGTCACAGAAAAGCAAGCATTTTTTCCTTAAGAAATTGGAGTTTATATTTGATTCTACTTTTTAATGATGTAGCCAAAGGGCCAGTCCTGGGGGATGGAGGGCTGGTTCCACATCCAAAAGAGAAAAGCAGGACAATGTGAGGAGGAAGGTAGCCCTCAGACATGCCTCCTGGGGGGCATGAGAAGCGAGAGCAGGCTCTCCGCCTAAGGAGCCTTGGATTTAGGCACCTTCTTCCTTGTGCTTCCACATACACAAACTGTAACGAAGGGACCAGGGTTGGATACAATTCCTGAGACTGGGCATCCAGCAAGTTCTACCCCCTTTTATTATCCCAGTCCCCCTAATTATGGCAGGGCCTGACAGTGCTCACCTGGGTAAGTAGCCAGATTGAAAGATCCAAAGAAAACCAAGTTAGAGCCTGTGCGAGCTGAGGTACACAGCCATGGTGGGACACACCATAATTACCCAACACCAGTGTGTTAGCATCTGACAAAGCATGTGAGGAAGGGATAAGTTTGAGATCCTGGGCCTGCCTGCTTCAAGTAGGGTTTATAGTCATGTCCTACACACACACACACACACACACACACACACACACACGGTCTACAAGAAGCTTTGGTAAATGGCTGATCATCTAGCCATTTAAGGGGTTTTACACCTGTCAGAGGAAGAAATGAAATATGAGGCTGGGTGGTAGTGGACACTGAGCAAAGGCTGTGCATGATGCTGGAATGAGAAACACACGGTTGCAAGACAGGTTCTGGAGGGCAGGACTGGCCACCTTCATGTGCTAGGGATCCAGCGCTGTGCTAATTTCTATGGGGTCACTTTAGAGCTGTCTCATCTAGCAGTGTCTCATGTGGCTGGCCTGGTTTTTATCAAACACAATAAATAACTCAGGGTATTGCAGGGAAGATGACCCTCCAATGCCCATGTCCTCTCAAGCAAGATTATTATTCCATCTAACTCAGGATTGGGGAGTGGAAATCTCCCACAGTTCCCTGTACTAGAGGCATCCATTAAATACTAGGTGGTCTTCTGTAACAACAATGGGGGGATATAGCTCAGCCGTGCTGCTGCCTGAGAAGACCCTACTCAAAGACTACAACTCACACAAAGCAAGGTCCTTGAAATACCCACAGAAAAAGAGTTGCAGAACAAGCCAGAACAGTACCCACTCAGCCTGAGACATATACTTCACAGAAAGTATGGCCCTGGAATACTCATACTGCTGAGTTATACAGTTATGCAGGGATAACAACAAGAAAGCATAGGTTTGATATTCATATAAGTGGTTTATGCATATCTCCAATCATAGCAGATTGGATCTCCATTTTAGGGCGTTTCTCCCCATGACCCTCTTCCAAGGCCCTCAAGATAGGGTCTAAACCACAAAACATAAGGTATTACAATTAAGCCAGGCTCCTTTGAGGACACAGAGCCTTCATCTGAGAGCATGCACAGCTGCTGAGGAAGGTCCCTGGCACGGTAGCTCCAACACAGCAGAAAGACCTTAACTGTAGCTTCTTCATAACAGGACCTTCAACTCAAGAGCGCGTCAGCCTGTTGGGGACAAAGCTACAAACACTGCAGTTTCCTTCACTTCACACGTCTTCCCAGCTTCAATTTCTCCAACTGAATTGTGTGGGTACTGACATTATCAGTGGATTAATCCATCAGTACACTTAGATATCTATGTAATTTTGGATAGTTTATAGAACTAAGAGGCAGGGCCTGATTAAAGAAAGTAGGGCATGCCCTAAAATGGTATCTATCTATCTATCTATCTACCTACCTACCTATCTTTTCTGCTACAGTGGCCCACTGTCATAATGTTATTGACTTGCCACTGGCTGAAAAGCAATGGACCTGGGTAATGATGAACTAAGATCACCACTGTATCGTGAGTGAAAATAAGCCTTCAGTTCTCCTCCTTAGGTTGCTTGATTCATACACTTTTGCCACAGCCGTGAACATTTCCTTACACCGAGGTGTTTAAACATGTCAGCTGGGGAGCGTCTCAGATTCATACTATAACATTCCACCTCTGGTCCCAGGAGAAGCATGGCCATCTGATAATGCAAAGTGCCAAAATGCATAATCCGAGAGTCCCCAAATGTTTAGCAGTTGCAGTATTAGTCAAAAGTCTAACAGTCTCCTCTGGGACTCAAGGCACTGCTAGCTATGAGCCCTTCAGTAATAAAATGTCACATTCTTCCATCACCTGATGGCATCGAGTAAATATTCTCATTCTATGAAAAGTGGTAACAAGGAAGGACTGGAGCAAAGACATACTCAAAACCAGCAGGATGAATATTAAACATATTCGTAGCTACAGCTCAGAATGTAGAGCATATGATTGCATCATTGGCTCCACCCGGGTTCTTTTTTTTTTTTTTTTTTGGTTTTTCAAGACAGGGTTTCTCTGTGTAGCCCTGGCTGTCCTGGAACTCACTCTGTAGACCAGGCTGGCCTCCAACTCAGAAATCCGCCTGCCTCTGTCTCCCAAGTGCTGGGATTAAAGGCGTGGGCCACCACGCCCGGCTTTCCGCCCAGGTTCTTATGGGCTTGGTCAGACCCCCGTGGCGTTGCCATTTGCAGCACTGTCTCCAGTCACTGCTGGAAGCCTTCCTTTACATATGTGCAATGCTCCTGGCAAACACCACCACCATCCTAAGGTGTCCATTGCAAGTTGGGGTTCAGCTCCACTACCTCAGGCATTGACTTACGAGGATACCCCACATGGACGCTGTCTCTGCTACATAGAGCCTGGTAGAGCCTTTCTTCTGGAGCCTTGGTGCAAGCCTCAGTAATCACCTCACTGTTCAGTCCTCATGCGCGCCTGCAGAGCCAGCGCTAATGCGCATGAAGCCAAGGTCCGCCGCCAACTCAGGGTGCAGCTGAATTCATTCGGATCACAGCTACAGTGGCTTCTTAGTTCCTGTGCCTCTGAACATTTCCCTGCGGGGTCATTTTTCGAGCAAGACACCCCTTCCTCTGCACATGTCTCTTTTTTAAGAAGATTCTTTCCATTCACGTCATACCCTGAAAACGTCGGTGGGAGGAGTGTCTTCCCTGAGGCACCTTCCCGATTGTGTGAAGGTTTTCTTCAGTTGTACTGGTATTTTGGACAATTGCATCTGTTCTCACTCACCTTGTCTGTAGTTTTAAATGCTCTTGGGTTCCCAAACTACACAGTATTCCACTTCGCTGCCCCACTTTCTCTGTCTGCTCTCGCTTTATACCTGGCTAGAAGCAGCCGGTGATAATTCCTCTACCAAGTCACTCCATTACTTTGAGATTCAGCCTCAACTCGATTTTTCTTGGGCAGCATGTAGCAAGGGTCTTTGCCAGAATGGAGCATAAATAGCCTTTACCCCAATTCCCAATTGTCTCTATTGTCCCAAGTCTCTATTGTCCACATTTCTATTGGCATTTTGGCCAACTTCAAATTTTTCCATCACATTAGCCCTATATGCTCAGCTACCACCCCCAAAACCCTTCCACAAGCCAGTGCTAAAGCACAAGAACCACATGGTCAGGTTTAATCATATTAAAACCTACTCTTCCCTGGACCAATTTTCTGTATCTGTAACATTTATCTTTGCTGTGATAAAACACCTGAGAGAAGTAATGAGAGAAGCAATTCTTTTGGCTCATGGTTTGAGGGAGTACAGTCTAGCATGGTTCACAGGGCATTGTGGCTGGAGTGACTCCATCCAAAGCAGGAGCATGGGTGGCTGGTCACCTCAAGCAAGCAAGAGTCAGAGCAGGACAGAAGCAGGGACATGTATAACCTTCGAGGCTTCACCCTAGTAGCTTGCTTCTATTTATGAGGCCTTATGTCCCAAATCTCATATTCCATAACTTCACAGAGTTACTGGTTACTGACAACCACATGTTAAAATACAATAGCCTGGGAAGACATTTCAGATTCAACCAATAATGTCATGGTTTGTACCGGCCTTTTGGGAGTCACTGACTATATCCCAGAAAGCTCCAACTCCCTCTGCTACTTTTTCTGCACCCTGATGTCCCATATCATATCTTAAGAAAATTCTCGATTAGGTGAGAGGAAGGCTTATATTCACCCCAAGATTAGCCAGTCCCTTCTTCATGGAGAGAGATGGGTTAGGGGATATCTCAAATACCAAACCGAATAATTTTCTGAGATTGGAACATCATGCCCTACACAAGACTCGAAGCCAGGGCCTCAGACTATACATCCCTAGACATCTATACTCACTGGTATTTAGAAGCAAGATGTGGGTGGCTTCAGACCAGGGATCAGCCCACTGGGACTGTAAGGAGCCAGAACCCGGATATGGACCTTTAGATATTGTTATAAGTAAGGACTAAAGATCGGAATCTGGCCAGGAAGCCAACAAACATAACCAATGCTACATCACCCTCCGATCCCCATGACCTTGCTCAGGGAACCCAGGCCACTGGCACACTACTCTCCAGCTGTCCCTCTAAAGACAGCACTCTTTCCAGACCAGAGTTTTCTATAACTCCTGGGGTGCAGCCACCATCTGATCTCACAGTCATCTCAGAACACGGGCTGTAGACTTATCCTTTACCCTTCACAAGACTTCAGGACTCACCATTCCCTCTGGCCTGATATCAGCAGCCTCCTCCAGGAAGCTGGCACCATCTGCCTGGCAGATGGCCAATGGTGTGGCCTGAGGGAACAAGAAACTGGACTATATAGCTCAGTCCCCAGCCTGTTCCTGCAGCTCCGGGACCTGCAGGTGAGAAGAGATGGGGCTCTCTACGGAAGTAGGACGGATAATCTCCTCTCTTGCCTTTCTTTCTAGACCTCCCATCTTTCCCCTCAAGGCATCTGAATATCCACCCATTTCCCTGGATTCAGAACCTCTAGCTCACTCCCTGATATACTGGACAGCTCCCCACAGCCTGCTCACACCTGGTCCTATCAACCCAACTTCCATCCCTACCCCAGCCTTCCTTGCCTCCAAGTACCCACTATGCTGGGTCTGCCCCCTTCTGTGATCTCCATGACAGTCTCCAACAGGACAGTAGGACAGCCTTATCTGAGCCTCCATCTCTCCCTGCTGCAGATATGGGATCCCGGTGGAGCTGTTGGGCACTCTGGGCTGGAGCAACCCTCCTATGGAGTAAGTCAGATTGAATCTCATCCATATCCTGGGGACCATTGAAAACTGACCTGCCTGGGTCGTCATCTTTCATTTGTAAACCTTTCATAAATCATGTCCCAGTCCCTCCCAGGCTGCAGTGGAAATGAGAGCGTGCAGGAAAATGAGGTGGGAGCCCCCACTCCATGTTTGGAGTGTTGAGAGTCTACCTGCTTCGATTTTTAGGTGATTCTGTCTAAACTTCCATGACCCTCAACTTCCCTCCATCATCTTGTACAAGATCTATTAAAACAGGAATCATACCAGCAACTAAGTCCGGTCAGAGTGTATGCTCTCACAGGACTTTAAAGGGGGTGTAGGGTCTCAGACTCCATGTAAAGAGTCAGCTAACCAACCAGTTTCATCAGAAAAGTAGAAGATGCAGCATCAAAAATACATTACCACAGCCAGGCATGGTGGTGCAAGCCGCCGTTTTATCCCAGCATCCAGGAGGCAGAGGCCGGTGGATCTCTGTGAGTTTGAGGCCAGTCTAATCTACAGCGTGAGTTCCAGATCAGCCAGGGCTACTTAGTTACTAAACCATAAGTGCAGTCAGCAAAAGAAAACAGTGGCACCTTACTCGAGGTGAGTATGCTGCTCCGGCATCCACAGTCACCACCTGGACTGTCTCACACCGTTCTGTCCCTCATCTGACCCTGCAGTGTCTGAGCTCAAGAGCCCTGTGCAAGATGCTCAGGCTTTGGGGCAGCCAAAGCCAGGAAGGCTCAGAGGTGGATGCTGTATCCGTTAGGAAGGACATGGAAACATAGGGAGAATTGCTTCAGCAGGTGCTCAGGAAGACCCAGGGGCTGGGTTTGTAACGGGGAGGAACTAGGTAGCTGGACCCACAACTGCGTTTTCTTCAGGGTTGACCCGGGAGACCACAGAGGACCCCAGGAATACTGGTGGGGAAGAATTCCTCACGGCCTTCCTGCAGAATTCACAGCCTGGGAGCAGCAATTAATTATATAGGCTCAGTTACAAACAATCTATGCTTTAACTTGTTAAAATATGCCAATGTTTCCCTCAAATGTCTGTGGAGAAACTGATTGTCAGACCCATATCACAGGACACCGTAGCCAGAGCACTGAACATAATCTCTCCAATGGCCCAGTGGTGGGCGCTTGAGCTAGGACTTCTACTAAGGTCACCTCTATAACAGTTGTCTCCATTTTGCTAAAGACTCCATCTTTCATTTCCTATCCTCTGGCAACTTCTAGCCTGGTGGGATATCAAACTATACAGTTGAATGTTTCATCAGTTGCTCCTGGTCCTTCTTCACTACTTGACATTGCTCTGGACCAAGCTGTGTTGAACTGTGAAATCAGAAACCCTGGGAGAGGAGCTCTCTCCATGAGCCTGCAAACCTCAGTTTCCATGCCTGTACAAGGGGTGGTCGTGAGCCAACAGGCATCGTCCACACTGTAGGAGGCCCCAGGTGTCTGACCTCAGGCACATTTCTAACTCCAACTCTCTTCCCTTCCCAGCTCTGCTCACCCCAGCAGAAGCATCCTGCCAAGGCATTCACTGTGCATCTGGGCAGCGCTGCCAGATGGTGAATGGGAAGGCCAGGTGTGTGGCAGAGTCCAGAGCTGTCTGCCGTGCCCAGGGTGATCCCCACTATACCACCTTCGATGGCCGTCGCTATGACATGATGGGCACCTGTACCTACACAATGGCTGAGCTGCGCAGCAGCAAGGGCTCCCTGCTGGCCTTTAAAGTAGACGCCAAGAATGAGCATCGGAGCTCCAACAAAGTCTCCTATGTACGCTTGGTCACTGTGCATGCCTACAACCACACCGTGTCCCTGATCTATGGAGAAGTTGGCCTTGCGAAGGTGAGTTCCCCAAGGCTGTGAGTTTAAGGTTAACCAAGCCAAAAAAGAAAAAGGAGCCTTGGTGTTAGACCCCAAACCATCCCCTTTCAATGTGGAGGACTAGGCCCCACCACCATCCAAATAAGCCAACTGAAGGGATGGGTGGTGGTGGCAGTGAGCACTGGAAAGAGAGTCACTCAACGTGACTACTTTGGGGAGTAACCCTGAAATCTCTCTTGAAGGTAATGACAAGGACGCTGTGAGCTTTTAGGAGCAGGAAACAAAGCAGGCACAGCAGAGAGCGCTGTTAGCCATGCTTAAGGTTTGAATGAATGCTATTCAGCTCTGGTTCTACAAGGGCTCTGGAAAAGGTGCGATCGCTGTCATTTCTTGAGGGGATCAATCTTTTTCCCTCAAAGTGATTACTTTGGCCCAAATGTGTGACTTGACCACAGGAGTTCACACCTGGGGGTGGTCTCGCCGTGGTAACGGGTCCTGTGAAGCTTGCTGTTGCTTATGAGTAGTTTCACACCCCAACCTCCCTGTTATACAGATGTTTACTGGTCTATAGAAGCATAGAGAGTGTTCCGAGGAGAGAAATGAAAATTAGAGGCTCGGCAGGGTCAAAGAAGAGGGCTTAGAGAGATGGCTTGGCAGTTAACAGAACTCACTGTTCTTCAAAATGGCTGGAGTTCAATGCCCAGCCCCCATTGTCAGGTGGGTCACAGACACCTGTAAGTCCAGTTCTGGGGGACCTGATGCCCTCTTCTGACCTCTGTGCGCACTGTGAGTATGTTCACATCCATCCATTAGCAGCGTATGTCCTGAACTTTGTGGCACTCTACTGTCAGCACGGGAGTACTATAAAGTGACCTGTCAGGTGATCAAACTTTTGGAACTGTGGTTTGGATTTCCTTGAGCGCCTCCTGTTACACAAAACCTTGTTGTTTTAAGTGAGGAAGTGGTGCTCTTTCTTTAGAAGAACCCCCAACAGGCTCCAGCTGGAATCCCATCATCCCTTTCTGCAGGGTCAGCAATATGGTGGTGTTCAGGGCAGGGGGCGGGAGAGGAGTCATCCTCTTCCTAGGTACACTTCACGTCCGTGTTATTTTACTTGCATTTTCTGCCTCTCTGGGCAAACTCACTTGAGCATTGAGTTCACAAAGTGAGTCATTGTTGTGGACCGTGAAACTGGACATTCTGGTCCATACAGGAAACTGAGTTGAGTGGTCAGCCAGAGTGCACTGTAATGGCTGTAGGACTTCCCGAGTACTCTCATAACGGGACACAGGAGGACTAGTTCTTTTTGCTCAAGGGTAGTTAAAACTCTGTGTCAGCCAGGCAGTGGTGGGGCATGCCTTTAATCCCAGCACTTGGGAGGCAGAGGCAGATGGGTTTCTGAGTTCGAGGCCAGACTGGTCTACAGAGTGAGTTCCAGGACAGCCAGGGCTACACAGAGAAACCCTGTCTCAAAAAGAAAACAAAAAAACAAAAACAAAACTCTGTGTCCGTCACAAAGCTTCTGAGTGTACACCTCATGATCAGTTGTCATCATCCTCCCTCTCCCCTCCTCGTCCTGTCCCTCTGTCCCCCACCATTACAGGGAAGGCACCATTAAAGCTAACTGGGTTGTGGGAGTCCCCAAACCTCCTCTGTCCTTAGCTGAGTTATCATGGGCTCCTGTGATCTGAAGCTTCAGCTGTCTATCATGCTGGTTCTAACAGGGTGCAGTGGCCTCTTCCCCTTGGGGAGAAAGTTCTAGCTCCATGTTTTCAACTCTGGATGCTCTGAAGGTGGGGGCTGGTATGATCTTTTCATAGTCATTATATAGACTGAGTCTACCAATCAAGGAAGACCCATGCCTCTGCCCCCTTAATTGTTTATAATTTATTGACTGCTCATACACTTTTGGAGGCTTCAGGATGTAATTTAATTCATCTGTTATTTGGTACAGCCTTTATGACAAGGCTGAAAAGAGTCTTCAGTTATCCTGTTATTAATAAAAAGAGCAAACAAGCCCCCACCTTCATCCAGAGCATCCAGAGTTGAAAACGTGGAGCTAGAGCTCTGTCGCCAAGCAGAAGAGGCCCTGCACCCTGTTAGAACCAGCACAATGCACAGGTGACGACGCTTCTACCAGACGCAACTTTTATCTTACTCAAGCGTCTTGGCTTAAGGGCCTAACAGGCTACTTCTGTGATAGCATCCAACCAGCTCCTGTCATTGCTGGAATACGAGTCCCTCCTCTTCTGTCACTTGAATATGGAGAGCTGGGAGGTGGCCTGACAGTTATCTCGCTAGCATTGTTTAAGACAAGGGCTTACACAGCAACTTCAGACAGGTGGTGTGCAGCTGACACACCGGCAAGGAGCTTCACCAGCCTTTGGCCAACTCAACGGGTTAGAAGTAGAAATAGTGTCTTCAACTCTCTTGACCCATCAGCTCCCAATAATGACACAGTGACCTCTTATTACTTATGAATGCTTAGGGCTTATAGCTTACGTTTGTTTGTTTCCAACTAGCTCATATAACTTAATTAACCCTGTCTATACTCGCCCACATTTGCAACATGGCCCAATTGCCTCTCCTCAACCCCGTATGCCTTTTCTCCATGTCTGGTTGGGACCTGATTCTTTCCCAGAGTTCCTACCTCTGCCCTGAAGTTCCATCTATCCTCTCCTGCCTAGCTATTGACCATCAGATCTTTATTACATCAATCAGAAGATGCCTTAGACAGGTGAGGAAGGACAGAGATGCACAGTGTACAAAAAGATTATCCCAACAAAATGGGAAGTGGATCCAAGAATGTCTGGGTCATCCCTGGGCATTGGACTAACCTGCCAAGTAGGTCTCAGCGAGCTGCCCTCTGCTGCACTCAATTGAAGACCCTAAGAAAACTGGGTACCTTCATGGACTCTGAAGGAAGAAACCATTTCAGAGTCACCAATACATTAAGTAGGTGTTCTCTCCAGATGCTCCAGCAGCTTCATGGAGGGGAGAGGAGCCAGCTCAGATCCATCAAGAGGTGAAAAGATGCTCTCTGAGAACTGGGGAACTCCAGGGCTTAAAGTTATAGTAACACTGGTCCTGTCCCTTAGAGGCCTTTGCTGTGAACTAGGAGGGGGGTATCATTGACATGTGGGATCTTTATGCCCTAGATTTGCTCCCATCTTTTAGAAAAAAAAAATCTTGATTATATAAAAATAGCTAAGAGAAGAACATACTGATTTTGCAGAGGACCCAAATTCAGTTCCCATTGCCCACATAAGGTGACTCACAACTAACTGTCAGTAACTCGAGTTCCAGGGGATTCAATGCCTCTAAGCACTGTGGACACCTTCTCTGTGTCTCTCTCTGTCTCTGTGTCTCTCTAACACACGTTATATATGTGTGTGTGTGTGTATATACATGTATATATGTATATATATTATACACACATATAAATATATGTAATAAATATATGTAATAAATATAAGTATATACTTGTAAGCATACACACACACACACACACATATATATATATATATATATATATATATATATATATATATATATACACACACACATATATATGTGTATACTTATGGTGGATATCTAATTCCACATACCTTTATTTGGCAAAACAATTCCAACTTCAAGATACTATAAAAGTTCAATGGCCCATTTGAGAGTCAAGTGTCTTTTTCATATAATGCACATTTAAGCCATATTATACTACAGTGTTGTGCCCCAACAGGAAATTTTATATTTAATTTTTAATAGCATGGATTTTTTGATGTCTGTTGCAACTAGTTCAGAGGCTTTAAGCCCATTCTATGCAGGTCCAGTCATGGTCTTGATTCCTTCCCAGCTGGGGCTCAAGAGGCACCCCCCCCAGCAGTTGTGTACATTAAGACAGCCAACAGAATGTCAGCCAGGACTACCCAATCACATTCTGATTGACACAGAGAGGAAGAGGCATCTGGAGTTGATATAGATGTCCTCACCACCAGGAAGAAGCAGGGTAGTGGAAAACCAGATCCCTCAGCCCAGAGGACCTTTAGGTAAGACTTTAGGTAAGGTAATGTCCAGGACTTTAAGTAAGAATCGGGGTTTCTCCACACATAAGCAGATCGGATCTCAAATGCAAATAAATCAAGACCCCAAAGCCACTGCAGGGCCCAAGACCCCTACATGATGAGGGGTTTTAAAGACAGCAACAAGCATTTAGTTTTGTTCCTCGGAGGCCAGGGTCTTCAAAAGATACTCCTGGTACCCCAGGGGACCCAGATGGAGGACTTGGGGGACGCGGGATGGCCTGGGGTTACTAGCAAGCTGGCGTTACCATTTGAGGACTAACCTGTTCATTGTGCCCAACAATGCCTACGCTGGTTGTCCTAGCCAGCCCTAATTGTCAACTTGGCACAGCTTAAAGTCATCTGAGAGAACCCTCAATTGCAGAGCTGTCTAAACCAGGTTGGCCTGTGGCCCTGTCTGGGAGGGATTGTGCTGGCTTTTGAATGATGTAGGAAGGGCCGGTCCACTGTGGGTAGCACCATCCCTAGGCACCAGGGCCTGGTCTATATAAGAGAACTAAAGAGTGAGCCAGCGAGCCAACCAACAAGCAGTTATTCCTCATTATTTCTGCTTCAAGCCTGGCTTCCCTCACAGATGAGCTGTAATTTCCTCTCCCAAAGTTGCATCTGACAAATGCACTGTGTCACAGCAGCAGAAAGGAAACTAGCCCACTGCTACCCAGTGATGGTGGTTTAAAGAGGCTGGCAGCCCTCTGCTGGATTTGTCACTGTTTTGGTGCTTGTAAGTCTTGACTGGTTCTGCCCATAGCCTCCTGACTCTCACTTCCTCATGTCATGAACATGAGTCCCACTGTTTAACCGGCTCCCTGAAGCTGCCCCTAGCTGCCATCAACCCTGCCAGGTTCCTTCCTCACACTGGCTTCACGCTTGTAATGAGCCTGCCGTTCTGTCAGCCACTGTCAGAGGCACTGGAGATAAAACCATGAGGTGGGCTCCCAGTGGTTGTGATAGGTGGAGCATGTGGCAAACTTGCACACTGTGGGAGAGGGCTAGGAGTTGTGGGAACTGGGAAGCAGAGGAGGAGGGGCAACAGGAAAGGGCTACTGAAAGGGTGATCAGGGACAGCCTCACTGAGCCAGTGACACCTCAGCAGACATTGTTGGGGGCGGGGGTCTTCATGCACATCTCAGGGAAGAACACTTCAGGCCACATCCCTAGGCTCAGCTGGTGACGAAGGAAGGAAGGCACCCTATGTGGCTAGAGCTGGGTACGTGAGTGGGAGGAGATGAAGGTCTGAAGGAGAGATCACACAGGAGTCTGACCACTGTCACCTCTCTGCAGATCGACTACCAGTACTCAAGCCTGCCGGTCTCCCTGAGTGAGGGTCTCCTGCGTGTGCACCAGAGTGGAACACGAGGTGTGATAGAACTGGACTTTGGGCTGGTGGTCACCTATGACTGGGATGGCCAGCTGACCCTGAGGCTGCCCAAGCGCTTCCAAGAGCAGGTATCTGGGCTGTGTGGCAACTATAATGGAGACCCTGCAGATGACTTCCTCACGCCTGACGGGAAGCAAGCTCCTGATGTCCTAAACTTCACCAAAAGCTGGAAGGTGAATGATCAAGACCTCTTATGTGATGATGGCTGTTATGGCAACTGTCCGTCTTGCATCCCAAGCCAGGCCCAGCTCTTTAAGAAAGACCTTTTCTGTGGCATGCTAACTCTGCCCTCAGGCCCATTTGCTGACTGTCATCAATTTCTGGACCCCAAGCCTTTCCTGGAAGAATGTGTATATGACATGTGCGTGACGGGAGGGGAACGTCTCACCCTGTGCCATGGCCTCAATGCCTATGCACAAGCCTGTGTGGACCTGGGCATCTCTGTCCGCGAATGGAGGTCACGAACCAACTGCCGTGAGTTCAAGACAGGGTAGAGAATTTTGATGAGAGGTGGGGAACCCATTGCGTCTGCTTGGTACCAGAGCACTGATTACGCTTCAGTCCAGTGACAGGCAATGACAGAAACACAGACATCCAAGACACTCCAGGGACACACACAGTAGTGAACAGGATATACCACAGTGATTGAAGTTGCCACAAGAGGGCACTCTAGCATATCTGGAGATTAGTTAGAGAGGGATGCAGGATAAGACACTAGGGGAATTCAAGAGGGATAAAGGATGCTAGAGGGAGAGTAGGGGACAGTGACAGAGAAGATTTTCCTAGAATAAAAATTTCAGATCTAAAATCCACGGGACGAACTGAAATATCCAAAAAGGGGGAAATGGATGTAGGCTCCTGACCCAGGGAACCACAGAGGTTTGTCACGAAAGATAGTCTGCCAAATTGCAAGATCAAATTCAGTGATTATTCTTTGGTTGTAACACTCCCATGACTCCCAATGCCCTCTGCACAATATCAAAGATGACTAGCCAGGCGCCCATCCACTAAATCAATCACTCATTCAGTCAGTAAACCTTCCATAACTTCACAAGAGCCTGTATCTGTGCTGGCCATGTGGGGGACAAAGCAGGAGCCAACGGTGACTTGTCTGCCATGTAGTAGACAACTCAGAAAAATGCTGAAGAGGCGCACAGGCCAGTGAGGGGTGAAACCGACGTCAGGCCAGGGCTGAAGACTAGGGATTCAGAGGGGCAATGAGTCCAGAGGGAGACAAAGACACTGCTTGGACTTTCCTGCTTCACTACTATGTCCCAGTGTCCTGTAAGCCTTCCTCTCCACATGTCCCAAACTCCAACGGAGAAGCCAATGAGTCTACCGCCCCTCCTGTCCATTTCTTAGGCCCTGTGCTCCATGCTGAAGATTCAACATGACCGAGTCAAGCTGTGTTCCCACCCCAGCAGAACCTATATCTTGGGTGGGGAGGGAGAGACAGAGAGTTAGCAGATCTACTAGAAAACACCTTCAAAGAGCAGGATCCTGTGAGAGTATCTGGAAGCTCAGTGAAGAGGTAGGAAGCCAATCACAGTGGACCCTGGAGCGCGACACATCCAGGCCATGGAGTCAGCTGAGTCATCACAATGTTGACCCTGGAGTACCCAGCTACAGTTCTACAGTTCAGTCCATGTAGCCAGTGAAATCAGTATTTCTTCCTCCCATTTACTCCTGGCAAGACTGAGATACAGATACAGATACAGATACAGATACACATACACATACACATACACATACACATACACATACACATACACATACACATACACAGAGATACAGATACAGACAGATACAGAGTCATCTGATCATAAAGTGTTGGCAAGGGGGAAGCTGGCATTTTAAATCTAGGCTGTCTGGACCCCCCAGAGCCTTCGTCTTTACCTGCAAAGTCTGTTTGAGGAAAATATAATAATGGTAGGAGGGAAAGGCTAACGCAAAGATCTTAGTGGGGAATCTTGGGACCAGGCACCTGTCCACCCACTGAGTGTGCAGAATGTGCCAGTAGGAGAGTGAGAGTGGTGGGGACAAGGAGATTGTGGGGATCATAGAGGAACCCCTGGACCTCGGGAGGACTCTGCTTTCCCCTGAGTGAACTGAAGTCACAGAAGGTCGAGGTCCCTGGGCTGAGACTGCATTCACAGTCCCTCTGGTGCTGTGAGGAGTGCATACAGTTCCGGGAGCAGGGAACCGGGCAGGAGGCTGCTGTGGTTCCTGGGCCATGGACACAGATTCTGCGTGGGCTTGGAAGGTGAAAGCCATGAGATTTGCCCACTGCCGGGTTGGTTGTCCAGGGATGGGCGGAGGGGGCACTGGGGCCTGAGCATCCGGAAAGGAGGAGTGCCAGCAGCATTGTCTCGGGGAGCCCCAAACCTGGCATGACCCACCCTTTCTCCCAACCCCTCCAGCCCTGACCTGTCCAGCCAACAGCCACTATGAGCTCTGCAGCCCTGCCTGCCCGCCCTCCTGCAACTCAGATGCCAGACCGACCAACTGCTCTTCTCGCCCTTGCGTGGAGGGCTGCGTGTGCCTTCCAGGCTTCGTGGCCAGTCGTGGCCTTTGCATGCCTGTCTCATCCTGTGGGTGCATCTTCGAGGACCGCCTGCTGGCCCCGGGTCAAGAAGTGTACGCGGACGAAAAATGCCACCGCCGCTGCACCTGTGATGGAGCCACTCAGAAGGTGATCTGTAGGAACACAACAGGGTGTCTGCCTAAGGAGTACTGTGGGGTACAGAATGGCTCCTTTGGTTGCTTCCCGGAATACTTCCGCATTTGCCGGGCATCCGGAGACCCACACTACATGAGTTTAGATGAGCGGATCTTCAATTTCATGGGTACCTGCACGTACTTGTTTACTGCCTCCTGTGGCCAGCACCCATCTCTCCCCGACTTCAAAGTGCTTATAGAAAATGAACGCCGTGGAAGTCAAAGCGTAAGCTTTGTGCGTTCTGTGAAGTTGGAGGCCCTTGGAATCAAGTTGGAGGTGCGCCGGGAATACCAAGGCAAAGTGCTGGTGAGTGCGGCAGGGCAGGAACGGGGGAGGGCACAAATCCAGGGAAGATCAAAGGCTGTGGTGGGAGCAGAGTGGGATTCATTCAACCTTGTGGCTAAGGTCCAAGCCCTGCTACTTTTTTTTGTCTCTGTGACAGTCTCTCAGACTGTCTTACCTCGGTCAGAGATCATAGTCAAATAGTTCTCCACCAGGAGCCACGGGTCTCTGGGTGGTTCTGCGGATGTGACGAATTCACATCTTCAGGGTCTCAAAAAGAGGTCTTGATGCTCAGTAGATATTAGAATTTCCTAGTTTTGTTCTTATGAAAGTTTAGAATTACTGACTTGTGTCTAAAGAATGGTCCAGAGAGCAAGATAACAGGTGATGTGAAATGTCCGGTACAAAGTGAGCATTTGTGGCCGGGGGGGGGGGGGGGGGGTGGTAGAGATGCCCATTCAACCTGTCAGACTGAGCAAATGTCTGTCCACCCAGACAACATCAAGACCCCACGTGTGAGTTCTACTGTCAAAAATCCCAACAAAACAAAAGAGGTGCTTCCAGGCTGCCTCTTCTCTGTGTCCTCTTTCTTCCCAGGATGGGTGCCTCTCCATCACTTCTTTTTAGACTTGCTCGCCAGGCTGTCTGCTGTGCTGGCCAGAACTTGGCCCAGCTGCCCTGAGGATCAAACTATTCTCACTCACTAATACTGAAAATTCAGGGCTCTGGACCAGCCAGTTAGACAAGGGTTCAAGGACAACCCCACACACACACACCCACACACACACACGCACACACATTCAGACACGTGTCAATTGTTCTGCTTCAAGTCTTCCTAATTTAGGTTTTGCAAATCCACCATAAGTCCCATCCTGTGGTCAAAGATAGCTTCTGTGACATTCTTTAGTCTTTCTACATCGAAAGTCTATAGACACCCCTTGCCCACGAAAGAAAGAAAGAAAGAGAGAGGGGGGGGGGGAGAGAGAGAGAGAGGGAGAGAGAGAGAGGGAGAGAGAGAGAGAGAGAGAGAGAGAGAGAGAGAGAGAGAGAGAGAGAGGAAAGAAGAGTGAAAGCCAAGCTGTGCACAAACCAATCCCAGCACTCAGAAGGCAGAGATGGACAACAGATCTCTAAATTCCAATCTAGCCTGTGAGCCACCGCACTTCTGGAGATCATTCTTGGGGTCATCACTGTGGTTCTCACACTGGCCACACATCTAGTTCCAGGCCAATTAATGCGCACTGAGACCCTACTTCAAAGATAGATAGATGATAGATAGATAGATAGATAGATAGATAGATAGATAGATAGATAGATAGATAGATAGATTGTACTTATTATTTTTTATAGTGGTGTATGCCTTTAATCCCAGTATTTTGGGAGACAGGATTTCTGTGAGGCCAGCCTGGGCTACATAGTGAGTTCCAAGATAACCAATGCTACAGAGAGACTTTGTCTAAAAACTAATAAAAATTAAAATTAAAAATCTGTGTGTGTTGTGTGTGTGTGTGTTCTGTGTGTTGTGTGTTGTGTGTGTATTGTGTGTGTATGTGTGTGTGTTGTGTGTTGTGTGTGTGTGTTGTGTAGAAATGAATTGTTAGATACTCACACAATGTCTCATAATTATCGTAGAGAATAGCTTGTGCCATGGGGAGAGAGAAGGTGGACAAGTCAAAGTGGGAAAGAGAACGTTCCATGGATCAGCTTCTGATTCCCCAGTGTTGGGTATGGAAAGGCTCTATATAAAGATAGGGCAAAATTATTGATGGGTATTAATACTGTTCTCCCACCTCTCACTTTACGTAAGGCTGGAATATTAATTAATAATATGTATTAAAACAAATAAACGCAATAGCCTTAGACCAGACTAAATGGAGAGGTTTAGAGTGGTACCGGTACTGGGGAGATAGGAGGCAGGTACCCTAACCTGTTGGTCCTCCTCCATCTCTATCCAGGTGGACGGCATCCTTCACTACCTGCCCTTTCAAGCCCTAGGTGGGAAGCTCGTAGTGTTCCGCCAAGGCAAGTACGCCATCCTACGCACGAACTTCAGCCTGTCTGTCAGCTATAACTGGGACACCCATGTGACTGCCAAGGTGCCCAGCAACTATTTTAACAGTGTGTGTGGGCTCTGTGGGAACTTCAATGGGGACCCACGTGATGACTTGGGTAAACAGATTAGAGGAGAAGCCCTTGACCCTCGAGACTTTGGAAAGAAGTGGCTGGTGTCATCACCTCTCGGCTGCAGGACAGATGAGCAACTTCTGTGTCCTGACTTCAACAAAGCAGTAGTGGCAAATATAACACAAAACTGCAGAATATTTACTAACATATCGGGTCATTTTAAGCACTGTTGGAGAGTGCCTGCCTACAACAGTGCCTACATAGAGTGCGCCTATGATTGCTGCCGTATGCCAGGCCAAACTAAGCCACTGTGTGACACACTGGCCACATACACCGCCATGTGCCAATCTTCTGGAGTCATTGTATATCCATGGAGGACTGAGACACTTTGCCGTGAGTACCAAGAGTATCAACTGGGGATTGAGTCTAATGTTTGTTCATTAGCTTATAAGTAGCGTTGTTTGATCCTTATGCTGCCTGATGAGGAAGGAGCTATGCTTATACCATGAAGCTGAGATCATAGGAAGCCGCTGTATATTCACAATGAGGCTGCTATGAGGTGCTGAGGTATGAACACGGAGCCAGACGTAAGCATGGCATGTTGTATTGGAGAGCTCCCGCACAGCCTGCTTGGCTGGCTGCTTCTCTTTGCTTTTACAGAGCCACCTGCCTGATATGATTGATTCCTGTTTAGGAAGGGGGAACAAGAAATGGTTTGATTTGCTTGGGTTTGGGGTTTATTTGTGTTTTTTAAGGTTTATTTTTATTTTATGTGTGTAAGTGTTTTGCCTGCATCTATATCTACTCACCAATGGGCTTGAAGATCCCAAGGAGGTTAGAAAACAATATCAGATGCTCTGGGACTGAACTTACAGATGTTTGTGAGCCACTATGTGGGTGCTGTGAATCGAACCTGGGTCCTCCACAAGAGCAGTAAGTGCTCATAACAGCTGAGCCATCTCTCCAGCCCTGTGCTTGATTGTTGATCTGTTTGTTCATTGTAACACTAAATGCTCTCACTAAAGTGTAGTATAAGTAATTACTTTTAGTTACTAAATACTTCTTAACGCTTGAAATCACTAAACTTATATTTTATTAATACAATAAAATGAAGAAATAATGCTATAGTCACTGATATACTGCATAGTGTCTACATACAGGCATGTGTAAGCTTATTTAAAATATGTAACACAAATTAGCATTTATATCCAATGTTTGCAGTGTTATTAAAGATATTACAGACTAACCCAAACTACAGTTGCATCAGAACTGAATCTTATTTCTGAGGTTCAGAAGCTATAACAAAAGGGTATAAAAGGATATTCTCTTGAAGCTACAAAACACAGTGGTCTTTTTAAATTGTGTGCACATGCGCGCTGTGGAATCAACTGTGTCCACCCCAGAGTAAAAGCCTTTGGTCTTGTTGACCCCTCTCTCTGCAGCAATGACCTGCCCACCTCACAGCCACTATGAGCTGTGTCAGCGAGGCTGTCCATTGACCTGTGGAGACCAGCCAGTGCCAGGAGGCTGTGGCTCAGATTGCTACGAGAGCTGTGTCTGTGATGAGGGCTATGTCCTTAGTGGTGAGGCCTGTGTACCCCTGGCATCCTGTGGTTGCGTATACCAGGGCATTTACCATGCGCCAGGTGATGAGTTCTATCCTGGCCCTGAATGTAACTCCCTCTGCCACTGTGATAAGGGTGGCCTGGTGTCTTGTCAGCCCTCACACTGCAGCTCACATGAAGTCTGTAAAGTGTTTGATGGCATCCTGAGATGTGTGGGTGAGGGCTCTGCCACCTGTCAGGTATCAGGGGCTTCACATTACACTACCTTTGATGGCCGCCATTTTGACTTCATGGGCACCTGTGTGCACGTGCTGGCCCAGACCTGCTGGACCCGGCCTGGCCTGAAACCATTCACAATACTGCAGGAAAATGCAGTCCAGGGCAACAAGCAAGTCAGTGTGACCAAGAAGATCACCATCGAGGTAGCCAACTACACCCTGCAGCTGGAGCAGAATCAGTGGAAGGTCAAGGTGAGAGCAGAGGTGGGGCCCTAGAGGAGGCACGGACCTCAGTCAGGGGTTGATATGTGAGTGGGGCATGAGCAGTGCTCAGTCCAGGAGGGGGCTTAGAGACCCAAGAGAATAAGTGAGAAAGTGTGACCTCAACAAGAGGAGATACGGATAGGAATCCTAGAGTAAGGAGGCCTCGGGGACCTGGAGCCTTTCCCATGTTGCTTTGTCTCTCCTGTTCTATTCTTAACTGACCCTCTCCTCATCTTCCTCCCACTATACCTGCTCCCTGCCTGTTGTACAACACAATTTCTGAGAAGACTAGAACAAACATCGACTCACCCCTAGATGGAAATTAATAACGGGCCAGAATAACAATACCACCCAAGTTTAACTTGGTGAACCAGTGAGTTTATGGGTTTCTTAAAGGAATACAAACTCATGGATCATAAACAACACAAAGGAAACTGGGAAAACAGAAGTTCACCCCAGCACAGATGATAACTGAGCAAAGCTGAAACCCTGGGGCTTTTGGAAGCACCTTCAGCTGGCTCTACAAGGAGGGGAGTCTCCAAACAGTCCCCATTGCTTATATAACCTTGAGGAGGGAGGGACCTTGAGTATCTGCTAAGTTTTAGGAACTTCCTGAGACGTGTGAGTTACTTACTTCCTTAGTCTTATAGAGCTTCCTTTTAGAACTTCTGCATCCTAATGAGCCTCCCTCAAGGGTGAAATATATTTATGAGAAGTTGCTACCCAACACTGCCCAAGCAGTGGTTACTTTCCTACCCACAAGGAGCACTTGAGGTAGTCACAACACAGAAAAGTTCAGAGGTGGGAAAGGTTCAAGGACAGAAGCCGATCTGTAACCCCCATCATCCCTTAACAACCATAGCAACAACAGTAAACCAGATGCTTGTTTTGCATGCTGCCCCAGGCCTATTGGCTGCTAAGCACCTGGCACTCTCACCATCAATTTAACCTTGCAATGGTAGCTGAAGAAGGCACCATGATTGGATTCATTTTTTTGGAAGACAAAGTCCCATCATTGTGTTGAAGTTCTTTAGTAAAGGCAAGGCATTTGCTGCTAAGAAACAGCACACTGGGTCCCGCACCACACCCTATTGCTTTCTGAACAGGAAGATTGAGTCTCACAGGAGAGTGGCATTTTAATACACTAGGAATATCCCCCACTGACAGGCAACACACGGCCATTGTCCTGGGAGCGGGAGGTACAAGAGCTGTCACGTGGGCTGCACGTGGGTAGCAGGGGCAGCTTCTTCCCTAACAAGCCCCAGGCTCTGAGGTTGACAGATGAGCAGCTCCAGACTGGTGGGAACAGTCTCTGTTCCTGTCACCAGTCCCCAGCTTCCCTGTGGCTGTCCCTCACTGCAGAGGCAGAAACTGAGCCCAGAGGATTAAGTGACTTGCCCTTATTCACTACCAGCCTGGGGAGGAATGGTGTTAATGTCTTTTGGACACTCTAGACATGCCTAGAGTGTGCCTTTCCCCTGCCTCCTCCCAGTCTCCTCACACCTATGAAAAGCCAATTGGCCGGGTGTGTGATGAGGAAGGGCACAGATGTGGTGACATCAGGGGTGCACCCTCGGGTGATCCTCAGATGAGGCATGGAGCCTGGCTTTGCATCCAGCCACACTTACAGCAGCCGCTCTGAGTGCCCCTGACTGCCAGGATGGCTTGCATACACAGTCCCAAGCCACAGGGCGTGTCTACATCCAAAGCCTTTGCAGGCATCCTGTATCAGATTCCCTAGATGACACTCTGGAGACAAGGCACCTGGTCCCTCCTAGACAGACAGGAAGCAGAAATACAGGTGAGTCTCCTGCCCAAGGGCACAGAAGGGTCTTTCCATGATGCTCTTTCTATGGTCTCTGTCCTATCCCAGTGCCTCACAGGACACTTGCCATTTGATTTAGGGTCCACTTGGATCCATGGTGGTTTTTTGGCAAGATTATAATTTTTATTACCCCAACAAAGACCCTTTTTTGAAATATGTTCACATTTCAAGGTCCTGGCTCATATAAGATGCTGTTATTATACATGTTTTACAAATATGAAAATGGGGGGAGCAAAAAAGATAGGGTTGCTCAGGATTTTAGTGTCAGACAGGAACATCTAGAACAGACTAGGGACACTTAGTGACAGACTGCCTCAAAGCACGCCCTCTGACGCTTGACATTCCCTGACTCCCAGGTGAACGGTGTGGACATGAAGCTGCCCGTGTTGCTGGATGAGGATAGAGTTCAGGCCTTCCGGCATGGCACAGATATGGTAATCAAGACCAAGTTTGGCCTGCTTGTGTCCTACGATCTCAAATACAGCGTGCGTGTCAAGGTACCCCAGAACTACTATAAACACATGTGTGGCCTGTGTGGGGACTACAATAATGACCCCAAGAATGACTTCCAGAAGTCCGATGGCTCACAGGCAGCCAGTTCCAATGAGCTGGGGGACTCCTGGGAAAAAGCTGTGCCAGGTTCTTCCTGCACACCCCGGCCTGCCTGCAAACCGGGACAGCCTTGCAGCCCGAAGTGCTGCCCAACTCTGGAGAAGAAGTACCGTGGGAACGAGTTCTGTGGGCTGATCACCAACCCCACGGGGCCACTGGCTGCCTGCCACAAGCTGTTGGACCCCCAGGGTCCCTTGCAAAGCTGTGTCTTTGACCTCTGCCTCGGTGGCGGGAACCTGAGCATTCTCTGTAACATCATCCATGCCTACGTGAGCGCCTGCCAGGCGGCTGGGGGCACTGTCAAGCCATGGAGAAACCAGACTTTCTGTCGTAAGTGATGGGACACTGAGGGGTAGGGAGAGGGGAAGCTTGGGAGACAGGAGTAGAACCCCAATACCCACCCTGACGTCCTAGTCAGCCCTCTCTCTCCCTGGCAGCAATGGAGTGCCCCCCTCACAGCCACTATGAGGTCTGCGCAGACACTTGCTCCCTGGACTGCTCAGCAATCACCACTCCTATGCAGTGCCTGACGACATGTTCAGAGGGCTGTGAATGTGACACTGACTTCCTGCAGAGTATCACAGCTTGTGTGCCCATGGAGAAATGTGGCTGCCACTACAAAGGAATCTACTATGAGGTAGGAACTCAGCCTTCTTGACAGAGCCCCGGACTTCCTCCTGAACCCAGCCCTCACTGCTTGTCGGCCCGATAGCCTTCCCACCATTCCACCTTCTGAATACCTCTTTGCCCACATCTGTCCCCTCCCGTCACCCTGACTTGCTACACCTCGTCCAGTCCTTAATTTTCCTCCCTCTGGTCTACCATCCTCGTAGGAATAGAAAAGACCTTTCCAAATGTCACCATAGGTATTGATGTTTTAAACTCTTTCCCTGGCTCCCAAAGTCAAGACTTACCTTTGTGTATCACATCTGGGCAAAGATGGCTCTCCTATTGTGAATCATACGGCTGGAGTCCTTCTGTTCTGCTAAGATAAAAATCATGGGTAGGAAAGGAAAAGCATTTCAAGTGCTGATCCTGGGCACTCTGTATCCACAGGTGTTTGGTAGTCTAACAAGCCAGAGCTGCTAATGTCAGAGCTCTGGTTCAAGAAGTGTCACAGCTCTCACAAAGGCCTAAGAGGCCAAGGCTTCCTTAGCCCTTGGCAGCAGCCAGTGTTACACCATAGGCCTGGGGTACAAGAGTCCTGTGCACGTAAAGTTCTGTGGAACTTTCCCAACAAACAGAGCCTGTTGTTTCTCTTCTGATTCTTTACCGCCTCCTGCCATCCCTTGACTTCAGTTCTTCATCCTTCCGCCATCCCCTCCATCCTCACTCCAATTGCTCTTTCCCAATGCTCAGCCGGCCACTCCCCACCTCCTCCCCACTTCACTTTCTTTGTGTTGCCTGCTCAGCCCTCAATACTAAAAAGCAAGCAGGAAAGACCACCCAGAAGCAGCCTTTCTTTGGGCCTACTGGTAAGGCCATGGAAGGTGGCACAGGGCTCTGTCTCCCAGCTGCCTCAGGAGGTGAGCTGAATAGCATACTTACAGTGCAGGGGTACTGAGACCACACACAGTGCAGGGGTCTTTAGACCTATCTTAGCTTTGCCTGTTCAGCACCAGCCAACGACATTCCCTGCCAGGCCACCAGGGGGAGGACTTCAGCTCCTGCCTAGAAACGCTTACATCTAGAGTTCGCAGAGATCTGTGATAAGGAAAAGTCTAGTGAAAACCAAAAGTCTTCTCCACAGATCCATGGATTGCTCAAAACCACGGGTGCTGATCTGTGAGCTTAATCTGGCTGGCTCATCTGAGGGACAGTCCTTTGGCTCAAGGAAGCCACAGCAACGAGAGAGTTCAGTAGCTGCCAAGTAGGGAATCAGATATCCCTACCCTCCAATATCTTACAGGAAAAGTGAACACGGGGCTTACGCTCTGAGAACAAAGCATTAGTTGTAACAATATGATTATAATAGTTTTTAAGAATTATTTTTATGTTATGTGTGAACATTCATACATGTCTACACACCATGAGTGTTCCTGGTGGGTGTCGTCAAAGAAGCTGTGGACGGAGGGCATCAGATCCTTTAGGGCTGGAGCTCCAGGTGCCTGTGAGATGCCATGGGGGTCCTGAGAATCAAACTCAGGTCCTCTGGGAGAGCAGTGAGGGCTCTTAATGACTGAGCCACCTCTCTAGCCCTGGTTTATAGCAACTACCCAGTGCCTCCAGGAGAGACGTACCCCATCTTCTGCCCCATGACCACAAAGAGGAGCCTTGTCTGTTATAGCAGCTGTTCACTTCCTCTGCTTCCTCCTTTTGCTCCCCCACATGGAGGACTGCCTTAACGTGTGTGTGTGTGTGTGTGTGTGTGTGTGTGTGTGACTCTCTGCCTTCTTTATAGAAGACTCGGAGGGCAGTACCTGCCTGGGACTCGCCTCCCATAAACACTAGTAATAAAAGCAAATGTGTGGGTGTGTGGCAATGCTCATGGACCTGTGTGATGTACACAGATAGACTTTTGGTTATGAAATCAAATGTGTGATGTCAAGAGAAGAAGTGTCCGCCATACACCTGCTTGTCGCTTAGCTTGCACAGTTATGATCTGTTCTTGCTTCAGCTTTACCCCTTTACAAAGCAGCCTGGATTATTGAAAAGCTGTCTCTCTACTGTCACCTGTGCTTCACACATTGTATTAAGGCCGTTGTACTTGCCACTTTTCCCCCAAGACAGGGTTTCTCTGTGTAGCCCTGGCTGTCCTTGAACTCTCTCTGTAGACCAAGCTGTCCTCAAATTCGGAGATCTACCTGCCTCTGCCTCACAAGTGCTGGGACTAAAAGGTGTGCACCATCACCACGGCCCCGCTCATTGTATTTTATTAGTTCTGTCCTATTATTAAGTATCTACTGTCTGCCAATGAGAAAAATGACACATAAAGAAACTGAGATGTGTTGTTTAGAGTTTGGAAAGAGCCTGCACCAGAGCCTTTGCCCTGATCCTTCTTCCTTCCTTCCTCCCTCCCTCCCTCCTTCCTTCCTTCCTCCCTCCTCCTCCCTCCATCCCTTCCTTCCTTTATCTTTCTTTCTTTTTTTAATGAGATACTTTCTTTATTTACATTTCAAATGTTACTATCTCTTTCTTTCTTTTTTTTGATGGTCTTGGTATGTGGCCCTAAGTGACTCACTATGTAGTCCAGACTGGCCTCAAACTTTCAACAATCCTCTTGCCTCGGCCTCCCTAGTGATTGATAGGATAATATGCCCGGCATCCGCCTCCCTAGTGATAGGATAATATGCCCGGCATGCTTGGTTTGCATTGACTGCTTAACTCTGCTTCTCCTAACCAGTGAATGAATGAAGTGAATGAATGAAGTGGATGGATGGATGGATGGATGGATGGATGGATGAGTTGAGCCCCAAAGCCATGCAGTACCTCAGCCTCACTGGCAATGGACCACACTGCTGCAGTTGCTTTGTATACTCCAATTCCTTCTGTGCCTGGAACACTGGGGATGCCAAAGTTGGCACCCGCCTGTGGTTACTGATAGCATGCTCTCTGTCCCCACAGCCAGAGGAGTCATTTCTCATTGAAAACTGCCAGCAGCATTGTGTGTGCCAACCAGGCAAAGGCATGATGTGCCAGGATCACAGCTGCAAGCCAGGACAGGTGTGCGAGCCCTCAGGAGGCATCCTGACCTGCATCACCAAAGGTGCTGGACAGTGTGGCTGGGCTGGTGGGGGGTGGGGGGACACAGGACACGGGCTGGGAGCTGAGGGCTGTAGATTGAGATGCCAGACCTTAGGCTGGGATTCTAGGAGCCAAAGGCAGAGGTCATGCAGGCTGGGTGTCAAGGGGCTTTAAGGCTGCGGGAACCCTGGGGCAAGATTTTGATGGTGGAGGTCAGAGGCCCTTAGAGTACTGCAGGATTGGGCGATCTTTTGTTCTCAAATGCAGTGACAATTACCTAAGTTTGCAGGCCACATGGCCTGGAGTAAAACTTCTCACTGAAAAGCAGGTTTATTTACAATGCAAGCACCAGAAGGTTCTGAGTTCTTGCCCAGGGGCTCATTGGGTTGGACCTGGGGCTTCAGAAACCAGCATTGGAGTCCAGGAATCGCTGGGAAATCAGAGCTCTGAGATTCTAAGGTGGTTGTTCCCAGGGTAGAAGCAGAGACAAAATCAAAAAGAACCTTGACTATGGCGCCGTCCAAGCAGAGGATCAGGATTTTGGAGATGCAGGTCTCAGAAGAGGCGCCCCTCCTTCAAAACTGGGGACACAGTTTTAACCTCAAAACGGTTTCTCAGGAAGGCAGCCCTCTCGTGCAACGAACGAACGAAGGATGAGGACTCCAGAGCTAAGGGCCGGGCTGGGGTTCTCAGAAATGATGATCAGGATTGCAGAGTCACTGAGGGAAAGTCTGCATTGATCGGGGTCACAGCAGGAGAAAGGAAGTTTACTATGGCAAGGGATTCACATATTTGAGGATGTGTGCGGCTAAGTCCCTGCTTAGCATATGCTGCACCCTGGAGTCCACCCACAGCTCTGGGGCTGGGGAAGGGCACTGCCAACACCGACTGCTATAGGGTAAGGAAGAGCGCATGCAACAGACGACTCATTGAGTGGCCCCTGCAGGGTTTCCTTCACCACATAAGAAGGCAGGGATAGGGAAGCGACATACCCGAAGGCTGTCTCAGACCTCACTGGAAAAGGCACACTTGCAACCATCTCTAGGAGTCAGAGGATCCAGCAGGTTGGGGGTTGCAGGAGCGAAAGCCTGGCTGAGGTGCTGAGAAAACTCAGCCGGAAGCAGCCAGCTACGTATCTAAGTGACCAGCTAGAGAGCCAGTATCCCACCTGCCTCAGGCCTCACGGAGTCACCTCCGTTGCAGCAGCAGCAGCAGCAGCAGCCAGATGAGCAGCACAGGCTGTGAGGACAGGCGCCCCTGCCTCCCGCAGACTCCCCAGCGCCCTCTGCTGACAAAGCTTCCAGACCGATTTCAAACAGGAAACAAGACAGAGGAGCAAGTTTGAAGGCTTGAGGATGAGACAGAGAGATTGTATGTGAACCCCATAACTAGAAACCTAGGGAAGGAAGTATAGAGGCACTAACACAGAGTCTTGGACATGAAAGCTCTCCAACGTCATCATCAGTACTGAGACTCCTGAGGCAGAACACAGTGCCACCTGCAAACGGAGCTAGTGCCTCAGGCCATAAGAGGTAGACTGGGGACCAATTCAAAGTGTGAGACGTTGGGACCCCAGACACGGAAATCTCACCAGGACATCCCAGGACTGGGATCTTGAACATAGAGACATAGGGTCCAGAAGAAGGTGTTTGATCCTCCCTGGAACTGGAGTTACAGATGACTGTGAGCCTCCATGTGGCTGTAATGAGCCAACTCCAGGCCCTCCATGAGAACAACACATGCTCATAACTGCTGAACCATCTCTCTGGCTTATCCCCAGAGCAACCCTAGGACCTAGGACTTAGGGGTCAACCCTGTTGCCTGGAATCTGGTCTCCCTCCTAGCACATTCAGAGCCAATATGCCCGGTACCTTGTGGGGTAGATTCTGGGAACAGCCGTGTTGGTGGTAGGCAGCAGCTCAAGAATGTTGTCTCCTCTTTCCATAGACCCATGCCAAGGTGTTACCTGTCGGTCACAGGAAACATGCACAGAGAAAGATGGCAAGGGTGTATGCATAGCCAACTATGAGTCCAAGTGCTGGGTGTGGGGTGACCCCCACTACCATTCCTTTGATGGCCTGAACACTAATTTCCACGGGACCTGCAGTTACCTGATGGCAGGAACTGGCTGCCCTGGCACTGGTGCTGAGGGGTTGACCCCCTTCAGTGTCATCACCAAGCATGAGAGCCAGAGCAACCCTAAGGTGTCCAACGTGAGGAAGGTCACCGTGACAACCTACAACACCAGCATCACCATCCACGAGAAAAAGACTGGCAGAGTCCAGGTATGATTGGTGGGCCTAAGACTCTAAGAAGGCCAGCGTTAGGAGAGGCCTTGATCAATCAAGAAATCTAAAATAAACCCCAATGGCAGATCTCTTTCCCAAGAGCCTGAAATAGTGGGTTAGAATGTCAGTCGGGAGAAGCCCTTGGCCAGGGAATGGAGGAAGCGGGACAACAGAGGATACAGCTCCACCTGCACTGCTCCCTGACCCCTGTTGGACTCCCTCTCTCCCCAGGTGAATGGAGTTCTCATGGCCTTGCCTGTGTACTTGGCTGGTGGGCGGATTTCAGTGATTAATGGAGGCTCAAAGGCTATGCTGGAGACTGACTTTGGGCTTCAGGTCACCTACGACTGGAAGTGGAGGGTACACATCATACTGCCCAGCAGCTACTATGGTGCAGTGTGTGGGCTCTGTGGAAACATGGACAAAAACCCCCGAAATGACCAAGTCTTCCCAAATGGCACAATGGCACCCTCAATACCTACCTGGGGTGGCAGCTGGCAAGTTCCAGGGTGGGACCCTCTTTGTTGGAATGAATGTCAGGGGTCCTGTCCCATGTGCCCAGAGGACAGAGTGGAGGAGTATAGGGGTCCTGGCTTCTGTGGACCTCTGGACCCCGACACAGTGGGTCCCTTTACCAACTGCCATGCCCATGTGCCTCCTGAAAGCTTCTTCGAGGGCTGTGTGCTGGATCTCTGCCTGGGTGGTCAAGTCAAAGACATTCTATGCCAGGCACTGGCTGCCTATGCTGCTGCCTGTCAAGCTGCTGGCATCAAAATCGAGGACTGGAGGACTCAGGCCGGTTGTGGTGAGTGGTGGGGAGCAGGACAAGGCCTGGGCACGTGACACTGACTCTGCTGGGCTGAGCTGGCTTTACTCTCACCCTTTGCAGTCTTTCAGCTGGTTTCTGTTCATCCCTGTCTCCTGGCTGTGTCTGTCTGTGTCTGCAGCTCATCATCTCTCTGTCTGCCCTTCACGCCATCAGCTCTACTTTGTCACTTTGTCCCTCTCTGACTGTGTCACTGGATCTACAAATCTCTCTGTCCCCTTCTGTCTCTGTTGATGTCTCTCCCCACTCTGTCCCCATAGGCCAGTTCAACATTGTTCTTGGTTTCTCTCTCCTTCATCTACAGAGATCACCTGCCCTGACAACAGCCACTATGAACTCTGTGGCCCACCCTGCCCAGCCAGCTGCCCACCCCCTACACGACAAACAACCCCAGCTGCATGTGACGGGCCCTGTGTGGAGGGATGCCAGTGTGAGGAGGGCTTCGTCCTGAGTGCTGATCGGTGTGTTTCCCTGGATGGTGGCTGTGGCTGCTGGGTCAATGGCACATACTATGAAGCAGGCACCGAGTTTTGGGCTGATACCACCTGCTCTAAGAGGTGTCACTGCAGACCTGGAGGTGACTCCTTGGTCTGCAAGCCTGCCAGCTGTGGGCTGGGTGAGGAGTGTGCCTTGTTGCCCTCTGGAGAGATCGGCTGCCAACCTATAAGCATAGCTGAATGTCAAATACTGGGTGATCCCACATACATCACCCTAGATGGGCACCGGTTTGACTTCCAAGGCACCTGTGAGTACCTGCTGAGTGCACCCTGCCATGCACCACCCACAGGGACTGAATACTTCAATGTCACCGTGGTTAATGAGCATAGGTGCAGCCAGGCTGTCAGCTACACACGAAGTGTCACTCTGTGGATCTACGGCCTCAGCTTGACCCTCAGTGCCCACTGGCCCAAGAACCTACAGGTGAGTGGGCTGTGGGCCCCACAGAATCCATTCCAGTCTCTGGTGTACAGAGCATCTTTCCCAGCATGGCGGGAGCATGAGACTGGTTCAGCTTAGAGCCTGTGGGACCAGGAAGGCTGGAGGCAGTGGTTTCCCCAGGCTCAGCCTTCCAGTATTCCTCTGTAGGGTAGATTGTTAAAAGGTACCTGCTTAAGGGTAGCACAAAGAGCCAATGTACTAGTCTGTGCAATTATTATAACCAGAAATCATGTGTCTTAATACAACTGATTCTGAATGGTGTAGGTAAGATTGAAGCACAAACACACTGGACTCAGCTGGTTCCCCTTCCCACATCCGCAGGTGAATGGAGAGCTGGTCATGCTGCCGTTCCAGCTGCAATCACGGCTCCTTGTTCACCTAAGCGGCACTGGCTTGGTGGTACACACTGCCTGGGGGCTCTCCCTGACTTTGGACGGAGACAGTTTCGTGCGCCTGCGCGTGCCCGCAGCCTATGCTGGCACCCTCTGTGGCCTGTGCGGGAACTACAACAAGAATCCCAGCGATGACCTGACTGCAGTGGACGGGAAACCTGAGGGCTGGAAAGTGGGCGGAGCTCCAGGCTGTGACCAATGCCAGCTTAGGTCTTGCCCAAAACCCTGCACACCTGAGGAACAGAAACGTTTTGGTGGCCCCAATGCCTGCGGCATTATCACGGCCCCCGAAGGCCCACTAGCGCCCTGCCACAGCGTTGTGCCACCCACGCAGTACTTCGAGGCTTGCTTGCTGGACACCTGTGAGGTTCAGGGACATTCAGGTGGCCTCTGTCCTGCTATAGCCACCTATGTGGCAGCATGTCAGGATGCCAGGGTCCGACTTGGAGAATGGAGAAAGCCAGACTTCTGTCGTGAGTACTGACCCATGTAGCTCCACACAGACAGGGCATCCCCTCCACCTCCTGACAGAGATACACCTTGGCACTACTACTAAAAAACTCCAGTGGGGTACGGAAGGACCCAGGGCACATCCAAAGTCAGAAACCCTGCGTGCAGACCACTCTGGAGGTTCATTTTCCTAACGGACTTGGATAGTGACAGTTACTCAGTAAGGAACCCCTGTCAGAGGCCACGCCTCAAGCCCCTGGACCATCTCCCACACTGGAATAGAGATAGCCACACAGTAGTGTCTGGGGAGATCTTACATTGCCTGCCACATGCAGGTCAGACATCAGACATGCTCAGCTGGGATCAGGACCTTTCCCCTAGCAGATCCAAGCAGATTTCTGACTCAGAAGAGGTGGGACAGATCCTCCAGGCAGATCTGCTGGGTCAGGTCCAACCTGTCAGTGTCACCCAATCACATACACACTGCCACAGTGGCATCCTGAAACAGAGCACGTCAGAGAGGCCCGTGGGTCCTCCAGTCAAGCCCGCACTGTCCTCAGTCAGGCTGACTGGCCTCCCACTCACATCAGTAAAGCCTTGGTCAGTTCTAGACTGTCCTGCTCATAGGTGTGTGGCCATATCCCCAGACAGTCACTTGCTTTAGAAGTACTCTTCAGGGTGATACACTCTCCTCAGGGAGACCATACCAGTGCCCCTGTCATATGTTCTAGGTCCAGTCACATGCCCAGTCAGAGGCAGCAGGCCTCAGTCAGGCTCTCACACCCAAGCCCTCCTGATCCCACCATCGCCTCTGCCTGACTCCTCCTTGTTCTCTCTCCACAGCCCTCCAGTGCCCTGCCCACAGCCACTACCAGCTCTGTGGTGACTCCTGCCCTGTGAGTTGCCCGAGCCTCTCTGCCCCTGTGGGCTGTGAAACCATCTGCCGTGAGGGCTGTGTCTGTGATTCTGGCTTCGTGCTCAGTGGTGACACCTGTGTACCTGTGGGCCAGTGTGGCTGCCTCTACCAAGGGCGCTATTATGTGTTAGGTGCCATCTTCTACCCCGGCTATGAGTGTGAGCGGCTCTGTGAGTGCGGACCTGATGACCAGGTCACCTGCAGGATAGAGACCTGTGGGATCCATGAGGAATGCCGGATAGAGGATGGCATCCGGTCCTGCCATCCCAAAGGCTCTAAACTAATGCTGGTCCTTCATGGTATCCATTATACTACGCCTGATGGCTTGGTCTATGACCTTTATGGCTCCTGCTCCTACATCTTGGCCCAAGTTTGTTTTCCGAAGCATGGAGAGGAGGGGTTCTCCATTGTGCTCGAGAAGGACTTGGCTGGAAACCCCCAGCGGGTGGTGGTGACTGTGGCAGGCCAGGTTGTGGTGCTGGCGAAAGGGCCACAGGTGAGTGCACACGACCCTGCCCATGGTTCTACGGGGACACAGCCCCACCTATGAGGTCATCTGAAGTCATGCCCCCTTTTTTGGAAGGTCTTGGGGAGACGCTGACCAACTTGAGAGTCCTGAGAGCATTGAAAAACACCAGTGGGAAGCACATAGTAGGGAGCACACAGTAGGGAACATGAAGTAGAGAAGCACCCAGAACCTGCTGCTTTAGAAGGCAAAGATACCACCCTGAAGCCTGTTGGAGACATGGCCCTATCCCTACCCTGGGAGATTAAAATGACCTCACTCCAGTCTATCGAAAAAGCACTTAGCTCTGCCATGAGGGTTTAAGAGAGACAATGCTCTTTGCTTTCCTTAAACTGATGTTCTCTGACCCCCCAACTCAATTGACCTTTGCATCCAGGTGACCGTGGACAGTGAAGTGGTGGCACTACCCATGGTTGTAGGATCCATATATATAACCGCTGAAAACCGAAACATATTTCTGCAGACAAAAAGTGGGCTAAAAGTTCTTTTTGATGGTGATGACCATATCCTTATAGCCATCCCGAGTCCCTTCCGTGGGCGTCTCTGTGGCCTCTGTGGGAACTTCAATGGGAACCAGAGTGACGACCTTGTGCTGCCCAATGGAGTGGTGGCCCCCAACGTGGAGGCCTTTGGAGCTGCATGGCGAGCTCCCGGCTCCTCCTTGGGCTGTGGTGAAGGCTGCGGGCCCAAAGGCTGCCCGGTGTGCTCAGCAGAAAAGAGAGAATTGTATGAGGAAAACGATGCCTGTGGGAAGATCCGGGACCCCCAAGGCCCCTTTGCAGCTTGCCACAAGGCTCTGAGTCATTCGGAATACTTCCACCAATGTGTTTTTGACCTTTGTACCCATCACGGAGACAGAGACTACCTCTGCCGTAGCCTGGCTGCTTATACTGCAGCCTGTCAGGCAGCTGGGGCAGCAGTGAAGCCCTGGAGGACAGACAGCGTCTGCCGTGAGTGTCTCTGACCCCTTGGGTGACCCCTGGCCCTCCTTCTCTGTAGAAGTCCCTGCCTGTAACAGAGCTTCTTCCAGCCCTGCCCTGCATCCTCTATGGATTTCCTCCTTTCCTTCTGGCTCTGGGGTCTCAGACTCCAGTCAAGAGTCCACACTCCCGAGCCTCGACATTCACCTTTTCCCAGGGCTGTTCCCAGCTCTTTCCATACTGACCTGAAACGGAGTTGGGTGGACTGAGAGCCCACAGGAGTCCTGAGTCTCACAGTCACTGGCCCTTTCCACAGACTCTGTATTTTCTCACATCCTCAGTGCAAGGCCAGAGGCAATAGACAGCCCCCCCCACAACTACACACCTATTTCCAAATTATTGGATAACAACAAGTCCCCTCAGATGCCCCATGCCAAAGCAATGGTCCTTAGCACTTTAGTAAAGAGCCTTCTCTCCTTCAGTTTCCTATTAATACCTAGACCCAGAGTCCCATCAGCTACCCAAAGGAACTGACGGAGCCCCAGTTTGACTGCGGACACCATCACTAGCTCAAACAGTAGGCTAGGTCATGCACTCTTTGCTCTCTGAGCTTACCCTGGTGGCCCTCAAGCTCTCTGCACCAGCCGTATTTCCAACTGAAATCAAACTTCACCCCGAACCTGATTCTCCTTTCCTGCCCCAGTTATTATCTGATGATAGCCACACCAGTCCGCAACACTCCGCCAGAGTCTTATCTTTGATATCTTCCTGTGTCTTTCACATATCCTTGTCTTTCCCTTGCCCCATCCTCAAACCCATTCTTGTGCTATCCCAACCCTTTGCACACACCTCCCCGCTCACCTAGATACTCTGCTTTGCCCTGTCCCAAGTGAACCCTGTCAGAGCCTCCCCCGGTCATCCATCCCATCTGCCCCAGCCTCCCATTGCATCTGAATCTTCTGCCTCACTTCCCTAGCCCATCCTGACAGCCTGCTTGTCTGCTGTATCGCATCCTCAGCCTCCTCATCCCATCCCTGTCTTCTGGCTGGTCCTTCAAGGCCAAGCCCCACCTTCTTCCGTTAGCATTTCCATTTCCCAGGCCTGACACTTTCCTCTCAGATGTCTCCTCTCCCCAGCCCCTCTACCTCTTCTCTCCCAGTGCCGTATGGCAGCTGTAGCTGTCTGTATACCTGGATGTGAGCTTTGTAAGACAGGGTTGGAGACTGCCTGCCACATTCACCTTGCCTCCTCTCCCTAACAGCTGCCGAGTGTCCTGCCCACAGCCACTACTCTGTCTGTACACATTCCTGCCAGGGCTCCTGTGCTGCAATCTCTGGCTTCACTGGCTGCACCACCCAGTGCTTTGAAGGGTGTGAGTGCGATGACCACTTCCTGCTCTCCCAGGGTGTGTGCATTCCTGCCCAGGACTGCGGCTGCTTCTACAATGACCAATATATACCGGTGAGCGGAGGGGCTGGGAGTCAGTCTCTAAGCAGGCAGTGTGGGTAGAGGGACTGGAGGGACATTCAGAGCTGCTGTGCTCTGGGCTTCTGTTCAAGGTCTGGGACACAGAGGGCCACCACCTGCTTCCAGCAGTGGCTGCTGTACTGATCACCCCAGGCTCAGCAGGTCAAACGTGAGAGCTTAGTTCCCAGCAGATCTGGAGGCCAGGAGTCAAAGACCAGAGTCACTACACTGACATCAAAGCGATGGAAGGGGACATTGGGTTGTCTTAAGAGGACAATCAAGTCCTTGTCTCTCCCACCCCGTTATGTGGCCTCGGTCAGTCCTTGCCTTGGTCACTCTACTCCAATCTCTATCATCACTTCTCTGTATGGCATAACATCTCCCTGAAGATTTTATGAATGCCCATGGGATTTCCCACCTAGATAACTAGGATAAATTCTCCATCTAAACAGTATTAGTCACACTGCAAACACGTTTCCACTTAAGGTAGCATGCCTGCTCCCAGAAAGTGGGAATTGCTGTTTTGCTGTGTGGCCATTCCTCCACTACCCTGCCTCTCTGAACTCCTTCACCTACAGAATGGCTGAGTCAGCATCCTGGTGCTCAGGACAGCTGGTACCCAGTGAGGGTCTGCCTCATCTTCCTGTGCATCCCATTCAGCCAAAAGAATGGAATTCACCAATAGTGCAGTGGTTGGCTCAGCTACCAATCATTCAACAGCGTGATTTGGGATTTTATAGTTAATATCCTTTGTTGATGCTTTTTTGAAAGCGTTGTGTGCATAAGTCTGTTTGAAACATTCATTTGTCCTGTGATCACAACCCTCTGAAACAGGCTGCACACAAAGGTTGTGAAACAGAAGCCAGCCTGGTCTACAGAGTGAGTTCCAGGACAGCCAGGGCTACACAGAGAAACCCTGTGTCAAAAAACCGAAAAAAAGAAAAGAAAAGAAAAGAAACAGAAGCCATCCCACAGCTACTCAGTAGCCAAGCAGTGCTAACTTGTGTGGTTAGCACTGCACTTTCCTTCAGGTCTCAATTGCTCCTGAAAGCCGTCTGACCCTATTCTTGTGCACCTTGTTCCAGTCCAACACCTTCCCTCCTGTCCCTGCCTCCTTCTGTGCCTTCCCACCTCATCCCTGACCTCTGGCACTGCTCAGCCATTTTGGATTTGTGAAGCAGGCACCTAGAGGAAAGTCCACCGAGAGATACAAGCCTTCGAGACCTTGGGGTATTAGTAGGACACTCAACTCACTGAACCTTAGTTCATGTCAATGGCTTCCACCCTATGAAGAATATTAGGGGACGATTGTCCTGGTCATGTACAGAACTGATTTATTGTCATGATCTCCCAGTCAATGCCACACTGGCTAAGTATTTCTGTAGCCTGTGCATTACATTAGGCGTGCTGTAAGGTGTACAGTAGGACGTGGTGGTTTGCATGCAGAAGCGACACCACTGTACCGAATGGATTTAGCATCCTCCAGCCCGGTACCCTCGGGGGCTTCTGGATCAAGGGGTGACTGTTTTGTGACGGTGTGGGTTTTTTTTTTCTCCCAAAGTTTTCAAAGTTTTATGGTTTTCTTTCAAACTTTTATTCTTTTAAGTAATCTAACATTAGGACACTTGTAAGCAAGTGTGTGGAGGAGTACCCTTTCCTGGGGCTCTTCCACGGAAGCCACGCCCATTTTACCACCTTCTCTTTGTGTGTATGTGCCTGTTATTTACTTCCTAGCAACCATTTGACCTTTTCTTGCAAACACAGTGGCTCCTTTATCCCTCAGCCACTAAGTCTGGGTTCTGTGACAATAAGGAATTTGATCACGTGACAGAGGATAATGATCAAAACCAGGAAATTCACAGTTATTCCATACCATTATCAGGTGACTTCACCCAGATTTCACCGGTTATTTCAACACAGGCATCTGTAATCATTACCCTCTCTGACCCAGCACTGAGAGGAAGCAGACACTGTTTTCTGTTCATAAATTCTACTGAGCCCTCCAGGGAGAAAATGGGAAAGCCTAGGCCTGAGGACTGAGCACAGGTTGAGGGGCCTCGGTCTGGGGGAGCAAGAAAACGGGAGAAGATGATCAGAAAAGAGACACTCAGTTCAGGGAGAGGCACTGCCAGGGCCATTCGTTCCGGGCCACGGGCACAGGGATGCTGAGATGTCCCCAGCACCCACCTTATCTACTCCAGTAAGTTCTTTATGTATTGTAGTAATAAGTATCTTCATATAATTCATGTTAACAAATCACTACAAAATGTAATAGATTAAGATAATGACTGTTGCCGGGCGGTGGTGGCGCACGCCTTTAATCCCAGCACTTGGGAGGCAGAGGCAGGTGGATTTCTGAGTTCGAGGCCAGCCTGGTCTACAAAGTGAGTTCCAGGACAGCCAGGGCTATACAGAGAAACCCTGTCTCGAAAAACCAAAAAAAAAAAAAAAAAAAAAAAAAAAAAAGATAATGACTGTTTGTGTTTCTAATCTTGTGACTGCAGTTTGGGGTGGGAGTCCTCTGAGCTCATCTGTTACCTAATGGGACAGCTGAAGAGTGCTACTGTGGGCCACTAAACCTTTTGTCATCGCATGATATTACCTGAGGAGAACTGTTTTGTGGATAAAGGTGGTTTTGTGACTCACGAATAGCCATTATGACCTAGATTGTCTTGCTGTTATAAAGATCACATGCCATAGGCCAAGAGTAGCTTTGCAAGAGCTTTTAGGATCATTCATACTTCCCCAACATAGCCAGAGTCCTTACTTACAAACTCCATAGACGGATAAAGTCTCTGCCCTCCTCATACCATTAATACAAAGCCTTGAGGACTAAAGTCCTACATGCTTTAGAGGAACAAGTCATATTCAAGTCAAAGCAAGTGGCCTGAGCTGGAACCATTGTCTGTACCACGTGGTGACTCATCCTTCAGTGGACTAGCCCAGGCGTGTGCTCACTGTAACTGGGCACAGTCTGAGGCAGAGACAGAGTGGTGACAGGGTGGGCTGTCTCCACACAGCCTGGCCTCTGCTGTGTTTCATTAGCAGATCACAGGCCGAGGGTCACTGAGACTCCTGGGTAGAGGACACACAAGCCATTTCTCACTGGGAACTCTCTGTGTGAATGCATAACATCCATCCCTTTCTGTGCATAGGTGAACTCCTCCCTGATGTCCTCAGACTGCAGCAAGCGCTGTTTCTGCTCCCCAAACAACGGTCTGACGTGCCATGACACTGGCTGCCCATCTGGTCGCGTCTGTGAGATCCAGGCTGGAGTCCGGGGTTGTTGGCCAGCCAAAGGTCTCTGCACCTTCTCTGTGGGTGGCAACCTCATCACCTTTGATGGGGCTCTCAATCCTATCAGCTCCCCTGGTGTCTATGAGCTTTCTTCTCGATGCCCGGGACTCCTGAAGAATGTCCCCTGGTACCGAGTGCTTGCTGATGTCCAGCCTTGCCATGAAAATGACAAGATCGTGAGCAAGGTCCACATCTTCTTCCAGGATGGCATGGTGACTGTGATCCCAAGCAAGGGCGCATGGGTAAGCCTGGGCACAGAGGGCAGGGCCAGCTTCCCTGGCTTTCCTTCTCCCTGTCATGATGTCCTACATCCTGTCTCCCCAGTGACCTTGAAGTCTGTTTTCTCCATCCAGGTCTCTACACTTTTCTCTGGATTTGTACCTGTCTCTCCATGTCAGCCTGGGTCCCTCACCTTGGCCTGAGTTCTTACATTCGAGTCACAGGGTAGCTTTGCTATTGATTTTGATCCACTGGTTAGCAGCGACGGGAAACATCTGGGAAACCTAGAGATGGTCCCCAGAAGTGTCTGGACCCAGACAGTCCAGCTATACTGTCAGAGTTCCCACCTCTAGGTTTCAAATTTGTCTCTGAAGTCAATCTCTCTCTCTCTCTCTCTCTCTCTCTCTCTCTCTCTCTCTCTCTCTCTCTCTCTCTCTCTCTCTCTCTCTCTCTCTCTCCAGGATGTGTGAATGTATCTGTGTGCTCTGGCTGTCCTGAAACTGGCCTCAAACTCACATAGATCCTTCACCTGACTTTACTTCCTAAGTGCTGGGATTAAAGGGGAGAGTCCACATGCCTAGCTTTTCATCTTCATTCTTAGACAGTTGTTTTTGTTTTCATGAAAAGTACCCCCTGTCCCACCCTGACCACCTCATCAGAAACTGGTCCAACAAAAGTTCCAGGCCTGAATTCCACTAAGCCAGTTTGGCCTACCTGTCCACTTCTAGTCTTGGGGGTGGGACGCTGAGCTTAGCCAGGCTGGCAGCACATGAAGTGTTGGGATTTCTCAAGCCAATTTCCAGGCCACACGATCCCCACTAAGAACTCAGTACATAGTTGTACTGATAGCCAAGAATTATTACAATGAGAGGTTATGAAGATACGATGCAAATGAGAAAAAGAAGTCAAACACAAGTTCTAAGTCATTATTACATCCCAAAAAGTAGAACCTGAAGAGTGGCTCCAGATTCGCTCAATTGCTTCCTTGTCTGTCTGATCTGAGGAGCTTTCCTCTTACCTTCGGATTACCATGAGGATCCATCCTTCCACCCTCTGACAACAAAGAAATATTAGTAAGTTAATCTGAGAGTCATAATGCAATGGGCATAAGCAGAATAGTGAGCTGTGTGTAGACACATCCCAGCTCTCTCCCACCTGTCCGTCCCTCCATGTAACCCTCCTCTCTTCCAGCACTTGCCCCTTTGCGTGAACCTTCGCTGTTCACGAGGACTCCAACCTTGGTGATCCCTCAGCTCTTCTGTCACTCAAGTCTCACTTCTTCATTCCCCCCCCCCCTCCACCAGGTAAATGGTCTCCGAGTGGATCTCCCAGCTACTGTGTTAACATCTGTGTCTGTGAGGAGGATGCCCGACGGCTCCATGCTTGTCCACCAGAAGGCTGGGGTCATTGTGTGGCTTGGAAAAGACGGGCTTCTGGATGTGATGGTTGGTGATAACTATGCAGCCATGTTGTGTGGGGCCTGTGGAAACTTTGATGGGGACCGGAATAATGATGTCCATAAAAATCAGAAGACAATTTCAATAGAGACGTGGAGAGCACAGGATTTCTCCCCATGGTGAGGACGGAGAATGGAGGCCAGACTTTGGGAACTAGGGAAAGAGGTAGTGTGGGTGGATGCTTACTGTGCAGGATCAAGTGCTAAGTGTCTGTCTCTTGCAGTTCCAACTGATCAGTCACCACTGGCACTGAAGGCATCAAGACCTGCTTCCTCCCAGAAGTTACAGTGATTGGAAGATGCCCTGTGTGTCCCTTCCCTGTCCCTCCCCCTTTGCTGAGCCACTGAGGCCAAACCTGAAAGCATTGAGTAAATAAATACCTAGACCCAGAGTGTGTGTCTCCTGCTGTCTCCCCAACTTTCTCCCCACTGTGGGGGACATGGATAATGACGAGCCCTTATTAGAAGACAAAAGGTGCATGTGTGGGTGCGTGAGCAGATGAAGGGTCCGATGGCCAGAGTGGGAGAGACATGGGAGACTGAGAGCCACAGATGGATGGTTAGAGGCGTGGATGGATGGATGGTGAAGGGATGGATGGGAGAAGAGGTATAAAGGTGGAGAGAGAGAGAGACAAGCAGACTCCGGCCTCACCGTTTATAAGCCTGGTGAGTCGCCCAGTCTCTCTCTGACCTTTAAACAGAATGAGCTCTCATGGAGTCTGAGTGAAGATTAGTGTAGGAACCCTGCAACAAGAAAAATGTGAACAGAGACGACACTAAGAAAATGAATCAGTTCTTTTCTGTTTCTATGAGAAGACACCATGACCACAGGCAACTTATAGCAAAAAAAGATTTTCTATTGGTTTATGGCTCCAGAGGAGAGAAGTGTAACAGGAGAAGCAGTATACCACAGGAGGCTGAAGTGGGAAGCTGAGAGATCACATCTCAGCTGCAAATACAAACAGAGAAACAGGAAGCTGGGCAAAGATCTCATCTCCCAAAACCCGTCCTGGGGAGGTACTTCCTCCCATAAGTCTGCTTCAAACAGCGCCACCTGCTGGGAACCAAGTGTTCGAATTCCTGAGCACATGAGGGACATTCCCATTCAACCCACCATGGAGAACATAGGAGAGTTCAGAGAGCCAGGTTTAAAGAGAACAAGGTCATGCTGCATCACATGAAGTATCAGAATAAGACGACACCACTGGTTTGAGTCCTTACTGAGTTTCTGGTGGAATGATGGAGGGGTAAATATAAAAATGTATGTCAAGAGTTTTACTGTGAACCATCCAGTCTCCTCAGCTTCTAGGATGCTGGGGCAATGTGACAGGAGAGTTGGGCGTCAGTTCTACAGTTTGAGTAGGAGTGAAGTTGTGTGATTGATAGCGATGGGGGCAGTGTGGTCCCAAGTGGGTAAGGCATGATGAAGAGGTAAGTAGGTCAGTGGGTCGATGGGCCTGATGATGCCTGGAACTTCCCCACTAGAGGCGTAAGGTGGAGAGACAGCCTGGGATGGGTGGAAAATGGGATACACAGAACTGAGCTTCCGACTGGGCTGGAGTTTGGGGCAAGTTAAAATCACAAACGGGGCTGGAGAGATGGTTCAGTGGTTAAGAGCGCTGACTGCTCTTCTGAAGGTCCTGAGTTCAAATCCCAGCAACTACATGGTGGCTCACAACCATCTGTAATAAGATCTGACGCCCTCTTCTGGTGTGTCTGAAGACAGTTACAGTGTACTCACATATAATAAATAAATAAATCTTTTTAAAAAATCACCAACAGAGTAGACATAACTTGGAAATTGATAGTTCTGGTGAGGGAAATGAAAGCACAGCCTAGTAGCTTTCAAAATTACTGGCTTAGCCAAGAGGCAGAGAGTGCAGGAAAACTCTGCTAATTAAAGTTGAAGTCCACCATTGACCAGAGAGCCTTCTGGAGCTCAGCGAAATATGGAGGACTCCCTTCATTGGCAGGGATTCTCCTTCTCTGACCTTGCACAGGGAGTTCACACACACGCGCGCACACACACACACACACACACACACACCTCTACCTGTAGAATGTCACATAGCCTAAGCTCAACTTCCTTTTTCCTGAGAAAACCCCGGTTAGCTAGCACCCTAGATTCCTGAAATGCTTCCCCATGCTAGTGAGACATTTCGTTACCTTAAGCCTTCAGCCAGTGATGTTTGCCCATCCTGGATGGTCCTATGCCCAGTCTCCAAAATTATATAAGCCTTGAATCACCCCAAGTAAAGTTGATCTGTCTCCCTGCATCTGGTGGCAGGGCCACCTTTCACCATATGTACTCACAGGGCTTCTGACACACACCCTACCTTGTGGACCAATATGGCTGGACAATCCCCAAGGGTGAGAGTCACAGAGAGAAAGGGCACTGAGGAGAATGAGGACCTAACCTTACTGCATTTTGCAGGTTGCCATCAAGTACTGAGCAAAGTTGGGAACTCGAGCAAGATGAGAGTAGAAACACTGGAGGAGCATTGCTTGCTGGCTCCTTCCAGGCTTGTGCTTACCTAGTTTTCTTATACAGCCTACAACCACATGCCTAGGAATGGTACCACCCCCAGTGGACTCTTCTAGGACACTCCATCCCTTATCAAGTTGATAGACAAAAACTTCACCTTAAGCATAACCATTTAATTCCTTGTCCCCCAAAGTCTTGTGTGAATGTCATAATTTAAAACACAGTCAAACATTTAAGTCTTTATTTTTTTTCAGCAGTCTAAAAGTCCAAGGTTTCTTTAAAAATTCCAAGCACTAGTGCAGGGCTCAGCCCTATATCAGTCTCACCAGCACCCAAAGGCCTGGGTAGTCCAGCCTTTCTCCAACTCTGCAGTCCTCAGCACACAGCTTGTCTCAGGTTTAGCCTGGTTCCACATCACACCTGCCGCTGTTCTTGGTGGACATTCAGCAGTCTTGGAGTCTGCAGTAACCTGGGACCTCCTTTGCAATTGAGGCTGCGCCTTCACGAGTGACCTCTCCACAGGGACTCCAATACCGCCACATGTTACCAAATCTCAGCTGCTCTCCACGACCCCTCTCATACCTTCACAACTAGTACCTCCTAGCTGACTCTTACATAGTACTTGCCAAGTTCAGACCTTATTGAACTTTTAAAATAAATAATAATAATAAAATAGCCAGGCAGTGGTGGCGTACGCCTTTTATCCCAGCACTTGAGAGGCAGAGGCAGGCGGATTTCTGAGTTTGGGGCCAGCCTGGTCTACAGAGTGAGTTCCAGGACAGCCAGGGATACATAGAGAAACCCTGTCTCAAAAAAACAAAAAAGAAAGAAAGAAAGAAAGAAAGAAAGAGAGAAAGAATTTAAATTAATTTTTTAAGAAACCCTAGGAGCTTGGGAGGTATCTCGGCAAGTAAGAGATCTTGTGCTGAGCAAGCATGAGGACTTGAGTTCAAATCCTAGCGCCTGTCTTAAAAAAATTGAAGTGGTCACCTGTGTGTCTGTAACACCAGGGCTGGGATGGTAGTGGTGAGACAGGGGACTTTCTGGCCACCAACCTAGCTCCAGGTTCAGTGAAGATCCTAAATCAAGAGAATAAGAGAGAGAGTGATAGAGCAGAACACCAGACACCCTCCTCCGCTCTCTGCATACCCGCATGTGTGTGGGCATACACACACTCGTGAACACATAAACACACACACGATGTGTAAGCACTAAAACATTTCAGTGTCTTACGGGCTTGTAAGAATCACCTTTAATGCTTATTTTGTCTAAAACAAAAACAAAACAAAACAAAAACCAGTGCTGGATGCTAGGGTGATTTGTCACCCTGGCAACCATCCAGCCCTCCCCTGGCACTTGGCTGCCTTGAATGACTACCATCCAAGCAACCCCCTCTTGGCAGCCAGCTGGTCTACTGTCATGGCAGCCTGGCAGCTCTTGAATGCTCCACGGACACCTCCAGGAAGCTATACTGCATGGACCACCACTTAATGCTAAAAGACAACTCCTGCTCTAGGAGGCACTATCCTGGCCCTGACTATCCCCAACAGTTTAACATGGACTTTTTACCATCCGAAGCCTCTATAATCCTTGGCAGCCACTTCACCAAGGCCAGAGGGAAACCATTTCCCCTGGTAACTCAACAAAAAGCCAGCGGTTAGTGCAAATGGTCTTTCAGTTGCACGGAAGGCTGTAAGATCTGGCTATTAGGACGCTTCTTCTGGAGACCCGGTCGCTCCTGTGCTGCCCCCTGGTGGTGCAACATTAACACTGGGCCTTCTGCAATGGTTGTTGCTCGACTGATGTGATCTTTATCTGTTGAGAGGGCTGAATCCATGACCTGAAGAGGAAGGACAGAGGCAGAAGCAACTGCAAACCAGCAGTGGCCTTGGAGCAGCTGCGGCAACATTTGGGTGAGTGAAGATTTCCAGTAAGAGGCCAGGGGCAGAGAGCAGAAGCAGTGAGATGCCTGTCCTTTGCTGCAAAGGAGGGAGCTCTTTGAGCGGAAAGGGAAGGAAAAATAGAAAAGCGAAGTGTAGCCTGGAGACCATAGGAGATCCCGAGTTCCAGTTCAGCCTGGACCCCACTGCAAAACCCTGTCATAAAATACAAACCTCAACAACAAACAGAAACATAAGGCTGTGCTGGAGAGATAGCTCAGCTGTGAAGAGAACAAAATGCTCTAGCTGAAGGCTCAGGTTCGGGTCTCAGCACCTATTTGGCGGCTCACAATTAATTGCCGGTAACTCCAGTTCCAGGGAATCTGACGCCTTCTCCTGACTTCCAAGGCGTTTGCGTGGTGCACAGACAGACGAGTATGCAAGCAAAACGCTTCTAAGGATAGAATAAAAAAAATTTTAAAGTCTTTGAAAAATAATAAATTTTTAAAAATCGGTATAACCCCTGGATTCCTGGAGTGCTAGCATAAGTGAGTGGAAAAGTCGCAGCGCATTTGTGATAAAATTTGCCACTCTGGGGAAAAGTGAGGAGCGTAGAGACACGACAGAGCCGGAAAAGGATCCAGAACTCCCACCCAAGGGGCCGGACTCCGACTTCCGGGAGACGGGAAGCGCGTCTAAGGGGCGTGGTTACGCGCTTCCGTCACTCGCCGTGCGTCACCGCGCGCAGGCGCTCCTTTCCACGTGCGAAAGCCTGAGACTCGTGGAGTCGGGGACGCCGCAGGTTGCCTGAGTCGCGCGACCAGAACGCAGTAATGAAGCCAGGTAAGGACCATGGTGTGGGCAGGAGTCGGGGGCTCTAGACGCGGCGGGCGGGGACCGCGGCCGCTCGGGGCCCGGGGATGTGGCCGTGAGCTCGGCTCACCGACCGGCCTACAAGCTTGCCGCCTCAGAGCGGCCGGTGCGGCCCTCCAGACCCTGACCCAGAGTTGGGGCTTGGATCTCCGAGCATTGCTTTAGGGGATCCGACTTGGGTCGCAGATGAAAGGCCCCCTGTCCCCACCCCAAGCCTTCCCTGTTGCCACCGTCACCCACTGTCACTTCCCGTCACCGATACCTTGGTCCCCAACCCAGTCCCCCCCCCCCCCCGCCGGGTAAATGAGGATCTCCGGCTCCGAGGTGTGCGGCGCTCGCGTGCACAGGCTGGCGCTCGCCGCGCTTCCGGGAGGGGCGGGGCCCAAGGCTTGTAGGAGTAGAGGATCTGGGGACCTGGGAGCCCCTGCTCTGTAGTGAGAGAGACTTTACTAGCCCGGTTATTAGCGGGGTAGGTGATTGGAAGTGAGAGGGGTTGGTTTGGAGAGCGTCTTGTTCCGTGACCCTGGCTGGCCCGGATCCACCAGCCTTTACCTCCAGAGTACGGGGATTAAAGGCGTGCGCCACCACGCCTGGCCTGACAAATGTATCCATCTCATCTATTTCCCGCGTTTTTCTGATGAGCCCACTGTATGGTGGATGATGGCGAGAGTTCTGGCTTTGACAATAGAAAGTTCTCGTTTCTCTCTTGAATTCTTAATGAATAAGTGGTTTTCTTGGTGATAGGTTACTCTGGGCTGTCAATCCTAGCACTCGGAAAGCGGAGACAGATAATGAGTTTGTAACACCAGTCTGTGCTACATTAGTAGTGATAGCATGAGCTTTTCATGTTGCCGAAGGATCAGTTTTCACTACTGCAGGTTTTTGTCTGGCGTGGGCACACATATTCCTGTGGACAGATGAGAGTAAGTCGCTGCAGGCGATAGTGACCCATCTCTCCCTCCCAGACATGTTGAATATCTATCTGGGGCTCAGTTCTGGAAGTTTGGGGAAGTAAGGCGGAGCGATTGCTAGTCTGGATGTTCTCCTGGCATCCTGATTTGTGCTTTCCCCCCAACCTTTCTCCATCACACGAAAGAATGAGAATTGTTGAGCAGTCGAATCTTCTGTGACAGTTTGTGTCTTGAATACAGAAGCAGCTTTGGGGGAGATTTTTTTTTAAATAGAGGTGTGCTACAAAGTATGGTGGACCGATTCTCAACAAGGTCCTTTATTTTCATGTTTGTGTATTGACATGGCATCTTATTGTAATAGCCTAGGCTAGCCTCAGACTTGGCTTCCCAAGTGGCTGGGTTGCAGGCATGTTGATTGCAGCAGTGCTGGAGTTGCTAGTTTGGAGGTGGGGGGAGACTTCTAGAGAAAAGCAGATTCTAAAACAGCAGACTGTGTGGACATAAAAGCCTTGTTGAGTAGTGAGTCCTTTTGGTTCATTTTCCTCAAAACCTCAGGACAAGAAATGGATCCTGATAACACATTGAGTATTATGTGACTGAGTTGACCCTACTATCTACCTGTCCCCATGAGGATACCAACAGCTTGCCAGATCACTGTTCTGTCAGGCCCGGGTTGGAGCTAGTGGTTCTTCTCCTAAGTACTCTTGTGTATACAGTTCCTTGATTTTTCTATCACTCCCATAGACCTTTGCTACTTTTGAGTAGCAGTAGCATAGCCATCCTCCCATATGAGCTACAGGACACCATTCTCTTCTGAATGAAAACAAGTGGTTTCTCTGAGGCAGAATCCAGGGCTGTGGATATGGCTCAGCTGATAAAGTGCTTGCCTGGCATTCGGGAGACAATAGCTTTATCCTCCTGTGCTACATAGGGATAGGTGTGGTGGTGAACATCCATCTTCCTCCATTCAAGGTAGACGGGGGATCAGAAATTCAGATTGATCAACCATTGCAGCTTGAGACCCTGTCTCAAGGTCATCGGCAGGTGTTTGCTGACTGATTGGTTGGTTGGTGTCACCATGGGCTTGTGCTGAGATGCTGTAACCAGAATAATTACAAAGCCTTTTGTGCATTTGGAACTCGTGGGTGCCAGTGAGAGTGACAGTTAAATGTAACGTGACAAGAAAACAGGGTGCTCGCTAGCAGAGTGGGCTGAGTCTGTACCACTTAGTCAGACACCCAAGTGCAGCAGGCAAAGGAGTGCTGTGCCTGCTGGCAGGAGCTGGGAAGAGGGGCGGCTCGCATGAGATTTCAAAACCTGCCATTTGCAGATGGGGGACAGCCTGGGTTGATGAATCTCAATGTAGGCTAATCATTAAGGTCCTGCAGGGAACTCAAAAAGGAAAAAAACGCCCTTCTCAGGGAATCGTGGTCAAGAAAAGAATTCTGATTTTATTGTGGATGGTGAGGTAGGGAGGGTAGAGATGGGGCTTGGGGATGTCTGAGAGTTTTGAAGCTGAAACTTGTTAACTTAGAAATTTAGAACCAGGCGTGGTGGCACACGCCTTTAATCCCAGCACTTGGGAGGCAGAGGCAGGCGGATTTAAAAACGTTTATTGCCAGGCCAGGCATGGTGTCACATGCCTTTAATCCCAGCACTTGGGAGGCAGAGGCAGGCGGATTTCTGAGTTCAAGGCCAGCCTGGTCTACAAAGTGAGTTCCAGGACAGCCAGGGCTACACAGAGAAACCCTGTCTTAAAAAAAAAAACAAACAATCAAAAACTTAGTGTGAAATAATAGATATCAAGTTGCATAGGGTTTTTAGTTTGTTTGTTTTTGAATTCTGGGGAGTTGAACTCAGGGCCTGGCATAGTAGAACTGCAGTGCCTAGCCCCTCAAGTGAAGTGTGTTAGAAAGGACAGAACAAGCAAACAAAAAGTGAAAAGAACAAAGTTTTTTGTTGTTGTTGTTGTTGTTTCACATACCATTAGGAGTACTGTTGCAGTGGCACACTCCTTTAATCTCAGCACCTGGAGGAGAGCCGTGTATCCTTGAGTTTGAAGCCAGCCTGGTTTACCTAGGATGCTGCAGAAGTCAGGATAGGTAGTGAGACCTGGACTCTGAACACAGCTAAAGGAGGCTGAAGGTGAAGAGCACTGGCCGCTCTTCCAGAGGACCCGGCTTCAATTCCTGCACAGCAGCTCACAACTGTCTGTAACTCCTGTCCCAGGGGATCTGACACCGCATACAGATAAGTGTGCAGGCAAAACACTAATGTTCATGAAGTTAAAAAAAGATAGCAATAAACAGTTTGTTTGTTTTTTGAGACAGTGTTTCTCTGTGTAGCCCTGGATGTCCTGGAACTCACTCTGTAGAGCAGGCTGGCCTTGAACTCAGAAATCCGCCTGCCTCTGCCTCCCAAGTGCTGGGATTAAGGGCATGTGCCACCATGGCTGGCCTGGCAATAAACGTTTTAAAAACAACAAGAAAAATGTTTGATGCTGTCAATGGGGTATAGTTACAGGACTGAGACAAAAATTTGAGCAGGTTTTTACGTGACGGTTTACATCCAGTGAGATCAAGCATCGGACTCAGGGGCACTTTTTTTATCCAGGGGTCTGGAAGATGCTGTGAGGGCATAGCAGGTCCTGATGCTATCAAGCATATGCATCTGCGGGGCTCACTAACACAAGGGATAAAATGAGTTGTGTGGCGCTGTCCCACCAAGAAAACTAGAATATCTGCATTCTACCTCACCCCTAATTAAATGGCCTGTGGCGTGTTCTGCCTTCAGTGGCCCTGTGCTGATGTACCTCATAAGGCTGTGGTGCTGGGCCTGTAAACACAGTACTTGGCGAGTGGCGGCAGGAGAACCGGGATCCACGTGGTGACTTCATTGCCAGCTTGGGATACTTGATACCATTTTTCAAGAAAACTCTGGTTGGGTTTAGTTTTCTGGGATTCATTTCTTCACTTCTGGGAGGTTCCAGTTTATCCATCTGTGTTGTAGAACTGAAGGTCGCCTCCATTGTTGATTGCTGCGCGTCCTTTATGTGTCCATTCTGTGGTGGACATCGGGTGGGTTCTGGATGTGGAGGACATTTCCCTGAGCACAGAGCCTGTGCCTTGCTGATTTCTCACATCTGTGGACCTGACAGGTAAGGGTCCTTCTTAAGCCCCGTTGCCCTGATCCCTATTTCCATTTCTGCTACAGGTTTCAGCCCCCGTGGGGGCGGCTTTGGTGGCAGAGGCGGCTTTGGTGACAGAGGCGGTAGAGGAGGTGGAAGAGGAGGCCGAGGAGGCTTTGGCGGTGGACGAGGAGGCTTTGGCGGTGGAGGTCGAGGTCGAGGCGGAGGGGGTGGTGGCTTCAGGGGACGAGGAGGTGGAGGTGGCCGAGGTGAGTGAGGTTGACATGGGGGTTGGAGCAGGTCCTCGAAGGATGAAAGGAGGGAAGATGTGGGGGTCTCCCACTCCTACTGCAGCTCTCTCTTACAGGTGGGGGCTTCCAGTCTGGGGGCGGCCGGGGTCGAGGTGGTGGCCGGGGAGGCAAGAGAGGAAACCAGTCAGGGAAGAATGTGATGGTGGAGCCGCATCGGCATGAAGGTGAGTGAGGCAGACAGGGATTGGCTGAAGCCAGAGGTGGACCATGGCTGCACTGTCCCCAGCCACACTCTGCTCTCCTCCCTTCACCAGGTGTCTTTATCTGTCGCGGAAAGGAGGATGCCCTTGTCACAAAGAATCTGGTCCCTGGAGAGTCTGTGTATGGAGAGAAGAGAGTCTCTATTTCAGTGAGTCCAAGTCCCAACTGATAGCGTTGCCTGCGGTCCAGTCTTCTTGCTGTTATGGATGCCTTGATGTATAAGTCAGGCTGTGGCCTCAGAGCTGTCCCAGTTCCCAGCTCCATACTAAACTGTATCCTTGTACCCTGTCTCTGGTCAGGTACTGCCTGTTCCTTCTGATGAGGCTCTGTTACATCGCCCTCTTGTCTAAGCGGTCCTCACTGCCACAGCCCTAGCTCTCCCATGTCCTTGTCTCTGTGGCCAGCCGTCAGCCTCCTTGCTCACCTCCCACACTGTGCCTTGAGTGTTCTTCCCAGGGTGGTGTGGGTGGCTCCCTCTTCACCTCCATATCTGGTTCAAACGTGTCCCCCGCCCTCCTGGTCCGTGTTCTCTTTTTCATATTCTCCTTGCCCTGTTCTGGTTTCATGTCCTCTCTCCTTGCGTGGTCTCTATAGCCTGTCACCATCTCCTGTGTCGGTTTGTAGTGAGTACTTCTTTCTCAGGGCAGGATATGTGTCCCGTTCACTGTTCCGGCACTTGTGTGTGCCTAGTGCCCAATTCCATCCTTCACTTCTGTATTTACTTTCTGTTGTTCCCTCCCCAAGTCAGCAGCCTCCATGAGAGGGCAGGGCAGCTTCAGGTCCTGGTCCCTGCTGTACATCTGCATTTGGTTCTTACATAGTGATTTGACTGCACAGTTTCTTTTGAGGGCCCTAGGGTTACCGGGAATGGTGTCCTGCACAAGAACCCAGCGCTGATTCTGTCCCCATCTCTCTTGGCTCAGGAAGGAGATGACAAAATTGAGTACAGAGCCTGGAACCCCTTCCGCTCCAAGCTGGCAGCAGCAATCCTGGGCGGCGTAGACCAGATCCACATCAAGCCAGGAGCCAAGGTGCTCTACCTTGGGGCAGCCTCAGGCACCACCGTCTCCCACGTCTCTGATATTGTTGGCCCGGTGAGTGGACAAGTGGTGGGAATGAGGGAGCTGGGCCTGGCCATTTCTCTGCACTGTGTGATGTTGATGGAGCCAGACTCATCCCTCATTCTGTGGCAGGGACAGCTTGAAGCAAAGCTTTTCTTTCAATACCACTCCTGGGTTCCTGATTTTAGTTGTGAGCCAGAGAGTGTAGTCAGTGTTAAAGTAACCCAGAACTAAGAATGTAGATACCAAATGGTTTTGGTAGAAAATTTTATGTCCAAGGGCTAAAAGTGGTGATTCAGTCATTGGTTGCCACATAACCATGAGGACCTGATTTTGACCCTCAGAATCCACTTTTACAACAAAGCAGGTGTGGCAGTATGCCCTCATAGTGCCAACACGAGAGTGCAGTGGCAGGCCAGCCTCTGGTGCCTGCCCAGCCATCAGTGCATGAAAAACCTTGTCTCAAAAACATGATAGGCCTGGCGGTGGTTTTGCCTTTCATCTCAGCACTGGGGAGACAGAGGCAGCAGATCTCATGAGTTCTCGTGAGGACAGCCAGGGCTACACAAAAACCCTGTCTCAAAAAAAACAGAAAAGAAAAGAAAAAGAAAAAAGGATGGGTAAAGTTCCTGAAGGATTGTTGCTTCACAATGTCCTCTGGCTTCCACACAGACAAAACATTCATGTCCCCCAAACGTAGTTTTTTTGCCCTGGCCCCATCCAGTATTGGGTGTTGGACCTAGGGCTTCTTGAAATGCTAGGCAGCTGTGCTAACACTGAGCCACAGTGAGCTTATGTTCTCTGTGGCAGTACAGGATCCCAGTGCAGAGAGCACCTTGTTCTTGGGTGTCTCACTTGACAGCTTCTTGCTCCTTGACTGAATTATAGACTGCTTAATTTAGTTGGTGAAAGCACACACGCCTTTGTTATCCTAGCCTTAGCTATATAGTTAGACCTCATCTAAAAACAGCAACCTCACGCAGACGTGGTGTAGGCATTTGACAGTGTGTGGCTTCAGTGAGGCTCCTGAGCTCTCTGAGCCAGGGGTTAACCCTCTGGAGAAGAAAATTAAGTATTTCAAGCGTTGGTCCGTTGCAAATGCCATGAGCTCTGTTCCTTTGTCTCTAACTACCCTGGATGCGGGAGTTTTACCTGTGTTGAGAGCCTGGGCTCGTGGGTCAGATCAATTGGGATCTTAAAGCTTTGCTGCTTATGAATAACCGTGGCTCATGACTTGTCGTCTCTGGGACCATTTATTCATCTGGGCTATAGACGTGATAGTTATTTCAAAGCAGGGTTTTGATTGCTGGTCTGAGAACCTGCTGCAGGAGGGGCACAAGCCCGGTGTTAGCAACTGTGCTGGAGCGCCAGTGTGTGCTCACAGATGTTGGGTTGATTTTAGGATGGTCTGGTCTACGCAGTTGAGTTCTCCCACCGCTCTGGCCGTGACCTCATCAACTTGGCCAAGAAGAGGACTAACATTATTCCTGTAATTGAAGATGCTCGACACCCACACAAATACCGCATGCTTATCGGTGAGGGCCCGGGGGTGGCCCCAGGGAGGTAGGGGAAGCCACTGCATGTTTCCCAGAGGATGCTGATGGAGCCTAACTTAGGTGGAGTTTGAGTGGCGAACAGGCCTCTTCACTGCGGCAGTGTGAGGATCTGCAGGTGGAGATTGTGTCCAGGATCAGTTTTGTTCCCCTCTCACACTTGGCTCCTTTTTTACACTGCCCTGGTTTGTGTTTTAAAGCCATTGTCTGATGAGATTCCAGCCCTGACCACAGCAAGTATAACCCAATGGCTTTGTTTTTTAAAAACACCTAAAGGTCTAGTATAAAAGTAGAGAGGGTGTGAGTTCTCCCAGAGGTACTCAGTATTTGTCATTGCTTTTCCAAATCCTAAAGGATGTTTTCACTCCATCACACTCTTTGTAGTTTTAAGTCACGCTACCTTAAAGCATGACCTTTCCATTGCACTGTTTGGTTTGGTTTGGTTTGGTTTTTATGGGGTTTTGGTTGTTTGGTTTGGTTTTTATGGGGTTTGGTTTGGTTTTTGGTTTTTTTTTTTCCTGTGCATTTTCTCAGTGCACCTCTGGTCCTTGTCATCTGACAGCCCTGCCCACGACTTGTCTTTAACTGCTCACATTTACTTGTCTTTTTGATGACATGTCTGTCTCCCCCCAGACCCGGGAGGATCTCGAGGGCAGGGTCCGGGTCTGACTCGTCTCTGTGTCCCCCACGCCCAGCCCAGGGCTGGCCACAGAGTAGGTGGCAACCATTGGTTTACAACAGGAGTGGATGAGTGATGTGACTTTCGGGTTCCGGATCCACCTTTGGGGTGCTTTGGAGGGAGGCTGTGTGGTGGGGAGTAAGGCTGGAGGCAAGAGAGTCCCAGGAACCTGGTGGTGAAGGAGCACAGTCCCCTATTGGGAGGCTCTGGGAAGCTCTCTGCTGCCTTGTTTGTAACCACTGTCCCTTTTTTCCTTAGCAATGGTGGATGTCATCTTTGCCGATGTGGCCCAGCCAGACCAAACCCGGATTGTGGCCCTGAACGCCCACACCTTCCTGCGGAATGGAGGACACTTTGTGATTTCCATTAAGGTATGGGTCTTGCCATGTAAGGTTGAGTAGCCACAGAGCACGATGTGGGTGCTTTGTCTCTGTGGCTGAGCAGGTTATGGGGCCTTAGCCTATCTGACTTGTTCTTTATTAGTCCTCTTTATGGTTGAAATGAAGACTAATAGCTGTTAAGCATTTGGAGCAGATTGTGGGGTAGAATAAATATTAACTGCAGCGGGTACATTTTTCAAAACATTTTGATTTTAAATACGGAAAACTCTCACCATGTTCAAAACTGGCCAACCTATTGCTACATTTGTTTTTGGTTTTGGTTTTTTTTTTTGTTTGTTTGTTTTCGAGACAGAGTTTCTCTGTATAGCCCTGGCTGTCCTGGAACTCAACTCTGTAGACCAGGCTGCTATTGCTACATTTGTTCTGTTTTTTTTTTGCCAGCTGGGCTTCCAGGATATGGAAGAAAATTCCTGACCTTAAACACTGCCTTAGATAAATGAAACAACCTGTTTCCAATGTGAGCCAAATTAAAACTTCTTTAATGAAGTTAGAAAATTGGGAAAGCCTGGGTCTCCAAATCTGTAACTTAGTCCTGACTCCTTTCTAGGCCAACTGCATTGACTCCACTGCGTCAGCAGAGGCTGTGTTTGCATCTGAAGTGAAGAAGATGCAGCAGGAGAACATGAAGCCGCAGGAGCAGCTGACACTAGAGCCTTATGAGCGAGACCACGCCGTGGTTGTCGGTGTGTACAGGTGAGTGTCACAACAGACCTCTCCCTTACCTGTGGCCCTGGGAAGCCAAAAGTGGTTACAACTCGACCCCCTCTGATTTCCTCACAGGCCCCCTCCCAAGGCGAAGAACTGAAACTCAGAGCTGTCTGGATTGAAGAGATGTGTGTTGCTACTGTTGCACGTGTGGCTTGTGATTTTGGGGGGCGGGGGAGTTGTTTTGTTTTTCTATTAAAAGACTCATCTGTCTCCCCTGTCTGGTGCCAATTGCTAAGTGGCCTCGAGACGCATGCGCCCTTGATCAACTTTGTGTGCTTGGGGGGTGGTGCCTGGAAAGTTTCATCCGGTCACATGGTGCATGCTCCATTGGTGGCTGCTCCGCACGTGCGCGGCTCAGCACCCTTAAGGCGCAGGCGCACAGTGCTCCGCTAGGTCACGTGAATGATGTGGGGGCGGAGCCGGGGCAGGGGGGCCGGTTTGTTGTGGTCGCCATTTTGCTGGTTGCATTACTGGGTAATCGGGGCCCTGGCTCGCCGCGTCCACCGGACACCCTCAGCCAGTGGGCAGGTCTGAGCTCGGGCTCCCCGAGCAGTTTGAATCCCCTTACCCACGCCCTCAGGTAAGGGTGCTGCGACGGGCGGGGCGGCACGCTTGGGTGGGGGGCAGGCCGGGAACCGCCCTGCCCGTCCCCGCGAGATTTAGCAAGGGAAAGGAGGGGGCTTCGGGCCGTTGCAGCGGAGTCCGGCTCTTCATAGCTGGATTCCTGGAAGAGGCTGAGCCCGAGGGAGCCGTCCTGAGAGGGAGTCGGGGAGGGGGCAGCCAGGCCCCACTCCCGCCCTTTGTTTGGGCTCGGCTGCGCTGGCCGCTTCGCTGTCGCCTAGCAACAGCTGCCCTGAGTGCTAATTGGTTAAGCTCTTGGCAGCAACAACCAATGGAGCGGTTGTTGCCATGGGAGGTGCGGCCTGCCGGGCTCTCTTGGGCCCCGCCCGCCGGGACTCCACCGGCCGGGGCGGGCCTGCCGGGTGGGGGGCGGGACGCCAGGGTCCCTGGGGGCGGGTGGCCACGCGGGGCGGGGCTGGGCCGTAGGGCGAGGGTTAACCCGCCCCTCCCCCGTCCACCTGCTGTCCCCTTCCCCCGCGTGCCCTGGTCTGACCCTCGTCCCCTCCTTTCCCCGCCCCTCCCCCTCGGTGGCAGTGGCGGCGGCTGCTGTTGTCACCCACCGGGCCGCCTGTCCCGCTTGCCCTCACCGCCGCGGGGCTGGCTAGGCTAGCCGGGCCGGGGACAGGCGGCCACCTCCTCATCGCCGCCGCCGCCACCACCGCCGCCATGCTGGCCGCTCGCCCACCGCACTGGGGTCCCCATCGCGCTCCAGCCCCCCGTGGGCCCAGCGCCAGCCCTGACCCGGGTAGGGGTGGGAGCTGGAAGAGCTGGTCCTAGTGTGGGAGGGCTCGGGAAGAGGTTGTTTATCTGTGAAGCCCCAATAAAGGGGACCTGGAGTGGCAAGACATAGCATAGAAGGGGATCTGACAAGGGGGAGGCTCCTAAGAAGGGGATGTTGTTCAGAAGGACACTTTTAGTGAGTGAAGTCTTGTGCGATATTTAGGGATTTGGCTGTCAGGCCCTTCTAGGAATAGGCTCAATTATGGAATGACCCGGCGTAGAAATAGAGGAGTTAGCAAGGACCTCGGGGTAAAGAAGAAAAAGACCGTGACTCTTAGATGTTGAAAAATGACACCTCTTCCTTGTTTTCCTGAGGAGTAGGGGTCTTGGAGTAATGGGGGAATCCTAGTGGGATAAATATAGACTACTTAGAAGAAGGATCTCTGGTTCCAGAGACCTCATATAGGGAGCAGGGAGCGGTCTTGAAGTATGGAGTCGGTCCCAGGGGAAAGTGCTGTGGTGGTTGAGACATCTATAGCTTGCATGTAAAGGAGTTCTCAGATAACCTTGGGTTTGCTAGGAGGTCCATAAGGACTGCTATGTTCTTTAGAGTAGAAAGAACTAGTGGGTAGACTAGGCTTGAAATTGGGCCCTTGGTGTTGAGGGAAGACCGTGTGAGGGCGGGGCCTTATCTGAGGGACTCAGGCTGGCCACCAGCAGAATTTTGAAGAAAGACTGAGTTCTACTGCCCAGACTCTACACGGTTTCTGCCTTCTTTTGCTCTCCTAATTCCTGGCCTCTTTCTATCCCTCCTGCCCTGGCCTTGTACCCACCCTCTCCCACCCCTGTCTGGCTCTGATGGTTCCCTTTTACATCTCTGGATGTGATGCCTCATTCATTTATTCGGCTCCTCATTTGTTGAGAGACTGGCTGTGCTAACCCACTTGCTACCCTTTCTGTTTGTACATGGCTACCTGGTGCTGGTGCTCTGCCCTGTCCCCTGTCCCCCTGGTCCTGCCCCTGACTCATACCCACCTCTTCTGACTGACCCTGACCTACATGCCTTCTTGTTCCATGTTGTCTTCCCACTTCCTACCTGCTCTCAGGTCTCAGCGGCGGTGGCAGCCGAGGTGCAGGATGCGAGAAGGCGCCCCCCGGCCGGGCTCCCGCTCCAGGCCTCACACCCCTGCGGCCCTCTGAGCCCACCATGGCCGTCCCACCAGGCCATGGTCCTTTCTCTGGCTTTCCGGGGCCCCAGGAACACACACAGGTAGGCATTCAGCTGGCTTCCCACCTGCCTGAGGACTGAAGGGTCTCCAGACAAGAGCATGATTGCTGGAGGATCTCTGGGGATTCTGGAGGCCTCACGGTACTGGAAGAGTTTCAGGTGGCTGGACTTTGAAGAGTCCACCCTCATTCCTGCTGAGGACAGAATCCTTGAGCTTCTCCGTGGCCTGCCCTCTCACAGCATGGTTTTGAAGTGTAATGTGTGTCTTGGGTCAGAACTGTCACTGGCACAGAGCAGACAGGAACACAGGTCTGAATGTTCACAACAAGAAAGAGGTCTAGAGTAAGGGGCCTGAGAGAGATGTCGAGTGGGTGGAAAGGAGAATAAGCTGAGACCAGGGAGACTAACCCAGTCCAGGAGCTTCGTAACTGGGCAGAAACACTCACTTGAGAGTGAGGACATGAGATACAGGGAATTCATTGGCATGGCTCCCCATAACGGTGGTCTCAGGTGCAAAGATTCACGGGTAAGCACCCAGATATGGAGCAGAAGAGCTGGCCTGGGGATGAATGGAAGGTCAGAGTTAAATCACTCACTTCATATAATGAACAGATGAATGGGGAACCCACAGTGTGTGCTTGTGCTCTACAGATGGGATCAGAGCTAGAGAAATGTAGGCATGGTCAGTGAGTCGTCAGCTTTCCCATTCTCTCCCTGGAAGTTGAGGTGAAGGCTTGTGCTCAGCGTCTGCTCCACTCTACCACAGGTACTGCCTGATGTGCGGCTCCTGCCCCGGAGACTGCCCCTGGCCTTCCGGGATGCGGCCTCAGCCCCGCTGCGCAAGCTCTCAGTGGACCTCATCAAGACCTACAAGCACATCAATGAGGTAAAGCGGGGAATGGACTTCCCTGGTTGGGTGTTGCAAAGGGTCCTGGCTTCTTGCCCAGGTCACTCAAGGGTCCGGTTTCCTGGCTGCCTGAGCAGGTATACTATGCGAAGAAGAAGCGGCGGGCCCAACAGGCGCCACCCCAGGACTCGAGCACCAAAAAGGAGAAGAAGGTCCTGAACCACGGTTATGACGACGACAACCACGACTACATTGTGCGCAGTGGCGAGCGCTGGCTAGAGCGCTATGAGATTGACTCTCTTATTGGCAAAGGCTCCTTTGGCCAGGTGTGGGACTCCCCACTCATCCAGTATCTGGATGCAGACAGCCACTAACATTCCCAACATTCCCTCCTCCCCTGCAAGTTCTGTCCTGGACCAGCCAGTCAAGCCACGTAGTTTCCTTAGTTCTGTATGAGTATAAATCACAAGACTTCTTGTAAGAGAACTGTTATCTTGTATCCAGTATAAGGGATGTGAGCATTGGGCTGTGAGTTGTTAGAAAGGTGTGGCTGGTGGGCCTCCCACCTTCCCAGGTAACGCTCCTTATCTCGACAGGTGGTGAAAGCCTATGATCACCAGACTCAGGAGCTGGTGGCCATCAAGATCATCAAGAACAAAAAGGCCTTCCTGAACCAGGCACAGATTGAGCTACGGCTGTTGGAGCTGATGAACCAGCATGATACAGAGATGAAGTACTACATAGGTGAGGCCTGGGCTTGGGCGGCTGCAGGGTGCCTGTGGGAGAGAGACCTCCACGAGGGTCTTTGGGCTTCTCATCCTCTGAGTCTCCTGTTGTGCTCAGGATTTCTCTCTTGTGCTCACTGAGGGCCACATTGTGTTGCAAACCTTGCTTTGAATTACCTCCCCCCAGCTGGCGAGGGCCGGGGCAGCTCTGTGTACATGTTGGAGAGACTGAGGCGCTCAGTGCTCTCACATCAGACTCAACAGTTGAGGATGTGAAAAACAGTGGCCTCTAGAGCTCTGGCTCTTGATATGTCCCAGTCTTCAGTTCCTCTGGAAAGGGACTCTGTAGAGGACAGCCAGTATCCCTTGGCACATGGGTAGACACAACAAAGGCTCTTTTGGTAGTTTGGGGTTTTGGTGATGGTGATATTTTTGGAGGTTTTGCTTTGCTATTCTGGGGATCAAGCCCAGTGCTTTATATATAATAGGCAAACAGGTCCTCCCTCAACCATCCCCACCCCAGAACATCTCCAGACCTTTTTTACTTGACTATATTGAGATAGGGTCTCACTAAATATATCCAGATGAACCTTGAGCTTACAGTCTTCGTGCATCAGTGTACAAAGACCTGGGTCTCCATGCCTGCACCCAGGCCTGACTCAGTGTTGTCAAATGAAGTGAGTAAACGTGGGGCTGTTTGAAGCTTTATTAGGAGGGAACAGTACCTTTTCTTTCCCTTTGCAGTGCCGGGCCTTGTGCTTGCTAGGCAAGCATGCTGCTGCCCTTTGGTCATCCCATAATCTACGGTCATCCCATAATCTACGCTAGAGTAACCCTAGGTTATACCATCCTTTGGGGTTTTGTTTTGTTATTCTGGGCTTCACTGTGTAAGCCAAGCTGGCCTTGAGCTCATCACCCTCCATTTTATCTTTCCGACTGCCGGGGTTACAGTCATGCTCACTACTCCCTGCTGGCAGAGCCTTCCCTTTGGTAAAAACTGGAAGGTGTGAAAGACGCAAGAGAATTAACATGCCTTGGAAGTCCAGTGAGTCGGTGTTGAAACACCTGAGGGCTCACTGCAGGTTACCAGAGGTGGTCACTGTGTGGTCCCAAGCCAGCTGCCATCAGTGTGTCTAACGTGTTCCCCACTGTCACTGCTGCCCGCAGTTCACCTTAAGCGGCACTTCATGTTCCGGAATCACCTGTGCCTGGTGTTTGAGCTGCTGTCCTACAACCTGTATGACCTCCTCCGCAACACACACTTTCGAGGTGTCTCACTGAACCTGACGAGGAAGCTGGCACAGCAGCTCTGCACAGCTCTGCTCTTTCTGGCCACCCCCGAGCTCAGCATCATCCACTGCGACCTCAAGCCTGAGAACATCCTGCTCTGCAACCCCAAGCGCAGTGCCATCAAGATCGTAGACTTCGGCAGCTCCTGCCAGCTTGGCCAGCGGGTGCGGTTCTGAAGCTGATGGCCAAGAGATGATATTGTTCATAGGAAGGCCCGCCTAGAGAGAGGTGGTGGGAGGTGAAGGGGCAAAGACAACCCAAGCAAGGAAGAGAAAGGGTGAAGCTGATGGCCAGGCCATCTCAGAGGAGTGGAGTTGTGATCTGAGCCTCAGGCTGCTTTGCTGATGCTCACAGGCAGAGTGCCCTGAAGCCTGTGGTTATACTAATATAGTACAGTACATGATGGCCAGCCTCTCTTAAACAAGATAGACCAGAGCTGGTAATGGAGACTGGTTAAGGCAGAAAGGCCATTGAAGACTGGAGGCTCATGGGCAGGAGAGTGATGGTGGCTTGTGCAGCATTGCTCAGAGCCTCACGACCTAGAGGTTCCATCCTGTTTTCGGGCAGGGGCTTGTCTTCAGTTGATTCTCCCAGTGGAACCAGCAGGGGAGCTGGTGCCCTGACTACTGTCCCCTCCCGCAGATCTACCAGTATATCCAGAGCCGCTTCTACCGCTCACCCGAGGTGCTCCTGGGTACACCCTATGACCTGGCCATCGACATGTGGTCCCTGGGCTGCATCCTCGTGGAGATGCACACCGGAGAGCCCCTCTTCAGTGGCTCTAATGAGGTGTGCCCCTGGAAGGGGTGTACTGGAGGTGGAGGGGTGGAGCCCGGCCACCTGGCGCCCCTGACCGCAGCCTGCCCGTAGGTGGACCAGATGAGCCGTATTGTGGAGGTGCTGGGCATCCCTCCCGCACCCATGCTGGAACAGGCGCCCAAGGCTCGCAAGTACTTTGAGCGGCTGCCTGGGGGTGGCTGGACCCTACGAAGGACAAAGGAACTCAGGAAGGTGCGGCCCCTGCCCTGTGCCACTTCTCCCTCCCTGGGTGTCCCCTCACTCACACTTGGGGCTCCCCTCTCCCGGTGTCTTTCCCTGTCTTCCTCTCCCCCTTGTCTGTCCTTTCCTTCCTCCCTTGCCCACCCCATTGCCCTCCCACCCCACAGCTCTTTTTAGCTTTCTCTCCCTCTCTCTTTCTTGTGCCTCTGTTTCCCCGTGTGTGTCTCCCTGCCCCTCCTGCCCACTGACGGCCACTCTCTTGCCCCCCCTCCCACCCCCTCCCTGCCAGGATTACCAGGGCCCTGGGACACGGCGGCTGCAGGAGGTGCTGGGCGTGCAGACGGGCGGGCCCGGGGGCCGGCGGGCGGGGGAGCCGGGCCACAGCCCCGCCGACTACCTCCGCTTCCAGGACCTGGTGCTGCGCATGCTGGAATATGAGCCCGCCGCCCGCATCAGCCCTCTGGGCGCTCTGCAGCATGGCTTCTTCCGCCGCACGGCCGACGAGGCCACCAACACGGGCCCGGCAGGCAGCAGTGCCTCCACCTCGCCGGCGCCCCTTGACACCTGCCCCTCCTCTAGCACCGCCAGCTCCATCTCCAGCTCTGGTGGGTGCCCCATGTCACATGTATACCTCAGTGCCCAGCCTGGGTGGCCTAACCACTGGGCCTCTGTCATAGAACCCCTGGAACTACCAGATTCTGAGATGGGGTGGGACAGTCCTACATGACCCAACAGGTTCTCAGAATTGGGGCAGGAAACTGGTCCCTAGATCTGACTCCACCCTCCCACACAACTCTGACCCTAGATTTCAAACTTGGGCTGTTGACAGCCTTCATTCACACTTGCTCTGGTCTCAAAACCTAAGCTTGGGGTCTCGGTGGAGGACAGACTTGCCCCCATCTTACCATTTATGTCCTCTTTTCTCCTTCCTGGTGCTTCTAGGAGGTTCCAGTGGCTCCTCCAACGACAACAGGGCCTACCGATACAGCAACCGATATTGTGGGGGCCCAGGGCCCCCCATCACTGACTGTGAGATGAACAGCCCCCAGGTACTAGAGCTGTGAAATTTTGGAAGAGGGTGGTAGGTGCCTGGGACTTGATCTCACTGCCCATGACTCCTTTGCCTTTTTTTAGGTCCTACCCTCCCAGCCTCTGCGCCCCTGGGCAGGGGGTGATGTGCCCCACAAGACACATCAAGCCCCTACCTCTGCCTCAACATTGCCGGGGACTGGGGCTCAGTTACCCCCACTGCCCCGTTGCCTTGGACGACCCCCATCACCAACATCACCACCACCCCCAGAGTTGATGGATGTGAGCCTGGTGGGCAGCCCTCCAGACTGCTCTCCACCTCCTCCAGCACCTGCCCCCCAGCACCCGGCTGCCTCAGCCCTCCGGACTCGGATGACAGGAGGTCGACCACCTCTCCCACCCCCTGACGACCCTGCCACTCTGGGGCCTCGCCTGGGTCTCCATGGTGTACCCCAGAGCACAGCAGCCAGCTCATGACCCTGCCCCCTCCCTGGGGCCCCTCCTGAAGCCATACCCCCCCATCTGGGGGCCCTGGGCTCCCATCCTCATCTCTCCCCTTGACTGGACTTGCTGCTACCCAGCTGGGGTGGGTGAGGCCTGCACTGACTGGGGCCCAGGGCAGGGGGTCAAGGGAGAGGAGTTTGGCCGTACCCTCCCCACTAAGACTGGACCCTTGGCCCCTCTCTCCCCCCTCCCCCCTTGTTTTCTATTTATTGTACCAAAGACAGTGGTGGTCCGGTAGAGGGGAGATTCCCCCTTACCCAGGGCCCTAGGAGGGGGTGGGGGCAGGTAGGGGGAGATGGCCTTGCTCCTCCTCGCTGTACCCCCAAGTAAAAAGCTTTCTCACATGCCTGCCTGAGCGTTTGCAGGGCCTTGGCTCCCTCCCCTGACCCTCAGAGGCATGGTGGGGAAGGTTGTGGGGAAGGGGTGCTTTGTGGTGTGGGTATGTCCCTCCTGGGGACATCATAGTTCTTGGTGCAGGCATGGGGCAGCAGGAGATTGGTGGGCTGAGAAGCCTGGATACAAGAATCCTGGCCTGTTGCTAGGAAATGTGATGGTCTGCCCTCATCGGTCAGGGCTTCCAGAGTCCACGCAGAAGTGGCTTTTTTTTTTTTTTCTTTTCCTGTCAGGCAGGCATTTGGTAGGTTGTGGGTATATTCAGCAGGCCGCCTTAGGTACCATCGGGGGAGCAGACAGACAGTGGGTACAGATTTTACCCAACCTGTTTCCGGCCCCACTCTGCAGTCATTTCGAGTATTGAGATTCTCGAGCAAAAAGGCGCTCCCTGACCTCCAGGTAAGTGATTTTTTTGTTTCCATGGCAATTTGGAACCAGCTGTCTCCCAACCAGTTTGTAAGACTCACCTGGCTCTCCCACAACGGAGGGTGTGGTGTGGTGACTCCTGGGAGATGGAGTTCTACAAGGCCAGCTCTTTGCTCACTTTTCTTGGGAACTACAAAGCCCAGAAGTCTCTGCACACATGGCTGGGACTGGTGTTCAATAAGCTGTAGGGCATTATGGCTTAGAGGTTGGGAGATCCATAGTACAGGTTGATTGGATGGTGCTGGTGCACAGGAGTAGGATGGGTAGGGAGAGAGAGTAGTCAGCCAGCCTTACAGGTCCAAACAGTAGAGGCTCCATGTAGAGAACTCTGGTGAGCAAGAGCCTGTTGTGGAAACTGATGGCAGTGGTCATTTTGAGAATGCCATTTAAGATTTATCAGAGATCTTTTGTTATCTAGAGAGCTGGACTTTTTCACAGGGACTGAGACACCATGAGAAGAAGGTACACAGCCCAGTTTTGCCACAACATGGAAGTATGTTGCCAGGAAAAGATGGCTTGTGGGAGGCCCCTAGGCAAGAGTGGCCTCAGATGTGACGGCCGTGGGTGGGGGGTGCTGAGAAGACCAGGAAAGGGCAGGTGTTTTCCAGACACCTGAGGTGAAGCAAGAGGTGGAGACAAGCAGGGGAGGGGAGGGCTCCAGTATATAGAGCACCCCAGCCCCTATTAACAGAGTCTTGGTTGGTGTTTTGTTTTGTTTTTTAATTATGTGTTCTCTTGGTGCTGGGATTGGAATCCAAGAAATCCCAGATGCTAGACAAGTATTCTGCATACTCAACCTCCCAGTAAAAAGATCTTGAATGAGCAGTTTTAGAAGACAGGAACTGCAGTGACCTTTCCAAATTTGGGGATAATGTGGGCAAATAAAGTTACTTTTCTAAGGTCACACAACTAGGAAGTAGGCTCAGGTTGCTGTGCGTGTGTCCGTGTGTGTGTGTGTGTGTGTGTGTGTGTGTGTGTGTGTGTGTGAGAGAGAGAGAGAGAGAGAGAGAGAGAGAGATCTCGAGTCATCAATTGAACAAGGTGTATTTGAGCCTGGAGGCATGAGCAGGGCTGGTTCCTGCAGACCCTGTGAGGACTGTGGATGGGCATGGGTGTCGTCTATACTGTGGTTGAGCACCAATGCCCAGCGCCAGGCTGACTGACTACCTGATACCTCGTTGGTATTTCCAGGGTACTCTGAGAAGTTCAGGCAGGTGAAAGTCTGTGGCATCCTCCTCATTGGTCTTCTGCCCTCACCATCCCCCATGTAACCAAAGAGACTTTGAGCACCTATCTTCCCTCCCTGCTGAGAATCCCTCTGGACTCCATCTCACTCAGGGTAAAAGTCCATCCTTTCCATGACCACTGGGTCTTCACCATCCACCCTCATCACCTGTCTGAATTAGTTGACACTCCCTCTGCTCCAGCCGCAATGGGCTCAGCCTTTGCACATGGTATTCTGTGCCTGGATCATTTCTCTCTAGACAGCCCAGACTCACTGCCTGACTGCTTTTCTGAATTACACTTCTGACATCCCTGATCATTCTTCCTTTAACTTTTTCCTTGTATCAGTCATATTGCGTGGCACATGTTAAATTTTATCTTGTCAACTGTCTCCCCTTCTGGGAGGCCTTGAACTTCTTGGAAGCAAGTATTTGGGTCACTTTGTGCTTTATCTCCCACTTTGAAGACTATGTAACACCCCCTCAGGCTCACTGTCGGATGAGTACTTTCAAGAGTAGATCCTGATTCCAGTCTCCTGGGGTGTCCACATCCCCTTTGTGTAGTGGACGTTGCTGAGTACTCCAGTGGTGCACACAACAGAGAAGAAAGGAATGTTGCTCTGCCTTGAAAGACTTGAGTCTCAAGGTGGAGTCAGGTAGCACAGCAGTGGCGAGTGACTAGGATCAAAAGCATTGAAGTCTGGATTAGGGATTTCTAATCTGGCTCCTGGGAAGACTGTCTAGACCATAGGGTTAGCATCAGCTCTATTCAGAGAGAAGTGTGTGTGTATGTGATGATTGGCACCCAGAGGCTATCAAACACAGGGCCATACCTTGTCCATCCTGTGTGTTCATCTATCCCCCCTCCCCTGTGTTCTCCCTCATCCCCATCCCCATGTTGTCCCATACCCAACCCCACCTTACCTCGCCCCGTGTATGGAGAGTTGCAGCAGAATTTTAATCAGTGGGACAGAGTGTAAGGTTAGCTGTGTTGGCATTTTGTTCATTTTAGATTTGTGTGCATGCATATTTTGCCGTGTTTGTGCCTTGTGCCCTCAGAAGTCAGAAGACGGCATGGGATCCCCTAGACCTGGAGTTAAGGATAGTTGCAGACTACTGTGTGGGTGCTGGGAACTGAACCCAGGTCCTATGGAAGAGCAGCTAGTGCTCCTAACCACTAAGCCATCTCTCCAGCCCCAGTTGTATATTTTTAAAGGCATCCTCTGATGGGTATTACAATGGCTGCACTTAAAGACAGTCCCTATTGTCTGGTGTTTCTGCTCAGGATGAGGAATCCCTTCCTCTTGAGTAATGACTGGGCCAGAGATTTGATCAACACGAGAACACTGAGCCAAGTGGTCTTAGCAGGTCTGACAGCCTCCTCTGTCACTCCTGGTGCCCTGATTTCTTTGTCTTTTGGGGTTTTTCCAGACAGGGTTTCTCTGTGTAGCCTTGGCTGTCCTGGAGCTCACTCTGTAGACCAGGCTGGCCTCAAACTCAGAAATCTGCCTGCCTCTGCCTCCCAAGTGCTGGAATTAAAGGTGTGCGCCACTACCTGGCTCCCTGATTTCTTTATAGAGGTCCAGCATCTTCCCTACCTATTTCAGCTGTGCCAGACATGTGCATGGCATAGTGGATCTTCTAACTTAGCCAACAGTATCCCTAGAGCATAGATGTGAGTCGTCCTCAGGCCACTCCTGGGCCTTGTCCATATCCCAGAATCATGAAATAAGCGATTGTGATTTTATTACACTGTTGAGGATGATTTGCTTCTCACTACTAGCTAACCAATCATGCAATGGTAATACTGTGTAATGTTTATGGTAGCTAACTGAATCCTCATAACTAAGTAGTACTGTTGTCATACCCATACTACAGATGGAAATGAAGGCACAGAACAGAGGGGTCACTAAAGGGTTGCAAGATACCTTATCCATAGTAAGTCCCAAGTACTCAATCATTACTATCAACATGACATCTGTCAGCACTAAGGTCTTTACTATAGGTGTTGAGGAGGAGGTGGGCAGGTGAGCGGCAGTCCTTCCAGGAGAGGAGTTGTAGGCTATTCCCTTGGCAAGATGGGAAGGGCCGCCCATCCTTGGTGGTATCATAATGCCATGGAGTCAGTTTGCTTCTGACTTGCTCATAGGGAATCCAGCAGGTTGTTGTAGAGCCAAGTTAAATCGGGATTCTTGTTACTGGGGAGCCATGATGTCCTAGTGAACTGTTGCTCCTGTTCGCTCCTTGTTGATTCTTCGATCACAGTGCCATTTTGTGAGCACTGTTGGGGGATGCCAGTGCTACAGCAGACAAGTGCCCTGCCATTCCAAAGCCTGCATCCCAGAGGCAAGAGGAATGTTAGTTAGCAAAGAGCCATGGATACTGAGAGTCGGAGGGCCGGAGACAGGAGAGCTCTATAAGGGGGCATCTTTGAGGAAAACGTTAAAGAACTAGGCCAAAGGGAAGGAAAACATGTATTCTAAAGGAAAGACATCCCCGCTAGGAAAAGCCAGTTCAGAGGCCTCAAGGTATGCTAGAGAGAACCAGAAATTGGACAAGAGTAAAGAGGACCAGGACAAAGTCCATGAGGAGATGTCATAAGGGCTTGACTCTGGCACTGAATAACATGGAAAGCAACAGCCTCTTTGAGCACTGAGCTCTGAGGTGTTCCAGAGCCTCCTCTGACAGCCGTGTGGGCAGAGGTTGGAAGCATCCCAGGGGCTAGTCCAGCTGGTGTTGATGCATGTGGTTTGGCCCTAGTGGTAGCAGAAGAGGTGGTCAGTTAGGTGTGGGATGGAAGATGAAGGGTGAGAGAAGCCCACAGCAGCCTGAGTGTAGGAAGGAGGAAGTATGCTGGCCTATGAATGGGAAAGAGCAGCAGGTATAGGCACATTTGACAATGGTCACCGTATTGCTACTGTGAAATCCCTGTGAGATCACAGAAGGGGAAGACGGAGCCCAGGACTGGAAAGCCACATTAGCCTCTGTGTAGGATGACTAGTGTGGAGCTTTCTGGGTCTGAATAGTGTTGAATTCAGAACTCCCTACCTCTTCTTGGTTGGTCCTAAGCTTTGAAAGCAAGAGAAGTACCTCCTGGGAGTAGAACTTGAATCAGAACCTAGGACAGCGCCTGACTCTCTGCCTGCTAGACTGAGGCTGGCCCCTGCCTCAGCATCCACCGCTTCCTCTTTCTGTGCAGGTGGCTAGCTGCTCTTCAGGAAAACTCTTGCTCCAGCTCTGTGTGGCCTTCCTGTTTTGCTCCCTGCTACTCTTCCACTCTTGGTCCCACTTCAGCTAGCCAGGGTTGAATTGCAAGGGCCAGGAGTACAGGTCTGCAGTGGCTGATGTATATCTACTGCAAAGGGCTTTGTGACCCCAAGTCTCAGTTAAAATGTACTGACAGTTGGTCAAAGATTTGAACCTAGTTTTTTTGTTTGGTTGTTTTTCTGGGGGTTTTTTGGGGGGGAGGGGGGTTGACAGGGGAGGTCCTCTTATGTGTGTGAATCTGAGAAGTGGTAGGCATGCCTGTAGAACGTAGTCCAGCAGGCTCTGAGCTGAGAAAGGCTCAGGTAGGTCAGGAGCACTTCTTCCCACATGTGTTCCTGTGACCCAGACATAGTGATGGCAGGCCTGGCCAGCCTCTGCCCTCACCAAACACACGAGCCAGTGGGAAGGCAGGCTGCCTGCAGACAGTGGTCAAGGCTCAGATGGGCAAACAGGCTTGAGTGAGTCATGGTGGCAAGATCTTTAGGTTGCAAAGGGCTATGGGAACCTGGAGGCCATACCTGGCCCAGTCCGAGGTATCTGAGATAGGAGATGGGAGTGAGGGGTACAGAAGTCAGATGGTGGCTGGGAACCACTGAAGCCCAGTCAGTAGGGAGGACACTGTCATTCAGTAATTTTAGGTTTGTAGAAAAGTGTCAGAGATTGTGCAGAAGCTGTACCCAGATGTACCCAGCTCTCCTGGTGTCAGTGTCTTCTAGGACATACCCACCAAAGCTAGGACATCAGCGCCTGCTCCTGTTTTCTAAGCCTATCTCTCCCATTTGCCTCTGAACATACTTTTTCTGTTCCAGCTTTGGCCCCGGGGCCATACTGCACTGATCGCCAGTCCCACTCTGGGGCGATCCCTCCAGCCTGCTCTTCTCTAGGGCAGTCTTGAGTGGTGGCAATCAGCAGTCAGGGTGCCGCTGTCTGCGTTTGTTAGGCATTTCCTCAGGGCTGCACAGGGAATGTAAAGCTGGAAAGACTACTAAGGTAGTTGACCTTGGCCTTCATTCAGGGTATCTACACGTTTCCCCGGCTGTGGGATTATTGTCTCCACTTCCACTGTCTTTCTGTAAGAAGTGGTCACAAACTTCATCTCACACTCAGAGTAAGGGACACCAAGCTCTAATTCCTGAAAAGAAAACTGTCAAGAGGATTTGTGTCCATATGTTAGAACTACTACAGCACAATAGTCTGCTTTCTGTTACTATAGCAAAATGTCTGAGACTAGGTCATGTATAAAGAGCTCAGTTCAGACTTAAGATAGATGCCACCATGTCTGAAAGGGGTCAGCAGTAAGACAGGCAGCCAGATAGTGAGGAAAGGCCAGGCTTGCTTTTGTATAATGCTCATGGGGACTAACTGGAGTCTCAGAGAGAGCACACCCCCAGTGACATCGTTACAGTGAAGATGAAGCTTCCAGTAAATGCCCCTCTGAGCACTGTTCACACCTTCCAGGGCTAATATACAGTAATTGGCAGACTCAGAGGACACTGTGGGGCTGTGACAGTGTCCCCTGCCCCTGAGTGTCACCACTGCTGGCACTCCTCACCAGTGGCTCTGGCCTATGACATTCTAATAAGAATTATTGTATTTTTGTTGTTGTTAGTTTATTTCTATAGCGGCTGTGTCTGCATGAACTCAAGGTGTCCATTTCGTAGCTGTCTGACCCAGTGTTGCTCTGACTGTTTTGTCCAAGCTGCTGCTGCCTTCCAGGCAGGCTCCTGCATCCTCCTGTTTTCTCTCCTTGAGTTTTCTCTGTGCCCCTGCCGTGTCACGGGTTCATGGGCTTTTTTCCAGGCAGCTCTGATCCCTTCTACTGGAGAACAATGTTAGACTTAGGTCTAGGCATGGGGTGTGCCACTGCTTCCTGTCCTAGCTGGTGCTGCCTAGGGCATCACTCATCTGTAGCCTCACACACACACATCTCTGTATTCCTCTGTTCATGCTTCTGACTCAGGTCAGCACCTAGGAGCCACACAGATTCCTGCTTCCTTTGGACCTTCTAGATGGCAAGCAAACTCCTTTGTGTGCTTTTCGTTCTTGTCTGGTCATCTTGGCAGAAGCCAGCAGCATTGCCAGGCCTGCATGTGAAGCACTTCTCTCTGCAGCCAGACTTTGCCTGCCATTCTGCTGGCCCCAGAGACAGCATCTAGCAAGTCCCAGTGTTTTCCCCGATTACTTACTGTCTGGGAGCTCTCCTCGCTCGCCTCAACTTATGGCAGTCTCACAATCACAGTCTTGTTTCCTACCTGTGCTTGTATGTCTCCTCATCTCCTCCTAGTCGCGAGGCTTGTGAAACACCCTCTGCCCCTGGTAGTCCTTGGGCTGTCAGCTCTGTATGCTGCCTCACCCTACCCTCTGTCAGAGTGACCCTTGAGTGGCCACCAGCTCACCCAGCCTGTCCACAGGGGCTTGCTTCTGTCACTCTGCCTCACCCATTGCCGTCCTCCCACTCCCAACCCCATTTTGAGCCCTGTTAAACTCTGTGGGAAACCACAGAGCTCAGAAGCTCCTCAGTGTGTAGCCACAAGGAGACAGATCTCCAGGGATCTGTTCATTCCTGCCGAGGCCCTATAGAGTGGGGGAAGGAGGTCTGCCTCTGTGTCATGGTGGCCCTGAGTGTCCTCTTGAGTCACATCTGCACCACAGTTCCTGTCTCTTAATACATGTTCGAGCTGCCCCTCCAGGAACCTTCAGATGTCACCATCCCTGCCTAGAGTCAGGGCTCTGCTGTGTGTCACAGCATGCAGAGTAGCTGACAGATTCTCTGGGTGTTGGCCACATTACGAGTCTGCCACTGTGGAGTCTGGCTGTGAGGACAGCAAGTTGGTGACCATGAGCTGTCAGTATGGCCATTTGATCCATCTTAGAATGACCAGTGTGGTGACACGGACCTGTCCCAGCACTTGAGAGGCAGAGGCAGATGATCACAAGTTTTGAGGCCAGCCTGGTTTCAGAAGCCCAAACTATACCAATAACTGCTGACCATGTCACAGTAGCTTCCCCAAGCCAGGCACAGGGTTGAGCCTTTGTAGGCTTGTGTTCAGTTACTGCTTAGTCTTCCCAGAAGATGTACTGGGGATAGGGCCTGGGCCTGGAGACTCGGCCATACCATAGCCAAGATTCAGTCACCTTGGAACAGCCTCTCAATAAAGCATCTGGAGTTTAAACTTAACACCTGTTTTGCTTAAGACAGAAGTCTTGAAGCTGGAGAGACAGCTAGGCAGTTAAGAGTACTTGATGCTCTGTAGAGGACAGAGCTTCAACTCTATGTGGCAGCTCACAGCCATCCATAACTTCAGCTCCAGAGACTCCAGTGCCCTCTGCTGACCTCTATAGTCACCAGGCACACATGCATATATGCAGACAGAACATTCATACACAAAAGATACTATTTAAAAGCCAGGTATAGTGGATCAGCCTTTAATCCCAGCATTTGGGAGCTAGAAGCAGGCAGAGCTCTGAATTCAGGTCCAGTCTGGATCTATATCGAGAGTTCCAGGGCACCTGGGCGCTACACAGTGAGACCTGTCTGGAAAAAAAAAAAAAAGAAGAAGACAAGGCTGGAGAGCCCAGCTTTGTCTCAGACTCACTGTGGTTTGACCTTGACCCCTGACTCTCCTGCTTCCACCTCCCAGCCTGCTAGGCCTCCAGGCCTGTGCCTATGACCAGGCTCAAGCTTTTTTTCAGATAGAAAGGCAGGCATCCTGGGCCCCTAGGTGTGCCTTTAGCCACTTTCTTCCTTGGAGCTCTGGTTTTGTGACTTCTCCCTTTAGGAAGAGCTTCAGTGCCTTCCTTCACCAGCCGCTAAAACTTTCCTTTGTCTTCAGTTGTCCTGAAGAAAAAGGAATTCTTCATTTCAGGGAAAGTTTCAAACACCTAAAAGCAGAAAGCCCTAATATACTCCTGTGTCCCCAAATCCTGCCGTCATCTTTAACTGCTGACTTCACCCCTCCCCAATCCCTCTGCTTGCTGTCCTAGCAAACTCAAGTATGTCTAATAAAGGGACTTTTTATTTTATTTTTTACTTTTTGAGACTGTCTCAGTGTAGTCCTGGCTGATCTAAAACTTCCTCTGTAGACCAGGCCAGTCTTGAACTCACAGAGCTCCACCTGCCTCTGCCTCCCAAGTGCTGAGATTAACAGTGTGTCCCACCAGGCCTGGCTACTGGAAGGGCTTTTTAAGGGAAGGCTCACCATGATGTGATTCTTTGACCCAAGTTACTCATCTGCTGGCCAGCTGGTCCCTTCCTAGTCCTTGGTTCCCTTTCTCCTACTTTTCTGTGCATGGTGTCGCGTCACTCGCCCTGGAGATCTTCCTGTAACCTTACACTCAGGGCCTGTCTCCTCCGAGACTATGCTGAAAGTGATCCTTCTCAAAGATGGGCCAGGTTGTTTGGCAGTCATGTCCCCTGGAGTAGGACATTTAATCTGCCCGTGGCGGTTTGCCACGGTTGTGGCCTCTTCCCTTATTTGGCTTCGTTTCTGGATCCCTGTCCACTCCAGCCAGGTCAGGCCTCCTGGGGTGCACCTCGCTTGCTCTCTTGCCCGCTGTAACTTTGTGCAGAGCACGCAGCATCCATACTAGTCAAAGGGAGCATGAGTGATGGCCGTTGCCTGCTAGGAGCTTCAAGAGGGAATAAATGAGGCCAGTCTGCCCTGCTGTGTCCCAGCACCACCCAGACCACCCACCACAGGGCCCAGCACTCAGTGCTCAGGAGCCATGTCCAGAATGAGTGATGTTAGGATGCTGGGTGGGATGGATGGATGGATGCTTGTCAAGCTCAGAAGTTAGCCACTTACCATGAAAGCAATAGGCAGCCACAGAAGTGTGTGCAGCAGAACCGGCCCGTTTCCTCAGCCTTGAATGTGCATTTGAATATTCTCTGGGACATGGGAAGGGCCCAAGATACCACACTTCTAAGGGGCCCAAGATGTGATGGCCTGAGACAGCAAGGGCCTTGCTATGCTGTTCAGTCAGTAGCGACCAGGACCAGTGTCTTAGAGCACTTGAGAATGTGGCTCGTGTGAATTGAGATATATTTTAAGTGTAAAACGCCCACCTGATTTGAAAGATGTGGTACAAAAAATAATTTTTTATATTGCTCACATGTTGATATGGTAATATTTTGGATATCTTGGGTTAAATAAAATATATTATTAAAATTAACTTATATTTGTTTTTATTAAGTGGCTACTAGAAAGTTTAAACCTTTTAATCCCAGCACTTGGGAGGCAGAGGCAGGTGGATTTCTGAGTTCGAGGCCAGCCTGGTCTACAGAGTGAGTTCCAGGACAGCCAGGGCTACACAGAGAAACCCTGTCTCGGGGGGCGGGGGGGAAGTTTAAACTTAGGGCCATCAGAATGGCTTAGCAAGTGAAAATGCTTGCCTGCTTGAACCTGATGACCTGAGTTCAAGCCCCAGAGCCTACATGCTGAAAGGAGAGACTCAGCCCCTCACGTTGTTCTCTGGCTTCCATACAGGTGCTGTGGCGCGTGCCAAACATCCGTACAAAGAGGAATTTGGTTTTGGTTTTTGCAGGGGTAGAAGGGTATGAATAAGTTTTTAATGCAATAAAGTTTTAATAATAAAATTGAAATTACACTGGCTGCTGTGTTTTAGATGTACTCCTGCTGAGCCTGAGTCCAGGGTGCTCTGGACTCCCTGTTGTCATTACAGCTTTCAAGACTGCCCTCTCTATGCGGCATCCTTCTCTCTTCTTTTTCCCTGTAACCAAATCCAGGTGTCTGGATTGGCTGTTGATATGTCTCTTCCTAGGTAGGTGTGGCACACGCCTATCTATACTCCCAGCCCTCTGGAAGGCTGAGGCAGGAAGACCACAATTTTGAGACCAGCCTGGGCTACATGAGATCCTGTCTCATAACAAGCGGTCTCATCCAGAGATTTCTCCTGTGATCCTCCCAAGGAAGCTCCCAGGAGCTTTGTGGGGTTTCCACAGCTCTGTGAGTTCCCTTGGCCACTGTCAGCATCTGTGTGTGTGTCTTCACATGTGGAGTGTCTGTGCATTTTATGTACATGTGTGTGGAAGCCAGAGTTGGCATTGAGGGTGTCTCGCTTGGACTCAGCTCACTGACACAGCTACTCTGGCTAGCCAGCTTCCTCCAGGGAGCCCCAACTTGCCTACTGGTTTCTGGGAATATAGGCAGCTACAACCACCACATAGTTTAAAGTCACCAAAAAACTTCCTCTTGGATAGAAGCTGATTAAATGACTTGGTGGATAAGAACATTTGCGGTTCTTGTAGAAGACACAGGTTTGGCCCCAAGTACTCATGTGACTGTTAACCACCTTCTGTAAATGCAGCACGAAGTATCTGATACCACATCTCAGCACAAGGAACATAAACATACGTGCAGGCAGAACACACAAAGCAATATTGGTGTGTCTCCACTTACATTCATATGCTTGTTGCGTGCACACGCATGTATGCATACATGTGAGACTAAAAGACAACTTGTGCTATTCCTCGGGAGCTGGCCACCTTATTTTTAAGGATTTATTATTTATGTGGATGTGACAGTGGAGGACAAAAGGCAGCATTGGGTCACCTGGAACTGGAGTTAGGCAGTTGTGAGGCACCTAATCTCGGTGCTAGGTTCTCAGCAAGAGCTCAGCTGCCAGCAGCCCGGCCCTTGGATGTCTTAGCTCTTGTGGCCCTCTGCTGTCATGCAGTGTATTGTGGCAGGTACTGTCACTTCGCTTTGAATAGTTGCCTTGCTACTTTGTGATCTGTGTGGGCTTTTATTTCATTTCTCTGTTTATGGGAGGATAATATGCATGAGAAGGCACCAGTGCAGAAGCCATGGAGGCCAGAGGTGTCAGAGCCCAAGGCTGGAGGGTCAGGAGGTTGTGAGCTGCCTGGTGTGTGCTGAACTGAATGCAGATCCTCTGGAAGAGTGTATGCAGTACTCTTAACCACTGGATCATCACTCCAGCCCCCAAGTTCATTCTTGAGAAGCCTATGAACCTGGAAACACCCAACTCAAACCCTGATCAGCACCAGCAACCGCACTAGGGATATGGGGCCGTTCAGCTGGCTCAACTAAAGTCAGAGGTCTGCACCTAGTGGGACATCTCACCACTCGCATTCCAAAAGGATGCTCTGACCTCACAACCCGGGGCTTCCAGAAGCACTAGGTGGAGCTGGGGCAGGCTCCACACATTTGCTTTTCCCAGGAGGACAGTGATGCTGGCTGGTCCCCTCAGTGCCACAGAGCACTTGTGTGTACGAGGTAATGGAAATGCATGCCTGCATACTACTATGTGATGGTTTGTTTTGGTTTTTGTTTATTATTTTCTGGGTGCTTGTTATATAGCCCAGGCTGGCCTGGAACTATGTAACATAGCCTATCCTTCAAATTGCAGTCTTCCTGCTCAGTCTTCAGGCCTCAATACAGGGTCTGATACAAGCTCTCCCAAAAGGTTGCACTCACCTGTGGACATCTGTCAAGATGTGTTTGGCTGTAAATAGAACCTGGCTCCAAAAGGCTCAAACCAAAGAAAATGCATTCCTCTACCCAGCGAGATAGAGGACACACGGTATAATTACAGACAAGCAACCATGTGCACACACACGTACACAAATAATTAAATGGGGGCTAGAGAGATTGCTCAGCAGTTAAGAGCACTTCTTGCTCTTACAGAAGACTGGGTTCAGTTCCCAGAACCCACATGGTGACTCACAGCTGCCTATAACTCCAGTTCCAGGGTTCCAGTGCCATCTTCTGACCTTAGAAGACACCCGGCACATACATGGTACACATACATGGTACACATACATGGTACACATACATGGTACACATACATGGTACACATACACATATACAGGCAAAACAATCATACACTGAAATCTAAAATGTTTCATTTTTCTAAATAACTACTTTAAAATGTCCTGGATCACAGCCTAGGGCCTCTCTCTATGAGGTCTAAAGGAAGGAGGCTAGTTACTAAGAGGTATGGTTTGGGGAGGGAAGACAGGGTTTATCTATGTAGCCCAGGCTGTCTTGGAACTCAGAATGAAGACTGGGCTAGCCTCAAACTTAAATCCTTCTGCCTCTGCCTGTTAGGACTATAAGTTTGTGCCACAAGCCAGGTGGTGGTGGCACACGTCTTTCATCCCAGCACTCGGGAGGCAGAGACAGGCAGATGTCTGAGTTCAAGACCAGCCTGGTCTACAGAGTGAGTTCCAGGACAGGATAGCCAGGGCTACACAGAGAAACCCTGTCTCAAGAAACAAACAAAAAGCAGCTTGTATCACCATATCTTACTGGTCCTCTATTTTGATTGAAGTGATAATTTCTCTACTGTATATGTGCCATCTGAGTTTAATCATATGCATGTCCAATCATGCAGGTGTGTAAGCAGCTAGAAGGTACTCCCTCAGGACTCACTTAGGGACACTTTTCTTCCTTACCACATGCACCCAGAACCAGTTCAGGCTGGATAGGCCTCTCTGGTCTCATACAGAGATCGAAGAAGAAGACAACTGAATAGAATCTAATTATGATGGTTATTAAGGGGAGGGAAAACTTACTCCCTTGTTCAGAAAAGGGGTGTGCCTGTAGCTGGATGCAGGTGTGAGCCCTGCGTTGCTAAGCACAAATGAGGGTAAACATCTCAGGCTGCCCATTGGATTATCGTTTAAAAAAAAAAAAAGTGTGGATATATGTCAGGATCCTGTCTTGTGTGCTCTGTGGAAGCATCACCTGTCAATGAAAAGCTGGTGACAACTAAGCGGAGGCAGGGTTAGAAGGTGGGATGTGGCAGGAGAGAGGAACTCTGGGAGAAAGCTGAGAAGATGCTCCACCAGACTGAGGAAGTCAGACCTGAAACTGAGGAGAGGTAACCAGTCGTGTGTCACACATAAAATGGTATAAACAGGCTAATTTGAGGTACAAAACTAGCCAGGAAACAAGCCTAGTTTAAGGACTAGGCATTAATTCATAAATAATAAGCCTCCAAGTTGTTATTTGGGAACTTGGGCACTGGTGGGAAAGCCTGCAGTTAGTTACAGCCCAAGCCAAGTGGAGTCCTAGGACACTAAACTATTCCCTATGTCTTCCCACTCACCAGGGGAACTTCTGTTTTATAGTGCTGTAATGTGACTTGATGAATCATCGACAGATTAAAAACTCTCCAAACAGTGCCTTGTTTAGAGTCAAGTTCCATGTGAGACCCATGATTCTCAGACGTACTGAACAATGAACTCAAACTAGAGGGCTTGTTAAAACATTGGTTGCAACTGGGCATAGTGCGGCAAGCCTGTGACCCTAGCACCTCGGTGCCAGAGGGAGAGGGATTGTGAGTTTGAGGAAACATGAGTCAAAAAGAAAAAGGCAGGGATGGGAGGAAGTAAAGGACGGGGAGGAGCGAGGAACCGAAGATGCAAGATTTGTTGAAAACTGTCAAACAAAATTTGATAAAACAAAAACAGAAATTATTACATAACAAAAGGGAACAGACGCCACCAGCCCTGTCAGTACAGTCTTGTAATCCCGGGTACTTGGGGATCTAAGGTAGGATGGTCTCAAGTTCAAAGTCTACCTGGCTGTAGCCACAGTGGATTTCTGAATGCAAAATCAACCTCAACAACTTAAAGAGACTTTTCTTTCTTGTTTTGGGTTGTGATCTTTTTACTTAAAAACAAAAATGCTGGGCATGGTGGCACATGCTCTTTTTTTTTTTTAAGATTTATTTATTTTATGTATGTGAGTACACTGTCGCTGTCTTCAGACACACCAGAAGAGGGCATCAGATCCCCATTATAGATGGTTGTGAGCCAGCATGTGGTTGCTGGAATTTAAACTCAGGACCTCTGGAAGAGCAGTCATTGCTCTTAACCACTGAACCATCTCTCCAGCCCTGGTACATGCTTTTAATAATCCCTGTACTCAGGAGGCAGAGGCAGGCAGATCTCTATGAGTTCAAGGCCAGCCTGGCCTACAGACCTTGAGTTCCAAGACAGTCAGGACTACACAGAGAAACCCTGTACCAAACCCCTCCTCCCCACCCACCCAATAAAGAGGATAGAAAAAAGAAAAATTGGGCATGGGGGTGCATGCCTTTAATCCCACCACTTGAGAGGCAGATGCAAGTGGATCTTTGAATTGCAACCCAGTCTTAGCCACATATCAAGTTCCATGCCAGCCAGAGTTGTATAGTGAGACCCTGTCTCAAGAAATTTAAATTAAAAAAAAAAAAAAAGGCCCAGAAGAAAATAAAGACTGGATATACAACTCAGCATCAGAAGCCCTGCCTAGAATCCCCAGTGAGGGCTGGGGGCGTGGCTCTGTGGTAGAGGCCCTGCCTAGAATCCCCCAGTGAGGGGCTGGGGGTGTGGCTCAGTGGTAGAGCCCCTGCCTAGAATCCCCCAGTGAGGGGCTGGGGGCGTGGCTCAGTGGTAGAGCCCCTGCCTAGAATCCCCCAGTGAGGGGCTGGGGGCGTGGCTCAGTGGTAGAGCCCCTGCCTAGAATCCCCAGTGAGGGGCTGGGGGCGTGGCTCAGTGGTAGAGCCCCTGCCTAGAATCCCCCAGTGAGGGGCTGGGGGTGTGGCTCAGTGGTAGAGCCCCTGCCTAGAATCCCCCAGTGAGGGGCTGGGGGCGTGGCTTAGTGGGAGAGCCCCTGCCTAGAATCCCCCAGTGAGGGGCTGGGGGCGTGGCTCAGTGGTAGAGCCCCTGCCTAGAATCTGCCAGTGAGGGGCTGGGGGCGTGGCTCAGTGGTAGAGCCCCTGTCTAGAATCCCCCAGTGAGGGGCTGGGGGCGTGGCTCAGTGATGGCGCCCCTGCCTAGAATCCCCCAGTGAGGGGCTGGGGGCGTGGCTCAGTGGTAGAGCCCCTGCCTAGAATCCCCCAGTGAGGGGCTGGGGGCGTGGCTCAGTGGTAGAGCCCCTGCCTAGAATCCCCCAGTGAGGGGCTGGGGGCGTGGCTCAGTGGTAGAGCCCCTGCCTAGAATCCCCCAGTGAGGGGCTGGGGGTGTGGCTCAGTGCTAGAGCCCCTGCCTAGAATCCCCCAGTGAGGGGCTGGGGGCGTGGCTCAGTGGTAGAGCCCCTGCCTAGAATCCCCCAGTGAGGGGCTGGGGGCGTGGCTCAGTGGTAGAACTCTGACCAATATTCAGGAGGCTCTGTGTTCAGCCCTCACAGATGGGGCTCGGGGGAGACCAAGAAGAAGATTTTGAAGCAGGTTGGTGTCCCTTCTTTTCCCTGCCAGACACTCAGTAGGGGAAGCTCGAGAACACGATTCTAAGAAGCCTCTGATCACGTTGCTGCTTCTGACCCCCGGCTCGGGATGCTTGTGAGCACTGGTCTTCAGCTCCCTGCCTGGTGGCTCCTCACCTCAAGTGCTCTACAGTCGACGTTTCCCCTGACTCAGGCCTCTGTCCCTTCTCCCTCCCCTTTGGCTTCAGCTGTCTCACTTAGATTCCCACAGCTGGTAACTGGAGCTCTGAGCAGGGCTTTCGCTGCGAGCCGCCCCCACCTGTTCAGGGCACCTGATTGATGGTTCTCTCCACCGCTCCTGCTCCTTTTTTGGCGCCTTTCAGAAATGGCTCCAGCTTTCTTATATAAGTAGCTGCCTTTCTTCCCAACCCCTGGGGAGCTGCAGTTACCACATCATCCCTGGAACCCCAGGTGTCCCACCCAAGTCCTTACTCAATCCCCAGGGGACCTGCTAATACGAGCTGTCTTAAATAAAGAGCCAATTAAGCCTCTTCCAAAATGTAACTCGGCCTTCCTGGCTGGGACCCAAAGGTCAGTGTGGCTGAGGTTCAGAGCAAGGGTCACTGCGGTCGGGTTGGGGGTGGAATGAATGTGCAGGTTCTGTGGACCTGTGAGAAGAGCTCGAGGTTTTGCCTAACAGTGGTCTTTGGCTCGTGTGTGTGTGTGTGTGTGTGTGTGTGTGTGTGTGTGTGTGTGTGCGCGCGCGCTCCTTTTTTTTTTTTTTAAACCTGTTTATATGTCTAGACAATGAGTGCATGCAGTTCCTGCAGAGGCCAGAAGAGGGCATCAGATGCCCTAGGACTGAAGATAAGAGAGTTGGGAGCTGCCACGTGTGTGGTTGCTGGGAACTGAACCCAGGTCCTCTGGAAGAGCAGTCAGTGCTCTCAACTGCTGAACTGTCCCCCCAATCCCTCGTTTTGTTTTGCTGTTTGTTTGCTTAATTTTTTTAAGATGTATTTATTTATTTATTATATGTAAGTACACTGTAGCTGTCTTCAGACACTCCAGAAGAGGACGCCAGATCTCATTAAAGATGGTTGTGAGCCACCATGTGGTTGCTGGGATTTGAACTCCAGACCTTCAGAAGAGCAGTCGGGTGCTCTTACCCACTGAGCCATCTCACCAGCCCATTTGCTTAATTTTTAATCTTTTAAAATGTTTATTTTATATAGAATTTTATAATTTTATATAATATATACTATTATACTACTGTATAGTATAATTATATCATCTTATAAATGGCAATTTTATATAGTATTTTGTAATGTATTCTTTTCCATTCCCCAACTCCTCCCATATCCTTTTTGACCCAACTCCATGTTCTCTCTTAAAAAAAGATAGATGAGCCGGGCGTGGTGGCACACACCTTTAATCCCAGCACTTGGGAGGCAGAGGCAGGCAGATTTCTGAGTTTGATGCCAGCCTGGTCTACAGAGTGAGTTCCAGGACAGCCAAGGCTACACAGAGAAACCCTGTCTCATAAAAAAGAAAGAAAGAAAGAAAGAAAGAAAGAAAGAAAGAAAGAAAGAAAGAAAGAAAGAAAGAAAGAAAGAGAGGGAAGGAGGGAGGGGGAGGGAGAGAGAGAGAGAGAGAGAGAGAGAGAGAGAGAGAGAGAGAGAAGAAAAGAAAGAAAAGAAAAGAAAAGAAAAAGAAAAAAGGAAAAAGAAAAAAAGAAAGATGATAAATTCTGGGTTAAAAGTTTTGTGGGTGGGTTATTGTGCCTATCCCTCCACTGGGGTTCCTGCCTGGCCACAGGAGGCAGCCTCCCCAGGCTCCATGTCCCTCCTGCTGTGAATCACAATAAGGACACCTCCATTGATTCCTGGATGCCTCCCCTATCCCAAGTCTCCATCTCTTCCTGGAGATGTCCTGTACCTCCCCACCCCTGTCAGTTGCAGATTTCCATTCATTCTCATGGCCATCAGGTCACCCCCCCTGCCCTCCTCAACTCGACCCCAACCCACACACATACTCCCTTTCCCCCTCTCCCACCTAGCTCCCTCCCTCCATCTGCCTTCCACCACCTTTCCATTCCCCTTCCAAGTGAGACTCAAGCATTCTTGCTTGTGCTTCCTGTCCAGCCTCCTTGTGTCTGGAGTTCAGCATGGGCATCCTGTATTTTATAGCTAATATCCACTTACAAGAGAGAACATAGCCTGCGTATCCAAATGCAAGGATTGGGGATGGAGCAGACACTGGGGGGAGTGGTTAATCAATAACTGGCCCAAATTGAGACCCATTCCATGGGCAGTGGTGGCATCCATCTTTAATCCAACACTCAGGAGGCAAAGGCAGGAGGACCTACAAAGTGAAGGGTCAGGAAACCCTGTTACACAAAGAAACCCTGTTTCAAGTAGGGTGGGGCTGGGGGAAGGAAACAGGGAAAAAAAGACACTGAAAAAAACATGGGAGTCGAATTTGTTTTAGCCAACTACTCCTGAGCATGAGGCCTGCCCTAGGGTGTAGTTGATGTGAATCCTGTCTCTCCATTGAAAAAGTTCCCTCTCCCAGAAGCTGTCGTTTATGAATAGCTTTTTGGCTAGGGGTGGGACTTGTGCCCACTGTCCCTCTCCCTGCAGGGATCTGTCTGGCCTATGCTGCAAAGGTCCTGTGGGTGCTGTCGCCGTCTTAGTTCATATGTGCACCTGCCTTGTGTCTGGAATGCTGTTTTCTTGAAAACTGTCCACCACCCCTGGTTCTTAGAACCTTTTCAAGCCTCTCTTCTGCATATTCCTTATATTTAAAGAAAATCACTTTCAAAATTGTGGTATGTGCGCACACATTTATACATTTATAGTAAAACAAACAAACAAACAAACAAAACAGTAAAGAGAGAATACACATGTGGCCACCTTAGAGATTTAGAGATGAAGAGTTCTGACAGTCAAAACCACCCATGAAGCCTGGTGTGGTGCACCCTGCAGTCCCAGAACACACACACAAACACACACACAAACAGGTTTTTTTGGGTTTTTGTTTTTGTTTTTGTTTTTTTTAAAGATTTATTTATTTATTATATGTAAGTACACTGTAGCTGTCTTCAGACACTCCAGAAGAGGGCGCCAGATCTCATTACGGATGGTTGTGAGCCACCATGTGGTTGCTGGGATTTGAACTCTGGACCTTTGGAAGAGCAGTCGGGTGCTCTTACCCACTGAGCCATCTCACCAGCCCACACTAACAGTTTTTAAGATTCTTTTTTTTATTATTATTAATTAATTTATTTACATCCCAAATGCTGCTCCTTCTCCCATCTCCCTTCCCCTTCTCCTTTGAGAGGGTGCCCTCCCCCAGGTACTCCCCAATCCTGGCACTTCAAGACTCTGAAAGGTTAGGTGTATCCTCTCCCATTGAGACCAGACAGGGCAGCCATGAAGACTGAACTGCCTGTCTGCTACATACACGCCCAGGGCCTAGTTCCAGCCCTTGTATGCTCTTTGGTTGGTGGCTCAGACTCTGAAAGCTACCAGTGGTCCAGGTTTCTTGACTCTGTTGGTCTCCCTGTAGGGTTCCCACTTACTTCAGGGCCTTCAGTCCTTCCCCCAACTCCTCCATAAGTGTCCCCGACCTCCATCTGGTGTCTGTCTGTGGGTATCTGCATCTGTTTCAGCCCACCGCTGAGTGGAGCCTCTCAGAGGACAGTTATGCTAGGCTCCTGTCTGCAAGCAGAACAGAATATTCTTAACAATGCAGTGATTGATGCTTGTTCATGGTTTGGGTTTCTTGTCAGTCCAGTTATTTGTTGGCCTTTTATTTGGTCTCTGCTCCATCCCTGCATTTCTTTTAGATAGGATAAATTTTGGATCAAAAGTTTTGTGGGCGAGTTGGTGCACTTATCCCTCTACTGGGAGTCCTGCCTGGCTACAGGAGGAGCCCTCTTCAGGCTCCATGTCCCCACTGTTAGGCATCTCAGCTAAGATTACCTACATTGACTCCTGGGAGCCTCTCCTATCCCAGGTCTCTGGGACTTCCTAGAGATTCTCCCCTCCCCACTCCACCCCATACTCCCATACTTTATTCCACCCCCACAGCTGCAGATTTCTATTCATTCTCCTGGCCCTCTGGGCCTCTCTCCTGTCTCCCTTTGCACCCGATCCCATCTCCCTTTGCACCCGATCCCATCTCCCTTTGCACCCATTCCCCTCTCTCTCCCCTCTCCCACCCAGTTCTCCCTCCCTCTGCCTCCTATGACTGTTTTGTTTCCCCTTCTAACTGTGATCCAAGCATCCTTGCTTGGGTCTTCCCTCTTATTTAATGTCTTTGGGTCCGTGGGGTATATCATGGGTATTTTGTACTTCATGGCTAATATCCACTTATCAGTGAGTATGTACCATGTGTTGGGGTCCGTAAGTCACCCCACAAACCACACAAACACTGAGCTCAGTCATACAGGGATGGTTTATTGAATGCATACCCTGATACTGACCCATCAGGGTTGTAGCTGAGGCCATGGTCCCCGAACATCTTTCTCTGTCAGCTTATAACGGAAAAAAACCCACAAAACCCACAATGAGCCATCCATGGGTACAGGAAGTGCTGCCTGGTGGTCTGCTATATCTCAGGATATTTCAGACTTAACAGTTCATATTGACATTTGATTTGATGGATCTTATGTAAAGCTTTGTGGAATTTCTTAAGATTAACAAACCTCATAACCTACAGAACATAACAGGGGATGTGGTCAGCACGACCCTGCTCTGAGTCAAGTTATTTTTCTGTGTTAATGACTGGCAAGCATGGAACAAAATGGCTACAGCTATGCTAGGGTGGGCAGGCCTCAACACTACACCTGCCCTTTTGGGTCTGGGTTACCTCACTCAGGATGATATTTTCTAGTTCCATCCATTTGCCTGCAAAATTTTTGTTTTTTGGTTTTATTTTTAAAGATTTATTTATTTATTTTATGCATATGGGTAGCTGAGGAGATGGTTGTAAGCCTTCCTGTGGTTGTTGGGAATTGATTTTTTTTTTTTTTTTTTTTTTTTTTTTTGATTTTCGAGACAGGGTTTCTCTGTATAGCCCTGGCTGTCCTGGAACTCACTGTGTAAACCAGGCTGGCCTTAAACTCAGAAATCCACCTGCCTCTGCCTCCCAAGTGCTGGGATCAAAGGCGTGTGCCACCACTGCCCGGATGGGAATTGAATTTTTAGGACCTCTGCTCGCTCCAGTCAGCCCTGCTCACTCTGACACAAAGATTTATTTATTACTATACATAAGTGCACTGTAGCTGTTTTGGGAAGTGCCAGAAGAAGGTGTCAGATCTCATTACAGATGGTTGTGAGCCACCATGTGGGTGCTGGGATATGAACTCAGGACCTACTGAAGAGCAGTCAGTGCTCTTAACCGCTGAGCCATCTTGCCAGCCCGATGTCCTTGTTTTTAATCGCTCAATAGTATTCCATTGTGTAAAAGATCCACATTTGCTTTATTCGTTCTTCAGTTGAGGGAAATCTGACTTGTCTCCAGTTTCTGGCAGTTATGAGCAAAGCTGCTATGAACATAGCGGAGCACATGTCCTTGTGGCATGGTAGAGCATCTTTTGGGTATGTGCCCAGGAGCTATTTAGCTGGGTGTTCAGGTAGAAGAACAATTTCCAGTTTTCTGAGAAACAGCCAGATTGAGTTCCAGAATAGTTATATATCTTAAACGATGTTTAAGGTCCTGTAAATGGATAAAATAGTAAAAAGAAAATGTGATCAAGTCCAGAGTAACAATAAAGAAACATTAGGAAATAGAACAGATGGGGACCCGGAGAGACTGCCTAGCAGCTCAAAGTGCAGACTGCTTTACCAGGAAACCCACGTGCAGTTTCCAACACTCGCATGGGTGACAGCCACTGTAACTGCAGTGCCAGGGGATCCAACACCTCTGGCATTTTCAAATGCCTGTGCTCACTTGCACATCTCCACATAGACAAGCCAGGAGACACATAAAATTATAGGCTTAGATTTTCCTAAACCTATTTTATTTATGGTTCTTAAACACTTCATTCAACCTGCCTTCTAGCACACCAACCAGAGGTTAGAGGAGAAAGAGGTTGCTAGGAAACGGGGGCTGTGGACCTGATTAGAAGTAGTTCTTTGGGGTGATTCCAATCTTTGTGGTCAGGTTATCAGCAGTCCAGCCCAAACACCAAACACGAATCAGTCGCAGTGACTCGATCCAGCAGATCCAGCCACCGAATCAGCGGGAGTCAGCGGAAGCAGCAAGAAATCACTCATGAGAAGTTCTTTGGCGCTCTTCTCTCTCCAAAGTGAAGAGCAGCGAGGACCAGCAAAGCATTGCGCATGCGGTGTTGCAACAGAAGCGCATCCTCTCAGTGTGGGTTCTACTTACACTCTTTCCAAACGTCATGCGCTCTCTCAGGCATCTGCTTCAGCAAAACATTCTCTCACACAACAGCTGTCAGAAAAAACACCCCGCGACACAACCGAGCCTCCAAAGAAACCAGAAACCTCCACTTCATATAATTGACGATAAGACAAACCTTTAAAGTGGCTGGAAAGACAGACGGCCGAGCGGTTAAGAGTGCGTCCTGCTCAGGGCTAGAGATTGTGCACACTGCTCTTGCAGAGCTGAAGATCCCAGGGCCCACACGGAGAAGCCTAACCTCAGGGGATCTGATGTCCCTGGCCTCCGTGGGTATCTGTATTCAGATAAACACATGTGCACTCACGCGCACGCACACACACACACCCAAACAAAACACATCTTAAAAAATATATAAGATGTTAAAAATAGAACAAATGTGCAAACGTGGGGCTCAAAAAATAAAACAGAGTCAAGTCCAAGTTTGTGAGCCCTGGGAAAAGATCAGAGACACAGTCCATTATAATTAAAAGATTTTTTTTGGTTTAGTTTTTTTGTTTGTTTTTTGGGTTTTTTTTTTTTGAGACATGGTTTCTCTGTATAGCCCTGGCTGTCCTGGAACTCACTTTGTAGACCAGGCTGGCCTCGAACTCAGAAATCCGCTTGCCTCTGCCTCCTGAGTGCTGGGATTAAAGGTGTGCGCCACCACGCCTGGCTAGGATTTTTCGATTAACTGCAAAAACATAGGAGGTAGAGAAGGACTTTTAAAGGGGAAGGCTGGGCTGGCGAGATGGCTCCGTGGGTAAGAGCACTGACTGCTCTTCCGAAGGTCCTGAGTTAATTCCCAGCAACCACATGGTGGCTCACAACCACCCCGTAATGAGATCTGATGCCCTCTTCTGGCATGTCTGAAGACAGCTACAGTGTACTTATGTATAATAAATAAATCCTTGGGCCAGAGTAGGTGGGAGTGACCGGAGTGAGCAGAGGTTCAAAAAAAATTCAGTTCCCAACAACCACATGAAGGCTCACAACCATCTGTACAGCTACAGTGTACTCACATACATAAGATAAAATAAATAAATCTTAAAAATAAATAAATAAAGGGGAAAGCCACATGCAGACCTTCAATATCTACACAAGCAAGCAAAAATTGTTCAATTCTACAAAGTTGAGCCGTTAAGGCAACTCACAACAACCTTTGGTATCTGCGTAAGGAAGTTACAGAAGCGAGACAAAGCGGTCAGTCGTATGCTGACGAGCAGCTCGCCATGGCTGCACACTTTGGGCAAGCATCACAGAGTTACTGGGAACTTAACTTCCAGGGACTGGAGTCGGAGACAAATGGCTACTGAGTACCAAGATGGATGCCTGGCCTAAAATGGAACTTCTTTAGCCGCACACAAGTTTCCTAGAGAAGCAACAGTCGATCCGAAATAACAGGAAAGTGTTATTCAAACTTCAAGGTAGCAATTATGTAGTCTAAAGAACAGAGAGAGAAAAGAATATGAAAAAAATGAACAAATCCATTCAGATGAATTACAAATTCTCTTTGTGGGAGCGCCAGTAGTGGACAGAGAAAAGTGAGCAGAAAATGTACAGTGGCTCACACATACAATCCTACATTTTCAGAAGCGGAGGCCAGAGGATTGCCCTCAGTTCAAGGTCAGCATGGGCTATAGAGCAAGACCCTACCTCCCAAAACACTATTTTATGAGCGTAGCTGAAAACACCCCAGATATCTTGAAAAACTAATCTTTCAAAGAGGAAGGTCAGGCTGGAGAGATGGCTCAGCAGGAAAGAGCGCCGACTGCTCTTCCGAAGGTCCTGAGTTCAAATCCCAGCAACCACAAGGTGGCTCACAACCACCTGTAATGGGATCTGGCGCCCTCTTCAGGAGGCCTACCCACAAAGATCAGTGAGCTCCCAGGAGATAAACCATGTTAGAGAGCACAGGATGGCCCAGTGGCTAACAGAACTGATGGCCATCTCGCCTGGCCCTGATTCACACATCTTTATCACATGTGATTGATAGATCATAGACTGCACATATCTGAAGGAAACGTCTTGGTGGCACAGACTGAGACATAATTTATGTATTATAGCATTCACTACTGAAAGCCAGACATGGTGGCCTACACCTGTAACCCCAGCCCTTGGGACGCCGATGTAGGATGAGGCCATGCATTCCAGATGAGCCCCAGATATAGAGTGAGTCTCCATCTCAAAGACAGACAGACAGGCACACACACACACACACAAGTTCAGTAATTCCACATGTCCCCAGTGTCTTGCAGCCATCAGTCATAATTCCAGACGTTGTTATTCCCCCTGTTCCCTTCTTACCCAAAGGAAACCTGTACTGGTTTTGGGTGTCAACTTGACACAGGCTGGAGTTATCACAGAGAAAGGAGCTTCAGTTGAGGAAATGCCTCCAGGAGATCCAGCTGTAAGGCATTTTCTCAATTAGTGATCAAGGGTGGGAGGACCCATTATGTGTGGTACCATCTCTGGGCTGGTAGTCTTAGGTTCTATAAGAAAGCAGGCTGAGCAAGCCAGGGGAGGCAAGCCAGTAAGGAACATCCCTCCATGGCCTCTGCATCAGCTCCTGCTTCCTGACCTGCTTGAGTTCCAGTCCTGACTTCCTTTGGTGATCAACAGCAACATGGAAGTGTAAGCTGAATAAACCCTTTCCTCCCCAACTTGCTTCTTGGTCATGATGTTTGTGCAGGAATAGAAACCCTGACTAAGAAAAAACCCTAAGATTCATTGAACCAGTCACTGCCAGCTCCCAACCCCCAAACCACATACCCGTGTATCTGTGTGGATCTCCCTTCCTCTGCACATTTCACCTTGGTGAAATCACACAGTTTATAGCTACAACATAAAATCCGATGAGTTTTTACATATGACACTTGCCAAACCATAACCACAATGAAAACCATGACGTCATCCATGGACACCTAAGAACTTTCCGGACCTAAAGATTTATATGTAGGTATTCACCCTGAAGGAGTGGAGACAGGAGCTCCCCAGCTCCTCACACACACACACACACACACACACACTATGGAGCGCTGCTAGTACAGGGGTCCTTTCTAATCCCATCATAGAGAAAAGATGTGAACAACTGAGTTCTAGTTCTAGTTCAAGAGCAATGAGCTAATGGTTCATTCTTGAAAAACTTCTGCAATCTTCTACAGCTCATGGTTCATTGTGGGGAAACTACAAGAGGTCAAATCTCAGACATTTTTTTTCCATTCTTCACCACCACCCCCCTACACATCCCCATGGCTCTAAGGATGGAACCCAGAACCTTGTATATAAGCAAGTACTCTCACTGAGCCACGCCCCCAGCCCCTCCCTGGGGGATTCTAGGCAGGGGCTCTACCACTGAGCCACGCCCCCAGCCCCTCCCTGGGGGATTCTAGGCAGGTGCTCTACCACTGAGCCACGCCCCCAGCCCCTCACTGGGGGATTCTAGGCAGGGGCTCTACCACTGAGCCACGCCCCCAGCCCCTCACTGGGGGATTCTAGGCAGGGGCTCTACCACTGAGCCACGCCCCCAGCCCCTCACTGGGGGATTCTAGGCAGGGGCTCTACCACTGAGCCACACCCCAGCCCCTCCCTGGGGGATTCTAGGCAGAGGCTCTACAGAGAGCAGAAGGATCATGAGTTGGATGCCAGACTGGACTACACAGTATGAATCCATCCGAAGAAGTGCAGGGCAGAGCCAACATAATCTGCAAACCTCCCAGCCTGCCCCAGGCCAGGAAGCAACATCATCCAGCTGGGAAGAGTGGAAATTGAAGCTTAGATGTCCTGTTATCAAAAATACCTTTCGGAATCCTTCAGCATTTTTCTTTCCAATAAGCGGGGTTGGCTAGGGCCTTGGACAGGAACGCCTATTGCTGGGATGGGACATCTTCTGAGGGGTCCATTTGCCTCCGGCCTCCATAAGGATGGAGAGTATATGATGTCATTGACAATCTCATGAGATGCTCCCTCCCTCCCTCCCTCCCTCTTTCCCTCTCTCCCTTTGCCTTCCCCTGTGGGTGAGTGGGGGAAAGCATGTGTCAGGGTTCCCTAGAGTCACAGAACTTATGGGAAGTCTCTATATAGTAAAGGAATTTGTGGATGACTTACAGTCTGCTGTCCAACTCCCAACAATGGTCAGCAGCAGCTGTGAATGGAAGTCCAAGGATCTAGCAATCGCTCAGTCCCACAAGGCAAGCAGGCAAAGGAGGGAGAGAGTAAATCTTCCTTCCTCCAATGTGCTTCCATAGGTCTCCAGCAGAAGGTGTGGCCCAGGTTAAAGGTGTGTGTGCCACCATGCTTTGTCCCGGATGACCTTGAACTCAGAGGTCTCTTTGTCTTAATCTTCTGGAATCCATAGCCACTATGCCTCAAGATCTCCCTGCCAAGATCCAGGTCAGAAACTTGTATCTCCCAGCCTCCAGATTAGGATCACAGTTGAGCCTTCCAGCTCTGGATTGTAGATCATTCCAGATATAGTCGAGTTGACAACTAGGAAGAGCCACTGCAGCATGCATGCACACATGCATGGTGGGCAGCTGGAGAACATATGTGCACATGCAAGTGCAGGCTGGGGCTCAGCATTGAGTGCCATCTTAACAGCCCTCTCCCTGAACCTAGAGGGTCACCAGCTCAGCTAGCCTAGCTTGCCAGTAGGCCCCAAAGGTCCCCTATCTCCACCTCCCCTGCTATGGTGCAAACCATAGGTGCAAACTACACCTGGGAATCCAGTCTCACATGTTCATGCCTGCAGAACAAACTTTACCAAGAGACCCATTTCTCAGACCCACTTGTGGTATTTTGTTGTCTGCTGTTTTGAGTGGTGAATAGACCCCAGAGCCAGGCGCCATCACTGAGCTCCATCTCCGACCTTTCATTTTGCTTGGTTGCTTACTTGTTTCTTTTTGAGACTCTGTAGCCCTGGCTTTTCTGCCTGGAACTCGTCGTGGTGAGTCTTCTACCTCAGCCATCCAAGTGCTGAGATTACATACAAACACCACCACACCTCGCCGCTCCCAGCCTTTGCTTGGTGTGCGGGTCTTGTTTTAAGTTTATTTGTGTGCATGGGAGTTACAAACGCTTGTAAGCTCGTGTGTGTGTGTGTGTGTGTGTGTGTGTGCGCGCGCGCGCGCGCGCGCTCGCGAGCTGGGAATCCCACCAGGGACCTCTGCAAGGGCAGGCGATGCTCTTAATCACTGAGCCATGTCTCCAGCCAGAAGAAACATAATGGGGCTTTGTAGCTCAGGTTGGCCTCAAACCGGTGATACACCCTCCTCCTCCCTGTGCTGGAATACCGCCTTACGCCAGTAAGTTATGGCTCTTCACCCCACCATGCTTAAGGGTGCCAAACGACCCACAGCCATCTAGCCATCTCCTTCACGGCCCTTTGACTCTTTCAGTGCGCATGCTTCCTAGTCCCCTGTTGCCCTTTGTTGCCTCCCAGCGGCTGCTTTTGCACACTGCAGATTTTCTAGCCCCAGTCACTGACTTCCCAAAGCGTGCAAAGGAATCAGGACCAGGACTAAGGATTTAGGTTGCTCCTGACCCTGGTGAACCCAGAAGAAGCACCGTTAGCCAAGAAAATCTGTTACTCAAGGTGAAACCAACATCTAGGATGAGAAGAGTGTTCAGAGTACAGAAGAGTCGGGAGTCACGGAAACCAGGAGCCACTGATGTCAACAACTCCCCTGCCATGCCTGGAAACACACACCCAGGAACAGACGTTTCCAGGAGACTGAGCTCGTATTTGGCCCTGTGCTGACAGTGGCAAAGAGCCCAAACAGAGCGACAAAACTGGGCATCATGGTGTCTGCCTATAACGCCAATATTTTTCAGGTGGAAGCAAGAAAGTTAGTTTGAAGCCAGCCTGGGCTACATGCTACCCTATCTCAAAATCCAATAGCCAGGCACTGAAGTGCACACTACTAATCCCAGCACTCGAGAGACAGAGGCAGAGGATTCTCGGTGCATTCCAAGCCAGCCTGGTCTACGAACAGAGTGGACAAGCCAGGGCTACATGAGACCCCCAATCATTCACATATACATATACATATACATATACATATACATATACATATACATATACATATACATATACATATACATATACATATACATATGTGTGTGTGTGAGCGGGAAGATGCTGGGTCACTGAGCTCTGGAGCTCTGCAAACTGGACATGGGAGTGTCCCTTTGGCACAGACCTTGGCAACGACAACTAATCCCAAAGAGAATAATGATGGGGACAAGAAGTTAGAACGCAGCCTGCGGGCACAGGTCAGCTGTGGCTGAGATCCAGACTCAATATAATAACAAAGCCCCAGGAGTCCCAAGAGATCTTTCACTTGGAAAAACTGAAGCCCATAAGGATTCACCTCAGACAAAAGCTCTGACAGCTGCTATTTCCTGTGTGTATGTGTGTCTCTGTGTGTGTCCATGTGTTCTGGTGTCCACAGAGGCCATTGGATCCCCTGTGATTAAATTTACAAGCAACTGTGAGCCACCATGTATGTGCTGGGATCCAAACCTGGGTCCTCCTCTAGAGCTGTAAGGGCTCTTAATCCATGAGACATCTTACTAGCCTGTTGGGAGCTATTAAGACAACACAATTGTCCTGATCTCTGAATTGGGCCTCTCCCCCCGAGAAGAAAAGGGGGTCAAAAGCGGGCCACCGACGCACCGCTCCGAGAACAACCACAGATTGTTCCAGCCCTAAGTCAGCACCGGATGTCCTGACCTCAAGATGTACCCTGATACCGCCAAGTTCCTGCTTCCCTGTGTAGCTGCCAAAAGAAAAATTTCTGCTGCCCCATCCCTCCTGCTGAGAAGTACTTCCTCTTTTCCCCCTGCCCCATCCCTCCTGCTGAGAAGTACTTCCTCTTTTCCCCCTGCCCCATCCCTCCTGCTGAGAAGTACTTCCTCTTTTTCCCCTGCCCCATCTCTCCTGCTGAGAAGTACTTCCTCTTTTTCCCCTGCCCCATCCCTCCTGCTGAGAAGTACTTCCTCTTTTCCCCCTGCCCCATCCCTCCTGCTGAGAAGTACTTCCTCTTTTTCCCCTGCCCCATCCCTCCTGCTGAGAAGTACTTCCTCTTTTCCCCCTGCCCCATCCCTCCTGCTGAGAAGTACTTCCTCTTTTCCCCCTGCCCCATCCCTCCTGCTGAGAAGTACTTCCTCTTTTCCCCCTGCCCCATCTCTCCTGCTGAGAAGTACTTCCTCTTTTCCCCTGCCCCATCCCTCCTGCTGAGGTGCATTTCCGATGCCCCATCCCTCCTGCTGAGAAGTACTTCCCCTTTTGCTTGTGCATTTAAACCTTGGGACTGGGTAATACAGTGGGACTTTGATGCTACTCAGACTGCTTCCATGTGTCATTCATTGCACAAGGTTCTCGTCTCTCTCTACCCCCCATTTGGTTATTAGAAGAAGGCCCCCTCGAGACCCTTGAACAACTGGACCTGCTGGATGGGTCACTAGCCCAAAACTAATTTTTTAAAAAATTGTTTTAATAAAGATGTTGGCCCATTGGACTTGCAAACTTTATATGCCCCAATACAGGGGAATGCCAGGGCCAAAAGAATGGGAATGGGTGGGTAGGGAAGTGGGGGGGGGGGTATGGGGGAACTTTTGGGATAGCATTGGAAATGTAGTTGAGGAAAATACGTAATAAAAAATATTAAAAATTTTTTTAAAAAGATGTTATTTATTTTAAGTATGCGAGTACCCCATCACTGTATACTCAGACACACCAGAAGAGGGCATCAGATCCCATTACAGATGGTTGTGAGCCACCATGTGGTTACTGGGAATTGAACTCAGGACCTCTGGAAGGTCAGTGCTCTTAACCACTGAGCCATCTCTCCAGCCCATCCCAAACTGGATTTTTGTTTTGGCTTTTTGGACAGGGTTTCTCTGCGTAGCGCTAGCTGTTCCAAACCTTGGCTCTGTAAACCAGCTTTCCCTCAAACTCACAGAGATCCACCTGCCTCTGCCTTCCAAGTGCTGAGACTAAAGGTTTCTCTGTGAATCCCTGGTTGCCCTGGAACTTGCTCTGTAGACCAGGCTGCCCTTAAACTCAGAGATTCACCTGCCTCTGCCTCCTGAGTGCTGGGATTAAACATGTACACCACCATAGCCTGGCAAGTTGTAGACTTTTTGAGACAGGGTCTCACTATATAGCCCTGGCTGGCATGGAATTCACTATGTAGACCAGGCTGGCCTGAAACTCAGAGATCAGAGGGCCTCTGCCTCCAGTATGTTAGGATTAAGGGTGTGTGCCACCCTTTGCTCACATGTATTTGTGTACAATAAGTGTGTAGTTAATGTCATCTGTAACCTCCTGTTTTTCCACCTGTTCTCTCTGTTCCCAGAAATAACGACTCTGAGACTTAATATTTCACGATTAATTGCCTAGGCCAAAGCCCTGGGTCACCCCCTGACTAGCTCATATGTATCACCCCATTTTTTTTCTAAGATCTGCCATGCACCTGATCACCTGGTCCTTCCTTTCATGTGACTGCAGTCCTCCAGTGTCTGAGGGCCAATTCCTTTTGTGTTTCACTCTATTCAGAGAAATCCTCTCTGGAACTTCCATCTCCTACGTTCTGCCTAAGCTAATAGGCCAACACTATTTTATTGACAGGTGATACTCTGTACAAGAGATTCTCTCTACATAGGTGTGTGCCTAGTGCTCACATAAGTGGAGTTACAGATGATTCCTAGGCACCATATGGCTGCTGGGAATCAAACCTAAGTCTTCTACAAGAGTAAAAGGTGCTCTAAACTACTAAGCCATGACTCTGGTCCCTAGACTTTGTTGTTGTATGAGTATGGGTATTTTGCCTGCATGTACATCTGTGCACCATATGGATACCTGGTGCTTATGGGACAATAAGCCAGTGCTCTAAACCACTGAGATGCTTTCCAGACTTACTGGAGTTGTAACGCAAAAATTCCACCTTAGGCGGAGTGTGGTAATATACATCTTTAACCCCAGGATTCAGGAGGCAGAGGCAAGGGGAATCTGAGTTCGAAGCCAGCCTGGTCCACAGAAAAAGTTCCAGGCAGCCAGGGCTACATAAACCCTGTCCAAAAAAAAAAAGGAAAAAAAAAAAGGACCAGAGAGATGGCTTAGCAGTTAAGAACTCTGACTGCGAAGTGGTGTACGCCTTTAATCCCAGCACTTGGGAGGCAGAGGCAGGCAGATTTCTGAGTTCGAGGCCATCCTGGTCTACAGAGTGAGTTCCAGGACAGCCAGGGCTACACAGAGAAACCCTGTCTCCAAAAAAAAAAAAAAAAAAACTGACTGTTCTTCCAGAGATCCTGAGTACAATTCCCAGCACCCACATGGTGGTCACAACCATTTGTAATGGAGTCTGATGCCCTCTTCAAGTTTGCAGATATACATGCAAATAGAGCACTTCTCTACATAGAACACATAAATAAGTCTTTTTTTAAAAAAGTAAAAGCAAAACACCCCTGGAAGTCCCAGCACAGAGCACTAGGCTCTGCTGTGGTGTCTATGCACCAAGTAGAGATGAGGCTTGCTGAGACTTAACACGGACACACTAGGCAGGCAGACAGCAAGCGTGGAAATCGTCCTCTGGATGCTTTGAAGTCATGATTTGGAGTTTGCTTGTGTTTTGTGTGTATGTGCACACATAGATACCAGCCACTGATTTAATAAGGTGTATTTGTAGGGGCCAGGCATGGTGGCGTACGCCTTTAATCCCAGCACTTAGGAGGCAGAGGCAGGCAGATTTCTGAGTCCGAGGCCAGCCTGGTCTACTAAGTGAGTTCCAGAACAGTCAAGGCTACACAGAGAAACCCTGTCTTGAAAAAAAAAAAAAAAAAACCCAAGGTGTATTTGTTTAAGGGGACATCTTAATTAGGGTTTTATTACTGTGAACAGACACCAAGACCAATGCAAGTTTTATAAAGGACATTTAATTGGGTGTTGGGGCCGGCCTGTGGCTCTCATGTCCAGGTTCCAGCCTGGGAGGCAACCAGAGCTGAAAGAGAAGAGAGAACCTAGGCAGGTCAAGAAATAATGGAAACCAAGACAAGCTAGTCTGTTCAAGGCTCAAAGGTTTAATGAGGATAAAGAAGAGGGGGAGGCCCCCCCACACACACACACACACACACACACGCACACACACACACCCGCCATGCCAAGTTTCTTGATGTTGAGATGCTAAGTTGTCAGCACAGCCTTTTAGCAGAAAGTCGCCAAATTCACAGGTTGCAGTTAACTCGGGAAAATCTTGGAGAACTGGTTCGGCGTCATGGCAGGTGGCAGACAGTGTCACATCAAAGGAAACTAGTTGAGTCTGAGAAGCAGCACTGCAGGTGGTCCCGCATCAGTGGTGTATGGTCTGAACCAGCCTGCCTAGGCTGAAGGAGGTTACATCCCCCCCCCCCGTAAATAATATTTTTAAAAAACTGGACTGAGGCATAAAATTTATTTATGCTCTATAGTCCTGCCTGGGAGTTATGGTGGCTGGCGGCCACGCCTGTCTTAGGAAATCTTAGATCTTCCCGAACCATCCAATTCCGTCTTGGAGGCTACATGCAGCTAGTTTGTGTTATATTTCACACAAACATGGCTGTGTGGTGTGTTATCAACAGCCACAGCCTTTTGGCATGTACCTCTGTCTTAGATTGGTATGGTTCTGAGATCTGGGTGCCCATCATTGACTGTCCGGCCCTCATTAGCACACCTTATTCCCAATTCAGACCAAAGCCACAATATGTACTTAGACTGCTTCTTGATGAAGATTAATAACTGCCACCTGCGCTGTTGGAGGCGGGGCTGTACACCTGCTGCAGTCACGCTGAAGGGCATTGACTGACCTGCTTGAAAAACAAAGGTGGGACAGTGAAAAGCAACAGTATAAAAGCTTCTTTGGAACTCCAAACTTCTTTGGTACTCCATTCAGTTGTAAATTAACAATGACCAAGCTAGACCTTGAGCTCTCAGTGTGGGGGAGCTGGCCTTGAGAATCTCAGAAAGGCTGCAATCTTTCTGGGAGAGGAGGCTGTGCTCCAAATTAACTTTGTTAGGTAATTAAGAATATTTAGCTATCTTCAATATGAATCTCTAACACTGGAATTATTACTAGACCAGTCTAAGATTGAGTTAGAATAACTGGTCACAATGAGGGAAAGAGAAGAATCATTATAACTCTTTTTATATGACTAATCTTTCTAAGTCAGATTACACAGTCTCTGATGTTCTTTTTACCATAAGGTTTAAAAGCTTGAAGCAAGGCAGCTTTGATTGTCCAAACTGGAAAAATGGCAAGCAAAGATGGGTCAAAAACATGTACCCAATTCAGCTTTCTTGTCTCTACGGTCAGGGCACTGAGTGAACTCACCTGTCAGCTTGTCACACGAATTAGCCATCATGCTTCTGCAGCATTCTGTGGAGAAAACCTATGCTTTTCCCTTCCCTAATAAGGTAGCTGTCCAGGATCAAGCAATATGCCAATAAGTAGATCCTTTTAAGATGCTATAAGGCATTTATTAAGTTCTTTGACATCCAAATTTCAAAATTCTAAAAGTATGATTTAAATAATGTGCACGGGAATACATTAAATAATATGCACAGGGATATAATTCCCCCTGTCTTAGCAGGGTTTCTATTCCTGCACAAACATAATGACCAAGAAGCAAGTTGGGGAGGAAAGGGTTTATTAAGTTTACAATTCCATACTGCTGTTTATCACCAAGGAAGTCAGGACTGGAACTCAAGCAGGTCAGGAAGCAGGAGCTGATGCAGAGGCCATGGAGGGATGTCTTTACTGACTTGCTTCCCCTGGCTTGCTCAGCCTGCTTTCTTATAGAACCAAGACTACCAGCCCCGAGATGGTCCCACCTACAAGAGGCCTTTCCCCCTTGATCACTAATTGAGAAAATGCCTTACAGTTGGATCTCATGGAGGCATTTCCTCAACTGAAGCGCCTTTCTCTGTGATAACTCCAGCTGTGTCAAGTTGACACAAAACTAGCCAGTACACCCCCCTTCTTTGTTTTCTAAGAAGCTAGAGTTTTAAAGTTCCACAATACCTTGTCCTTGATAATTAATAATTTGTTGGCAAAACATCTCAAACACTTGACTGTTATAGTCAGTATTAATGTAACATGGGCAGTGACTAATTGCACTTTCAATTGTTTCTCTTGAAGAGCGGTTGTAACTAGAAAGCTTGAAAAGTTATTAATAGTCACATGTGTATAATTTATTTATCAAATCAGAAATAAGAGCATTTATTTGCAGCAATTTATTAAGTATAAGTCCTCAAGAATTAACACTATTATGTGGAAACAAGGAACTGAGGACACTAAGAGCAAAAAATTTTTTACAATTTGACATGCACATTTTCCAAGAATACCAAACTATTATCTTAAACCATAACTGTTTTGAATATATAAAGAATGAGATTATATATCCAATCCGTCTTATATGTAGGACCTATAGACTGCCTGAGATATAAATCCAACATGGCATTGCCTTAAGATGTCTTGTCCAGGCAATCCAGAACAAATTATTAAATGTCCAAAAACAGCCTTCTTAAAAGGACAGCATTTTTTTCTTATGAGTTGTATATGTATAAGCAATTTCAAATTTCAGAATTCATAGCATCCGAGGGATGAACAATCTTAAGCAATTGTGAGCTCTGAGATATAATATTGACTATTAACATACAAATTAAGGTTTGATTGTTCAGCATTTTAAAACACCATCCACAGCACACAACTTAATTATCTGTGCTGAAACAGGAGGAAACTCAAAGAATAAACGTGTGATCTAGTTTACATCTACTTATTTCCCATAGAGGGGTTATTTTTAAACACAGTAACTGGGATGCATGCATGCATGAATTTATAGAAGACACAGAAGCATGTATAAAAACAATTTTTAACTTATCTATTATTTAAAATGATAGTATGCAATAGGTCAATTATTAATATTCTGTAATAACCAAATTAATTGCTGTTTGGAACAAGGAACAGACACTTAGTCAGGTTCTTAAGACACAATTTTTGTTATAGTTATCCCAAACTATATGAATTTATCTTACAATTCTTTGTTACCACCACAGCGGCCTTAATAGGATGTTAAAACTTTACTTTGAGGTGAAGAAGGATGATTTTACAACAATGTTTTCTCTTGTCAAGGAATTGTTGTAGGCACATAAATAAAATAGGCAGGTAATACTTAATTACCAATGATTAATTGATAACAATTGATCACAGAATTTTCTTTTGCCTTCTGTAAAGCCTCTTTGTTTCTCACCAGTAATCTTGAATCTCACTAGATAGCACCTAACAGAGCTTTAAGTTGCTTTAAGGCCTCAAGATGAGGTCTCAGCCAATTAACATCTCCTGGAAGCTTTTGAAAATAAAATTTTGAAGCAAATCAATTTTTCCTTCTTGGATTTTCTGTACCATGATTCCCTAAGTATTAAAAAGATATTGCCTCTGAATCTCTTCTGGAGTAACAGCTACTTTCCAGAATTAACAAGCTCATTGTGTGAGAGCAAGGATTTAAAGTAAACTTCCCTTAAAAATCATTAGCTAATAAAATACTTTTCACTTAGGAAACAATATACACTGAAAGATGCAAACTCTTAGCTTTTTGTATTGAAGGAGAGACCATAAGAATTTTTCTACATGAGGTAAAACTATTTAAGCCACATCTAGAGGCAAAATTTTCCAGTGGTCACAAGCTCACTAGAAGCAAACCCATTACAATTTATCCAGATGCAAAAGAAAAAACAAACTTTTAAATCTACAATAACTTTATATAAAGTAGGCAAGTAAAATCACAATGTCCTGATAAATTCTACAGCCTGATTGACCTTTCATAAACCTTGAATTAAAACTTATTAGAATAGCATCTGGCTAGATCTGTAACAATGTTCTTTTAGCTAACAGGAATTTTCCCTGAAGGCAGGGAGGGGGGAGGTTCTCAGAACTTCCCTAGTCACAGTTTGTGAAACAAAGGAGATTTTGCTCCAACTTCCCCGAGGCTGCTCTGTACTTGCATTAATTTGAACATAAGAAAAATTTTCTATCGCGAGCATTTTGGCCCTCCTGTAATGAGGACAGATTTTGGGGAAACAATTTGACTGTCTGCCAATGCTTCTAATTTTTTGTCTTTCTTAAGATTACTTATTGTTACCTTCTTTATAACCTTGGTGCTGAGAAAAATTTGCCTGTACTGCAGTTTCTTGCCAGGCAGCAATTATAACCAAAATATACTGTCTGAGGGTCTAATTCAAAAAACAAACATATCTAGATAACTCTGTCTAGTTTTGTAGCGCTCTCATAAGCAGATTACTCTTATAATAATCTTAATTAACAATATATGGGTGAGTATAAAATCTTAAATTTGCGATCAAACTGCCAGCTGCAGTGAATGGAACACTGGCAACTTTTAACCATGATTTTTTAAGTTTCTTACACAACGTTAGAATAATTTCTACAGCCTTGGGAAAGCAATACCCAATTTCAAAGCAATGTATCACTTTAGAACCAATGTTAGGAACTTTACTGTCATGTTACGTAATTTGGCTGCCAATTTATACCCATGAAAGTATGACGGTATAAATTTTAATGCTCCATTAAAGAGACATTGTTTTAAATCTTATCTTTAATTCTACTTTCTAGGATAAGAATCACATTAGGCCGGGCGTGGTGGCGCACGCCTTTAATCCCAGCACTCGGGAGGCAGAGGCAGGCGGATTTCTGAGTTCGAGGCCAGCCTGGTCTACAAAGTGAGTGCCAGGACAGCCAGGGCTACACAGAGAAACCCTGTCTCGAAAAACCAAAAAAAAAAAAAAAAAAAAAGAATCACATTAGATATTTTCTCAACTAGAAGTATTCCTAAGAGGCCTAGTTTTTTGGCCTGAGTTGCCAATTTAAGGCTAACCTTCTGTTATCAATGTTACAATTATTTAATCCTAATCAATAACTTATGAGCTGATAACTCTTGTGAAGACACGCAGAGCACATTACCAGTAAAAAAACCAAATGAAGTGGCTACACTTAGACTAATCAGAGAATTTTATTTTTTCTAGCTATAATTATAAAATAAAAAGCACCCTGTGAACAGCTAAACACAATAATCACAAGCACAGAGATTTTTGTAGGAAACACAACCATCAGTTCCAAGCAGGGGCTTCTCTAGCCACACTAGACTTCTAACTACAGGTGCAGGGCTCCAAAGGCCAATTGATACTGTTTATTTTTTTTCTCTTTCACCTAATTATCCCTAGATAGTCGAGAGTACTGCTTTTCTTAAGCCGGTTCTCTCATGTGTAAACCATCTCTAGTCAGGGTATAAGGCACCTATGAGAATTACCTTCGCCTCTCTAGATTTTCACATAGCTCTAAACACATACACAAAAATACACAAAACAGAGACCAACAGATCCAGACACACGCAACCCTTTCTCATCCTCCACAAGCAGGCAAAAGAATTAGACGATTTTGGAAGGGTAAGCTTCCACTTCAGAACTTTGTCTCTCTGACCGACCGATCTGGGGAAACTACCAGGGGTCCCTTGGCTCTCCCCGCTTCCCAGGGCATCCCCCCGGGGTGGCAGCAGTCTTCCTAGCACTTCTGCTGACCACAGTCCTCCGGTCCTTACGGCCCTGAAAGGACAGCTGCAAATACCAAGCGCACGTTTCAGAAAACCCCATTGTCTATAAACACCAGAGAAACCAAACTCAGGCGGATCCAAACTCAGACTGCGCCATGCTTCAGAAACAAGGGATGAAACACAGACAACAAACCAACACAACGAGCACATGTTCACTTCAGAAAACATAAGACAGACACTCAGAACAAAGACACTGGCTGGCACACACACAAGAGGGGATTCCCCCGATTTTCTCTCTGTCTCTGGGAGAGTTTCAAAATCCACTTTCCTCCCGCCTGATGCAGTTCCCAACTGCGGCCATCCGCCTATTCCATTGATTTACACCCTTATATTTCTCTCACCTAAAAAGCAGCTTCTGAAAGCTTCGGCCAACTGCCTGCTGCGTTCCTAGATCCTGATATCACTGCTGAACCTAAGCGAATCCAGCATGCGGGTCAGCGCTGTTCCAACTTAGACCGTACCCGCACCCCTAGCAACCTTTTACCCGTTGCTTCACTGTGCCCCGGTACGAACTTTCTAATTCTTTCCTATCTGTGGAGCTCCATACCAGCAGTGTTTCTTTCAGCGTCTTCTGCTATTCCCAGGCCCCGCGTTGGTACGCCAAATTGTTGGGGCTGGCCTGTGGCTCTTATGTCCAGGTTCCAGCCTGGGAGGCAACCGGAGCTGAAAGAGAAGAGGGAACCTAGGCGGGTCAAGAAATAATGGAAACCAAGACAAGCTAGTCTGTTCAAGGCTCAAAGGTTTAATGAGGATAAAGAAGAGGGGGAGGCCCGCGCACACGCGCACGCGCACACACACACACACCCGCCATGCCAAGTTTCTTGATGTTGAGATGCTAAGTTGTCAGCACAGCCTTTTAGCAGAAAGTCGCCAAATTCACAGGTTGCAGTTAACTCCGGAAAATCTTGGAGAACTGGTTCGGTGTCATGGCAGGTGGCAGACAGTGTCACATCAAAGGAAACTAGTTGAGTCTGAAAAGCAGCACTGCAGGTGGCCTGGCATCATTGGTGTAAGGTTTGAACCAGCCTGCCTAAACTAAAGGAGGTTACAATTGGGGCTGGATTACAGGTTCAGAGGTTCAGTCCATTATCATCAAGGTGGGAGCATGGCAGCACCCAGACAGGCATGGTGCAGGCAGAGCTGAGAGTTCTACATCTTCATCTGAAGGCTGCTACCAGAATCCTGACTTCCAGTCAGCTAGCAGGAGGGTCTCAAAGCCCACACCCACAGTGGCACACCTACTCCAACAGGGCTACACCTTCTAATAGTGCCACTCACTAGGCTAAGCATATACACACCATCACAGGGAAAAAACAGGTTCTCAGGAGATGGCTATTCTTGCTTTAGTGGTGGGGGTTGTTGGTAATCTGTCTTCAAGACTCTGTTGTTCCTCAAAGTCAAAGTGACTTCAGGCCTAGGACAATGACTGGAGACTTACAGGTGCCCTTGGGATGTCTGGAACAGGACATCAGAAAAGCTGACAGTGAGATGCCCCAGTCACGCTGTGTGCCTTTGGCCCTGAAGGAGGACAGGCTAGGTTAGGCATTCGCACATTTTACGCGTATACTCTTCAACTATACAGTCCAACAGGAATATCTTTCTGCCATCTCTGTGACCTTTAAGATGAAGCCGTGTTTCCTGGAGAGCTTACTGTTAATCTTGTCTTCATACTGTGGGATGGGATGATTTAACCTATTTCCCATTCAAAGCAGTCGTTGCTCAGAGAGACGACCTCATACTATATCAGCCTGGCTTCCGGAACCCCACTTTCTGGCCAGCTAACTCCAGGATGTAGGTGAGTTTGCAGCACAATCTCAAAGCTTGGGTGTGAGAGTAATGCTATTCCTCCCATGGAGAAACTGGAATCCACCGGTTACAGCCACCGCTCAGCACTAGCTACTAGTGTTTCCTTATCCATCTATAAACATCTCATCTTGCACACTGTAGGCACACTCCTCACATGGGCCTATCCCCTTTCAGATCCACGATGCTTAGGATGTGATCCCTCAGGGAGAAGCTATAAATGCCAGGGCACTCGAGAGACAAACTCCTTCCAGGAATAATGTATGGGTAGTGGGCCATGGCTCAAGGGTAGAGTCCCCCAGTGAGGGGTTGGGGGTGTGTCTCAGGGTAGAGCCCCTGCCTAGAATCCCCCCAGGGAGGGGCTGGGGGTGTATCTCCATATTAGTATACCCATGTCTAGCATGCTACAATCCCTCTGAACCTTAGCTTTAGCACAAGAAAAAGATAAATTGAAGGCAGCTGCCTTAGTTCTTGTTCTATTGCTGTGAAGAACCACCACAACCAAGACAACTGATAAAAGAAACCAATTATGTGGGGCTTGTTCGTGGCAGAAAGCTGTAGCTGAGAGCATTCCGTCCTGATTCGTAGGAAACAGGGTGGGGGTGGGGTTGTGGGTGTAAGGGAAGAGGGGGGAGGGAGAGAGCAACAGTCCACCAGAGTTCCTGTGCTCTGGGCAGGCAGATGCGGGAGGACTCAGGTGGGCATCTGGATGTGTGAAGCCACTGACCCCACACGGTGTGGGGGTGGACAAGGGGCAGCCTCCAGTAATAGGGGCCCTGGGGCAACACTCTCGGCCCTGGAGATATGGGAAAAGGGCAGAGATTAGGCAGGGCTCCTTAGGAGAAAGCCTATCTCATTGTCCAAGCACAGCAGGCCTTGATGAACAGAGACAGTCTATGGTTTTAGAGCTTTATTGTAGAAAGGCAGGGGGAAAGAGAGAAGGTAGACAGAGAGAGAGACAGGCCATGGCCACGTGGAGAGAGGGAGAAAGGGAAAGAGAGAAAGAGTTAGAGAGTAAAAAAGGTGAAGGCTTAGAGAGAGAAGAGGGCTTAGAGAGTGTATTAGTTCTCTAGAGTCACAGAACTTATGGATAGTCTCTATATAGTAAAGGAATTTATTGATGACTTACAGTTCTGCAGTCCAATTCCCAACAATGGTTCAGTAGTAGCTGTGAATGGAAGTCCAAGGATCTAGCGGTTACTCAGTCCCACACAGCAAGCAGGCAAAGGAGCAAGAGCAAGATTCCCTTCTTCCAATGTCCTTATTTGGTCTCCAGCAGAAGGTGTAGCCCAGGTTAAAGGTGTGTTCCACCACACCTTTAATCCCAGATGACCTTAAGCTCGGAGATTTAATCTTCTGTAATCCATAGCCACTATGCCTCAAGATCTCCAAACCAAGATCCATATCAGAAACTTCTATCTCCCAGCCTCCAGATAAGGGTCACTGGTGAGCCTTTCAATTCTGGATTGTAGTTCATTCCAAATATAGTCAAGTTGACAACCAGGAATAGCCACTACAGAGAGCAAGGAGGAGCCAAACAGCCCCTCTTATAGTGGGCATGTTATCTTAACTGGGAGGAGTCTAGCCTGAAGGTCAGAAGCTTGGGACATCATTGTGTATGACTGCTAGTCACATGCTTCTCTTGTGGGGGTTGTGGGAGCTGTGGTAACTTCAACAGGAGCCAGGGATCCAGGAGACAGGGAATGCCTTCCGTCCCATGTAGGTGAAAATTATCACCACCGGGTCCACTGGGATTCCACACCTCAGCTTGACTGGAGACCAAGCTGTCTGTGCATACCCCATTGCCCCACAGAGGGTGAAAGACTCCAAGAGGAGCCCCTTGCTCAGGCCTTGGGACAATAGCGGACACCCAAGAACTCACAAGAGACCAAGCTTGATGTAAACCACATGAGGCTTTATTCGGGGAAAGCCAGAGTTCTGGGGATGACTCATATCCCACACAGGGGTAGAGGAGTCGACCTCGAGGGGAAAGAGGTCCCAGTTTTTATAGGCCCTCAGTGGGGAAAGGAGAAGGGGGGGAATAGGGGATTTCCAGATATAAACAATGTCTATTCTCAAGAAAAGGGTATGGGAGGGGTACAAGGAAAGAGTCTGATGCAGGTGTAGCAACTCAGGATTGGCCCGGCTGTGGTTGCTGGGGAGATTTTCTGACTCTTTCTCAGCAACCAGTATCACAAACACCTGGCAATGGGCTTCATCAGTGGGCACACACATGGGTTCAAGGAACGGTCAAAACATTGGCAGACTCACGGGTTCAAGGAGTGGCCAGAGCATTGTGCACCTCTATTTTTCTAAATTAGTGAAGCTAGTTCTGCTAACAGTGACATCTATCTTGCCAATTTCAGAGCTTCTGTGACCTTTTACTGTTGTGCTCACCTTGTCCGGCAAGGCAAAAGGCAACATGGTTGGATTCTTCTCAGAAGCTTTATTCCAGGAACTCCTCGATGCTACTGGAACCCCGGGAACCCAGGGAGGACTGCTTATATACACCCCAGCACTGGGGAGGGCTATGTGTCCTCCTGGGATTGGTCAATCTGCCAGTACTTTAATTTACATGCACCCGCTCAGGAGGGGTTGGCGCCAGATTTGGGCTAGCGCCTGCACAGTGACATTGTTTAAGACGATGGTGTACTAGAGACCAGCGCCATCTTTTAGGCGCTGGCTGCCTACATCTCCCCCTTTTTTGTTTAATAATATGATGCTGGACTAGGTCTGGGCAAGTCTGTCCATTGGCCACAGCTCCTGTCTTAGGTCGATCCTTTCATGTCACAGCCTTACCCGTTCTAGGGTTACCCTATCACCTCCAGGCCCCATGTCTTAGGTTGGTCTGTGCATAAGGAAAGTTGCCTGTCACTAGATACCGTGAATCTGTGTGACTACAACTGCCAGACGACCTTGGGCAAACTCTTAATTTTTTAAAGAGGCCAGCCAAACATTGGGAGATGCGCCATCTTTAGTCGCCATCAATGTTTGGTACACCACTGCCTTATACTGAGCATGCTCTCATTTGAGTCAACACAATAGCCAGATACAAAAGACACAACCCAGGAGGACCACTGCCCCCCAGGCCAACATTCCCGCCCATTCCTTAAAACATGAGAAGGCATTGGTGATCCAGGAGGTGAAGTCCCCCAAGGTGACGGGGTCCAGTCGAGTGCTGTTGAGTTTGGCAATCTGGAGGAGCAGCTTTCTGGACAACTGCTCCACTTTAGCCAACCAATTTCCTACTCAGATAAGAGGCCACTCTGTTCAAGAGACTGAGAGGAATTAGCTTGTACAACTTTATACAAGGGGCACCAATGGGCACAGGTGGCAAACATTTCAAAATCTACTATAGGCACAAAGGTGGGAAGTTTCACAACCACAGCAGTATACCCTGCCAACATTCTGCTAAAAAACATGTCCTTCCGGAACTATTACAATCTATATCTCTGTTCGGGGGGGAGCAATTTTCGCGTCAGCCTCTCTGGTACCCAAATCGGGTGTTCTTGACCCTGTGGAAAAACACAAACAGCTCCCCTGGGTCTCAAAATAACGGGATCTGGGCCATACCATTTCCAGTTAGGACATCTTTCCATTTGACATCCTGTTTAAGGATAGGCGAGGTCATGGCATGCCTATCTGCAGCCGAACGACCATGTTCATCCAGAATTTAAAATTTTAAAGTAAAGAGAGCTAAAGATAATTGTTCTTTGGGTGGCCGGCCTTCGGCGATTCCCCCTTTTTGTTTTTGTAAGAGTTCTTTTAAGGTTTGATGTGCTCTTTCCACAATGCCTTGGCCCTGTGGATTGTAGGGAAGGCCAGTAGAGTGACTAACCTGCATTATTTTGCAAAAGGTTTGGAATGATTTTGATGTATATGTGGGGCCATTATCAGTTTTTAAACTCTCTGGCCTTCCCCAAGCTGCCCAGGCTTCTAGACAATGGCCAACCACATTGCGGGATTTCTCACCAGACATGGGGGAGGCAAAAATGACACCTGAACAGGTGTCAATTGAAACATGAACATATTTTAATCTTCCAAATGCTGAGACATGAGTAACATCCATTTGCCACAGTTTTAAAGGAAGCAATCTGCAAGGGTTAATACCAACATGAGGAGGGTGGTGAAATTGTACACACTGTGGGCATTGTAACACCACATCTCGTGCTGAGGCTCGAGAGATATCAAATTTCTTCTGAAGTGTGGCAGCAGGAACATGATACAATCGATGAAAATCTTTTGCAAGCTCCAGTGGGGTGGCGTGAAAAATAAATTCCATGCGAGTGCTAGCGTCCACTAAGGCATTTCTTTCAGCCATAGGGCCTTGCAAGGTAGAGTGAGCTCGAATATGTTGAATAAAGAATTTATGTGTTCTTTTCCAAATCAATTTTTGTAACTCTAATAAGATGGTGCACACAGGGCTGGTAGGTCTAATGGGGCCTGCAATTTCTAATGCACACACTGCATTTACTACATAAGCCGAATCAGAGACTAGATTAAAAGATTCCTTAAAAGCTTTGAATACTTCCAACACAATTTTACATTCAGTAAGTTGTGGTGTGCCAGGATTGTATTGAAAAAGAATGGGTTTTTGAGAATTAACTACATAGGCACCAACACCTGTTTTAGAACCATCTGTATAAATATCCAATGCACCCGATATGGGTTTAGATGCTGTGACTTTGGGGGAAATCACTGGATGTTCACTAAAAAATTGTAGCAAAGGATCTTTGGGATAATTATTATCTAATTCCCCATCAAAACTACAGCGCAATAGGGCCCAATCATCTATCAAAGAACTTAGGATCTGTATTTGATTAGCATTATAAGGTGTAATGATTTTCCAAGGGGGTGCTCCAAAATGTTGAATACACGATTTAATGTGCTAATTGAGCTACAGCAATGGGATAATATTCAAGGGTTTTATTGGGAGATACATGAGGATAAATCCACAATAGGGGACCTGACTGCCACAACACTCCTGTTGATTGACGGAATGTCTTCAAAACGCATAGGAGGATGTCCTCTCCTTCTTTCCATCTATACAGCTTGGCCTTTTCTAAACACCTTTCTACCTTTTCTAATGCTACTTGGGCCTCAGGGGTGAGAGCACGAGGTGACAAAAGCTGTGGATCACCCTTCAATATATCAAAAAGAGAGATTAATTCAAAATTTGATAGCCTCATATATGGACGAATCCAATTTATATCTCCCAACAACTTCTGGAAATCATTCAATGTTTTCAAATGATCTTTACGTAATTCTATCTTTTGAAGTGTAATAAAATGTGGAGTAATTCAAGCACCCAAGAACTCTCCTAAATTTCTCATTTGAACTTTATCAGGAGCTATAAATAATTGTTTCATTTCTAATTCTTTTACTAGCTTAATATAGGCTTCATCTAAACTTTCTTTATTCTTTGAGGCAAGAAGGACATCATCTATATAATGTACTATCCTTAATTTTGGGAATGCATTACGGACAGGTTGTAGGGTTTCTCCTACAAAAGGTTGACACATAGTAGGACTGTTTGCCATCCCTTGAGGTAAAACTATCCACTGATACTGTTTATCAGGCTCTTCATTATTTACAGAAGGAAGAGTAAAGGCAAAGCGCTCACTATCACACAATGCAAGGGGAATAGAGAAAAAACAATCCTTAATATCAACGATTATAATAGGCCACTCTTTGGGCAAACTAGAAAATAGGGGCAGACCCCTCTGTATGGGGCCCATAATCTGCATTTGATTATTAATGGCTCGAAGATCATGCAGAAGCCTCCATTTGCCTGAGTTTTTCTTAATCACAAATATGGGTGTATTCCAAGGTGACTGGGAAGGTTTAATATGTCCTAATTTCAATTGTTCCTCTACTAATTCTCTGGCAGCTACTAATTTTTCAGAGGAAAGAGGCCATTGAGGAACCCATACAGGCTCCTCTGTTTTCCAAGTAATGGGTATACCCATTACTCAACGGCCCCTAGGAAAAACCCAATCCCTTTTTATCTTGTTTGAACATTGCAGGCACTGGCCTAGTCATGCCTTGTAATGACTTTCCTAACCCTTTTCCTGGAGTGTGGCCCATACTAGACATAATTTCTTGGGCTCGTGGGGAATACTCATTAGTTAGTCTAAGATCCATTTTGGTTAAGACATCCCTACCCCATAGGGTCACAGGAATATCCACAATATAAGGAAAAATTTTCCTTGACTTGCCTTCCTCATTTTTCCAAGTCAATTCCTTAGCACTTATAAGGGGAGCAGTCTCATGACCTAGACCACAGAGGCTTTGAGATGAGGTTTGCGAAGGCCATTTTGGCAGCCAATCATGAGTGGAGATGATGCTGCGATCTGCACCTGTGTCTAACAACCCCAGAAAGGATCGTCCTTCAACCTCCAAAGTTAACATGGGGAGATCTCCTAATTCCATTGATGAGAAAGTGAACCGAGAACCTGTAGAACCTAGTCCACTCTCTCCTCTTATTTTATTATTTGCTGGAAAATATTTATGCAAACTTGGCAACAGTAATAATTGAGCAATTCTATCTCCTGGGGAGATAGCTGAAATGCCACTGGGGGAGGCCAATAAGATTTTCACAACCCCTGTATAATCTGGATCAATCACTCCAGGCGTAATTTGTAATCCTTTTAAAGCAGAAGATGAGCAGCCAAGCAATAGTCCTACAGTATCTTTGGGAAGGGGGCCTTTAAAAATCTGTATCTATGGGCTGTACCCCCATCTGTGGGGTTAATACGAGTCTGGTGGTAGAGTGGAGGTCCAATCCTGCGGAGCCAGTAGTGGCTCTCCGTGGTCTCTCAGATGACGGAGAGATGGCCAAGGTTTCTTCTGGTCTTTCTGAAGAGCCCCATATATTTGAGGGCCCTGGGGACATGGGCCCCCCTGTCCGGTTTTTGGCCTAGTGCCACCATATCCTGCTTGTAATGGTCGGCCTTCTATGTCCTTTGTTGATCTGCACTCACTACCCCAATGTTTTCCTTTTCTACATTTATGGCATATTCCTGGCTGTCTAGGTTTATCTAATGGAGTCCTTTTCTCATTTTGGGGGCATTGTCTTCTAAAATGTCCTCTCTGGCCACATTTATAACAAGTATCATTATTAGATTTACCCAACTGCATTACAGCTGCTGCCAGGCCTGCATTGGTTAACGGGCCCCCTAGTTCTCTGCAAACCTTCATCCAAACTTCTAAACCTTTATGTTTATAGGGTGTAATGGCTGCTCTGCATTCCTTAGTGCATTGCTCATACACTAGCTGTTTTACCAAGGGCATAGCTGTATCAGGGTTTCCAAAAATTCTAGTGGCTGCCTCAACGAGGCATGCTAGAAAATCTGAAAATGGTTCTGTGGGACCCTGCAAGATTTTTGTAAGATTGCCTGAGACTGCGCCTTTGTTCGGCAATGCCTTCCAGGCTTTGGTATCTACCTCATTTATTTGGGCATAGATTGCTTCAGGATAATTTGTTTGATCTAAAGCAAAATGTCCTAAACCCAGAAGCATGTCTGCATCCCAATGTCTCTGAGGATCTTGTCCTGTGGCTATAATTTGCTGCTGCCTGACTGTTTGCATATTCATAGGACAAGGACTTCCAGTCTAAATACTGTCTGGATGACAAACAAGCCCGAGTAATATTATTCCAGTCCCCTGGGGTGAGGCAAGATCTAGCAAGCGCCTCGACCTGTGCAACTACAAAAGCTGCACTCACCCCGTAGGTACGGACTGACTCAGCCAGTTGCTTAATAGTTTTAAAATCTATTGGCTCATGATACCGTTGTCCCTGGCCATCTAAGAAGACAGGGAAAGTCAGTCCAACTTCCTTCCAAACCTCTGGGCAAAATGAGGTACCTTGTTTACCAGCTTTTGTGGATTCCTTTTTTCCTGTATACTCAGGGTTAAGAGGTGGAACGGTTGGCACTTTCGATTTTACTCTTTTGCCAACCGACCCCCTCCCCTTTTTTTTTGTTTTTTTGTTTTTCGAGACAGGGTTTCTCTGTGTAGCCCTGGCTGTCCTGGAACTCACTCTGTAGACGAGGCTGGCCTCGAACTCAGAAATCTGCCTGCCACTGCCTCCCGCGTGCTGGGATTAAAGGCGTGCGCAACCACGCCCGGCCCGACCCCCCCATTTTTAAAGGATTGGTTTTGTATGACCAATCTGGGTCATACCTATCCCTCTCATACCGAGCTGTCTCTTCTTCTAGGTCAGCTTCCTCATCTTTATCAAGCTCTGAGTCACTGGAGTCAGAACTTGCTGAACTTATTGTTAAGTCTTTTAATGAGGGATATATTTTTGCTATTTCCTTTTCTTTCTCATTATTTCCTTTTCCTTTTGAATTTGCCTTTTCTCCCTTCTCCTTTTCTTTCTTTTTCGCCCCTTTTCTTTCTTTTGCTTATGTGTTTTCTATCTTCCTCTGACATACTTTCTTGTTGTTCCTTGAGAATTTTCTGACCTGCCTTAACTGCTTCTATCAAACAAAAGCAGAGGCCAGAAATTACAAAAAACGAAACAAAAACGCTAAGAGCTACCCACACTGGGTCCACGGGCGAGAAAAACATCCCTCCTTTTAACCGGGGATCAATTTGGGAGACTTACTGGTACCGCCGTTCCTCAGATGAAGAGTTCTGAATCCACGAGATCCTCAGGTCCCGTGCAGGCCATCAATTTGTTGCACTCACCTCGTCCGGCAAGGAAAAACGCAACACGGTCGGATTCTTCTCAACAACTTTATTCCAGGAACACCTCGATGTTACAGGAACCCCGGGAACTCAGGGAGGACTGCTTATATACACCCCAGCACTGGGGAGGGCTATGTGTCCTCCTGGGATTGGTCAGTCTGCCGGCACTTTAATTTACATGCACCTGCTCAGGAGGGGTTGGCGCCAGATTCGGGCTAGCACCTGCGCAGTGGCGTGTACCGGAGACCTGCGCCATCTTTTAGTCGCCGGCTGCCTACATTTTATCTTCTGTCAGGATCATTCAAGGGGAACGGGGCTGTCAATGAACTTTTGAAACCTCAAAACCAACCCTCAGTGACACCCCTCCTAATCCTTCTCAAACAGTTCTAGTAACTGGGGACCAAGCATTCAAACATATGAGCCTGTGGAGACCATTTTCATTTAAACCACCAGTGTGTCTAATCAACGTGCCTGTTTGAATGTGTGAGTTAATCAAGGAAGAAATTATAGGAAATACCCGGCACCTGCTCAGGTCTTCAGGGCCTGGACTACCCCTGCTTTCTTCACTCCCTGAAGTAGGCAGTTTGGAAACTCAGGAGAACAACATGTTAGAAGGATTCTAGTAAGAGGCAAGTGGATTTCTGAGATCAAGGACAGCCTGGTCTACAGAGTGAATTCCAGGACAGGAGGACAACATGTTAGAAGGATTCTAGTAAGAGGCAAGTGCATTTCTGAGATCAAGAACAGCCTGGTCTACAGAGTGAGTTCCAGGACAGCCAGGGCTATACAGAGAAACCCTGTCTCGAAAAAACAAACTAAAAAAAAAAAAAAAAAAAAAGGAAGATTCTAGTAACCTCCCTCAGGGCTTTGGATTTTCAGATCTTTCTCCAAAGCTATGGATGTGTTTGTAGGTCATTTGCAACTCATCCCACCCTCTCTGCCTCAGTCAAGGCACCCTGGGTAGAGATATTTATCAAAGCTCTGAGAGTCCTCATCCCCAGACAAGGCATACTCTTCCAGTAGTGTGTCTATGTCAAAGGGCATAGACACCCAGGGAGGTTGGGAATGTCCCAGGCAGATTTGGTCCACCTCTAAAAGCTGAGAATCAGAGGTACCAGCTTCCTCTGGCTTTTTTGCTCCAAAATTCTTCTGTGACTCCTGGACACTGTTGTCTGAGCTCTTGGGATTCAGCAGATGAGCACAGTCAGCCGTGGATGTCGGGTTCTGGTCATCTTTCAGGGATTGGGTCTGCTTGCTTGGTGTCCCTCTTGCTGGCGTGGCCTTGTTAGACAATACTCTTGTCCTTGGCTTGGCCTTGCTAGATGATGCTCTTCTCCTTCGCTTGGCCTGGTTGATCGATGCTTCACTCACTGGCATGGCCTGGTTGGATGATGCTCCACTCACTGGCATGGCCTGGTTGGATGATGCTCCACTCACTGGCATGGCCTGGTTGGATGATGCTTCACTCACTGGCATGGCCTGGTTGATCAATGCTCCACTCACTGGCATGGCCTGGTTGGATGATGCTCCACTCACTGGCATGGCCTGGTTGATCGATGCTTCACTCACTGACATGGCCTGGTTGATCAATGCTCCACTCACTGGCATGGCCTGGTTGATCGATGCTTCACTCACTGACATGGCCTGGTTGATCAATGCTTCACTCACTGGCATGGCCTGGTTGATCGATGCTTCACTCACTGGCATGGTCTGGTTGGATGATGCTTCACTCACTGGCATGGCCTGGTTGATCAATGCTCCACTCACTGGCATGGCCTGGTTGGATGATGCTCCACTCACTGGCATGGCCTGGTTGATCGATGCTTCACTCACTGACATGGCCTGGTTGATCAATGCTCCACTCACTGGCATGACCTGGTTGATCGATGCTTCACTCACTGGCATGGCCTGGTTGATCGATGCTTCACTCACTGGCATGGTCTGGTTGATCGATGCTTCACTCACTGGCATGGCCTGGTTGATTGATGCTTCACTCACTGGCATGGTCTGGTTGATCGATGCTTCACTCACTGGCATGGCCTGGTTGATTGATGCTTCACTCACTGGCATGGTCTGGTTGATCGATGCTTCACTCACTGGCATGGCCTGGTTGGATGATGCTTCACTCACTGGCATGACCTGGTTGGATGATGTTCTTCTCCTTTGCTTGGCATGATTGAATGTTGCTTTTCTCACTGGTGGGTTCTGGTTGGATGATGCTCTTCTCCTTCGCTTGGCCTGGTTGGATGATGCTCCACTCACTGGCATGTCCTGGTTGGATGATGCTCCACTCACTGGCATGTCCTGGTTGGATGATGCTCCACTCACTGGCATGGCCTGGTTGGATGATGCTCCACTCACTGGCATGGCCTGGTTGGATGATGCTCCACTCACTGGCATGGCCTGGTTGATCGATGCTTCACTCACTGGCATGGCCTGGTTGATCAATGCCCCACTCACTGGCATGGCCTGGTTGATCAATGCCCCACTCACTGGCATGGCCTGGTTGAACGATGTTCTTCTCACTGATGTGGCTTGGTTGGATAATGGTTCTCTCACTGGCATAGCCTGGTTAAACCATGCTTCACTCTCTGGCATGGCCTGGTTGGGTGATGTTCCTATCACTGGTGTGGCCTGGTTGAACCATGCTTCACTCTCTGGCATGGCCTGGTTCACCAATGCTCCGTTCACTGGCATGGCCTGGTTCATCAATGCTCCGTTCACTGGCGTGGCCTGGTTCATCAATGCTCTGTTCACTGGCATGGCCTGGTTCATCGATGCTCCATTCACTGGCGTGGCCTGGTTGGATGATGTTCCTATCACTGGCGTGGCCTGGTTGAACCATGCTCTGTTCACTGGCATGCCCTGGTTCATCAATGTTCTGTTCACTGGCATGGCCTGGTTCATCGATGCTCCATGCACTGGCATGGACTGGTTGGATGGTGTTCCTATCACTGGCGTGGCCTGGTTGAACGATGTTCTTCTCACTGATGTGGCTTGGTTGGATAATGGTTCTCTCACTGGCATAGCCTGGTTAAACCATGCTTCACTCTCTGGCATGGCCTGGTTGGGTGATGTTCCTATCACTGGTGTGGCCTGGTTGAACCATGCTCTGTTCACTGGCATGGCCTGGTTCATCAATGCTCTGTTCACTGGCATGGCCTGGTTCATCGATGCTCCGTGCACTGGCATGGCCTGGTTCATCGATGCTCTGTTCACTGGCATGGCCTGGTTCATCAATGCTCTGTTCACTGGCATGGCCTGGTTCATCGATGCTCCATGCACTGGTATGACCTGGTTGGATGATGTTCCTATCACTGGCATGGCCTGGTTGAACCATGCTCTGTTCACTGGCATGGCCTGGTTCATCGATGCTCCATTCACTGGCGTGGCCTGGTTGGATGATGTTCCTATCACTGGTGTGGCCTGGTTGAACCATGCTCTGCTCACTGGCATGGCCTGGTTCATCAATGCTCCAGTCACTGGCATGGCCTGGTTCATCAATGCTCCAGTCACTGGCATGGCCTGGTTCATCGATGCTCCGTTCACTGGCGTGGCCTGGTTCATCAATGCTCTGTTCACTGGCATGGCCTGGTTCATCGATGCTCCATGCACTGGTGTGGCCTGGTTGGATGATGTTCCTATCACTGGCATGGCCTGGTTGAACCATGCTCTGCTCACTGGCATGGCCTGGTTCATCAATGCTCCAGTCACTGGCATGGCCTGGTTCATCAATGCTCCAGTCACTGGCATGGCCTGGTTCATCGATGCTCCATTCACTGGCATGGTCTGGTTGAACCATGCACCACTCACTGGTGTGGACTGGTTGGATCCTGCCAGAATCAAATATATATATATAAACTTGAGACAGGGTTTCTCTGTGTAGCCCAGGCTATCCTAGAACTCAGTCTGTACACTAGGCGGGGCTCAGACTCACAGAGATCTGCCTGCCTCTTCCTCTTGGATGCTGGGATTAAAGGCATATGCCACCATGCAGGGTTTTAAACAATTTTTTTTAATTTTTAATATTTTTATTACATATTTTCCTCAATTACATTTCCAATGCTATCCCAAAAGTCCCCCATAGCGCCCCCCACTTCCCTACCCACCCATTCCCATTCTTTTGGCCCTGGCATTCCCCTATATTGGGGCATATAAAGTTTGCAAGTCCAATGGGCCTCTCTTTCCAGTGATGGCCGACTAGGCCATCTTTCGATACATATGCAGCTAGAGACAAGAGCTCCGGGGTTCTGGTTAGTACATCATGTTGTTCCAACAATAGGGTTGCAGATCCCTTTAGCTCCTTAGGTACTTTCTCTAGCTTCTCCATTGGGAGCCCTGTGATACATCCAATAGCTGACTGTGAGCATCCACTTCTGTGTTTGCTAGGACCCGGTTAAACAAATTTTTAATTGTCATTTTTAATTATGTTCCTGTGCACATGAATACAGTGCCCATGGAGACCAAAAGAGAGTATTAGATCCCCTCAAGCTGGTGTTACAGGTGGCTGTGAGCCACCATGTAAGTGCTGGGAACCCACTCCTATGGCAAGAGCAGCCAGTGCTCTTAACTACTGAGCACCAGCAATTTATCTTTTCTTCATTTGCTTTTTGAGACAAGGTAGTCAGGTCTACCAGCTGACCCTCATCACCATTGCCCTGAGAGCAGGATAAGGAACGAGTGAGTCCAGAGGAAATGCACTCTCCTCAGATGAGGGACCAGCTGCTTCCTAGCCTCCTCATTATATCTATTATGTTCCCTCTAGCCTCCTCATTCTGGATCCAGGAAGGTAGGTGGTGTGAGACTCTCATCTGTGGCTGGAACAGGCAGACTGTTCCAACCCGAGATCACAAGACACGAAGGAAAGGCAGCTCTGGACTACCAAGGACAACATTCTCAGCCATGTGTGGTGGCACATAACTTTGAGCCCATCACTTGGAAGGCGGAGATGGGAAGGTCAGGAGGTCAAGGTCATCTTCAGCTATATAAGTTTGAAGCCTGACTGAGCAAAATAATACCCTGTCTCAAATAAAATAAAATAAACAACTCAATCTCCAGAGCACTGTTTTTTTTTTGTTTTTTTTTTTTAAGATTTATTTATTTATTATATGTAAGTACACTGTAGCTGTCTTCAGACACTCCAGAAGAGGGCGCCAGATCTCGTTACGGATGGTTGTGAGCCACCATGTGGTTGCTGGGATTTGAACTCTGGACCTTCGGAAGAGCAGTCGGGTGCTCTTACCCGCTGAGCCATCTCACCAGCCCCGGAGCACTGTTTTATCAACACTACACATGGGAGAATATAGGAATCAACCCCTTTTAGAAAAGGTCCTCCGGTTTTTGAGTTTGGCTTCCAGCACCACCAAGATGGCTCAGAACCATCTGTAGCTCCCAGTGTAAAGGAGGTGCTGCCCTCTTCTGGCCTCCCTGGGTCCTTCACATCCGTAGTGCCCAGACAGTGCCGCAGGCAAACACTTAGAATCTTGGTTGTCAACTTGACCATATTTGGAATTTTTAACTAAAACCCAAACAGTTGGGCATACTTTCAAGAGATGATTTTTTTCTATATTATTAGATATATTAAAACCCACCCTACGTCCAAATCCTTTGAGGTTAGAAACCCCATCCTGGCCAGGTAAGAGTGGAAGAAGCCTTTAATTCCCTCACTCTGGAGGCAGAGGCAAACAGAACCTTTTGAACTCTACCCACTGCAGTCCTCGCTGACCTGGAACTCACAAAGATCTGCCCGTCTTGGCCTCCCAAGCACAGGAGTTAAAACGTTGCGAACCAGCAAAAGGAAGGATTCTTAGTTCTGCCACTTCCTTTCCAGGCTCTAGTCTATCACAGGGAGAAACTAGACTCAAGGTTCCAGGCCCCAGGGGACCTGGAGACGTCCCAGTGGCTGAACAGCTCCCATTGTAAGGAGACAGTTGTCTAAGTCCAGACGTCTCAGGGACAACGTGTAAGAACACAGTTGTCTTACTGCAGACATTTCAAGGACAACTCCTCCGTCTTGCTTGGCAAGGTCAACAAGTTCATGTTCCCAGGCCCAGGAATCGACTCCTATCCCGATTAATGCAAACTCCCTATCTCAACTCTATGTCAAAATATGACTGGGCAGTGCTATAGCCCACCCTGCTCTTCCTTGCTTTATGGTCTTATCCTTTAAATATGCTGTGCAATGTCCCTTCAGGGTCATAGTTCAGCTCCCGAGTCTGTCCCGTGGCCCTGATCAATCACTAGTGGCTTGATTACAATAACTTTTTGTCGTTTATGTTGGATTGAAGCAGACCCCACAACAAAAAAAAGTGTGTACAACTAATATATACCAAATATACACCACACCTAGCTGATAATCTCTGAAGGGAGGGAAGGAAGGAAGGAAGGAAAGAAGGGAGGGAGGGAGGGAGGGAGGGAGGGAGGGAGGGAGGGAGGGAGGAAGGAAGGAAGGAAGGAAGGAAGGAAGGAAGGAAGGAAGGGGGAGAGAGAGAGAGAGAGAAAGGAGGGAGGCAGGGAGGGAGGCAGGGAGGCAGGGAGGGAGGGAGGGAGGGAGGCAGGGAGGCAGGCAGGGAGGGAGGCAGGGAGGGAGGCAGGGAGGGAGGCAGGGAGGGAGAGAGGGAGGGAAAGGTGTGAGGATTATGGGAGACCGTTACTCACACACTATCAGTGAACATGGTCGTACCATTCCTCAGCATATACCCAAAGGGATCTAAATCAGAATGCCAGAGAGCCACCCAGACACCCGTGATGACTGTGGCCACACTCACAGTAGCCAAGAGATAGTATCAGCCAAGAGGTCTATCGATGAATCATTGGATGAAGAAAACAAGGTCTAAGTCGCTGGGAAGTTGTTTTCAGTGACAAGAGGGAACTGTCATGTGCAAATTACTGGAGATCATTCTGTTAGGGTAGGTAAGCCAGACTCACAAAAATACCGCATTCCTTTCCTCTGAGAGCTTAACTAAAAATTAGAGTGAATAAGCAGGGTATGTTGACACTGTGCCTTTAATCCCAGCACTCAGGAAGCCCAGGCAGGTGGAGCTCTAAGAGCTTGAGGCCAGCCTCAAACAGAACAAGTTCCAGAATACTCAGGGCTACATAGAGACCCTGCTTCCCTGATCCCTCCCCACCCACCCACCCCAAAAAAAGAGAGAAAGAAAGCAGAGAGAAGAAGGAAGGAGCCAGGCAGTGGTGGCACGTGTCTTAGTTCCAGCACTAGGGAGGCAGAGGCAGGCAGCCTGGTCTATATGGTGAGTTCCAGGATAGCCAGGGCTACACAGAGAAACCCTGCCAGACAAGGGAAGGAAGTTTGGAAGGGGAGAGAAAAAGGAAGAAAAAAGGGAACACCACTCAAAAGAGATGGAGGGTGTCCTGGAGGCCGCAGCGGGGGAGTAAATATTATCTAACATGTATACAAATATGAAGCTCGTTATTTTGTACAACTAAAATATACCAATGAATATCATAATAGTTTTTTAAATTGAAGTGCAGGAGACAGAGAGATAAATGTATTTGTTTGTTTGTTTGCTTGCTTGCTTGCTTGCTTGTTTCTTTGCAGGAATCCAATTTTTATATAGCCCTGGCTATCCCCAAACTAACTCTGTAGACCAGGCTGATCTTGAACACAGAGCTCCTGTCTCTGCCTCCAGAGGGCTGGGATTAAGAGCGTGTAACCACTGCCTGGCTAAATGTATTTTTTTTAATAAAATGTATTTTAAAAATATTTTTGGGGACTGTAGAGATGGTTCTGTGGCTCAGAGCCCTTGCTGCTCTTACAGAAAACTCCAGTTCCGACCCCAACACCCACACCAGCTGATTCCAACCTTTAACTAATAGATTGCATTCTGTTCTTGCAAATAAAATTCCTGTTTGAGTCCCAGAAACCACGACCTCTTTCTCCGGGATCTCTCTAACCCTCTCCTGGTCTCCAGGTACACTCAAAATTATGCTCCCACAGACAAATACATGTAATTAATTAAAATGTTGAACAGATTGCTGGCCCATGGCTCAACAGTAGAATCCTTGCTTAGCCCAGGCGATACCATGGGCTCAGAGAGAAGAAGAAACAGAAGACAACACAGAAGCTAGGAAGGAAGGGGAGAACGGAGTCTGTAGCCCTGATGGGATCAGGCTGTGGAACTCCAAGAGAAGTTGGACACCTCCCATCTTAGAGCAGCCACAGCTATCGGTCCCACTCCACCCCACCCCACCCTCACCCCCCCACCTCCCCCACCCTCACCCCACCCCCAACCCCCACCCTTACCCCATCCCCAACCCCACCCCATCCCCACGGAGCTTCGGCCCTTTGCTCACCGGACATTGAATCCCTCTAAGCAGCAGATTTCTCGACCAGTCCGAACACTTCGAGAGTCCCTCCAAGACTGCACTCAGTGATGCAGGACTTGGAAATTTAAATAAAATCACACCTACATCATCAACCCGCGCCCAAACCCTCCCTAATCCAAGAGGGATAATCCTCTCCTGCGGCAACTCTACAGAACCCATTTTGACTTGAGTTGTCACGGAGGACACTGGGAGGCGGGAAGGTGTTTAAGCTCCAGATTCATCCCTCCACTCGGGATAGTCACAAAAGCAGAAGACAGTTTCAGCCCTGCATGGTGGCCGGTGATCGCTGCACTGTGGACACTGAGCGGGGAAACTTAAATTCAAGGCTAGCCTGGGCTACTGAATAAGCCTGGGCTCTATGCTGTGATGCTGTCCCTACATAATTTTCTTAAATTAAGAGCCAGGTCTGAGCCGGGCGTGGTGGTGCACGCCTTTAATCCCAGCACTTGGGAGTCAGAGGCAGGCAGATTTCTGAGTTCGAGGCCAGCCTGGTCTACAAAACCCTCTCTGGCCTAGAACTCTCTCCTGGTAGACCAGGTTAACATTAAACTCCAGATACATAGGTAGCAGAGGAAGGCCTTGTCTGACATCAACGGGAGGGGAGGCCCTTGGTCTTATGGAGGTTTGATGCTCCAGCATAGAGGGATGCTGGAAGGGTGGGGTGGGAGAGGGCAGGGGTGGGGGTGGGGGGTGAGCACCCTCGTAGAGGCAAAGGGGAGGGAGCAGAGGGAGGTTGTGGGATGGGGTCTTGTGGAGGGGTAACTGGTAAGTGGGATACCATTTGAGATGTAAACGAATGGAATGATTAATAAAAATGAAATAAAATAAGTAAAATAAATGTTTTTAAGAGAACTACAAAGCGAACTTGGACCAATGGTTAAGAACTGGTAAGGGTGTTTTTTGTAAGTGTCCAGCCTTGTACAACTCTAATGAAACTGTTGTTTATTTAAGATAATAGGTCATGAAGTTAGTCCTTGTTTCTGATGCTGTAAAGAAAATCTTGTTTTGCGGGAGATAACCAGGACACCTGAAAGGCCTCTGTGTGCAAAACAGGATGCAACTTTATGTTCTTAGCTTTTATAAGCCCCTGACCTATGTGGCTGCAAGCTACACTGGAGAACCCCCAATCTGAGTCTAGAGTATATTCACAGTCACGCTGGTGACTCTCCGAGCCCCAGGTCCTTAAGACCACTACGGTTCATTCTAACACGTTTACTTCTGGGACCAGTTTTAGGTTTATTTTTGCATACTGTACTGAAAAAAAGTCACACCATGTTCTTTTGCAAATTACTGAGTGCTGGAGTCAGGACTCCTTTCCCAGGAAGATGCTATGATGGTTAACGTTACATTTACGGGGCTGGAGAGATGGCCCAGTGGTTAAGAGGATTGACTGCTCTTCCAGAGGTCCTGAGTTCAATACCCAGCAACCACATGATGGCTCACAACTGTTTGTAATGCCATCCGATACCCTCTCCTGGTGTGTCTGAGGACAGCTACAGTATACTCATACTTAAAAGTAAATAAATAAACCTTACAAAAAACAAAAACAGGGCTGGCGAGATGGCTCAGTGGTTAAGAGCGCCAACTGCTCTTCCGAAGGTCCAGAGTTCAAATCCCAGCAACCACATGGTGGCTCACAACCATCCGTGACGAAATCTGATGCCCTCTTCTGGAGTATCTGAGGACAGCTACAGTGTACTTGCATATAATAAATAAATAAATTAGTTAATTTTTAAAAATTACATTTATGGTTTTAATTACTATGCTTAAAATGTGTGTATGTGTTATATAAATATTAATATATACCATATTAATATATAATATATCATATATCAGTAGTGGTGTTATGGGTCTGGGGTCCAAAGAGTCACCAGCATAACCATGAATATATTTTATTTAATAAAGGGACTTATATTGAGATACTGGTCTATACTCTAGACTCAGACTGGGGATTCCCCAAGTGTAACTTGCAGCCACATAGGTCAGGGGCTTATAAAAGCAAAGAACATTAAGTTATATGATATGTATTAAATATTGTATAAATACCCTGTCAGCTCACTTCCTCTTTCCTGGAATTGCTGGGCTATTCTTAAAAACTGTTCAATCTTATCAAATCTTTTACTGCCTCGGCTGTTCTTACAGGATAGAAAGGTTTGTAGGGGATAACTGCCAGTTCTGCTCTTGTGAAAAACTGCTTGCCTGCTCAAGATAAATGAGGGGGTCTCCAGACATCTATAGAAAGCCCTGCCTACACAAAGCAGTCTATGAGCTAACCCGATCCCAAAAGCTGTAACTTGGTGGGGTTTGCCTTTATAAACCCTTAACAGACATTCCTGGGTGACATGCCTGTGTGACGTACGCGAGGGCCACTTCTTGGGAGCATTCTCAGGTGCCAGGCGCCAGTCAGCCATAGCATCAGTAGCTGCATAAAAGCTTCTCATTTGCTGGGCGTGGTGGCACACGCCTTTAATCTCAGCACTTGGGAGGCACAGGCAGGTGGATTTCTGAGTTGAGGATAGCCTGGTCTACAGACTGAGTTCCAGGACAGCCAGGGCTACACAGAGAAACCCTGTCTCGAAAAACAAACAAACAAACAAACCAAAACAAAACAAAACAAAACAAAACAGCTTCTTATTTGTTCAAATGTATTTGTGCTCAGGCTGCTAAATCTCGGAATGACCCCATACTCATAACCCTTCAAACAATGTCTACCCCCCTCCTCTCGTTAATAAGTAGAAGAAAAAGAATCAGCCTTTGTAAGCCCAGGGAAAGGAGCTGACCTATAGTTACCCTCCAAGTTTATGAGGAAAACGGGCCTCAAGACCATGTTTGGGCCTTGAACTGGGAATTATTGGAAAGAACAGTATATTTTAAAATGGCTCATCATGACCTTAAGGAAAAGGAGAGTCTATAGGAGAGCTTCATTCGAGTGAGAAAAGAGGGATGGGGACATGAGTCAACTGCTAAGATCTCTTGCTAACAACCTGAGTCGGAGAGGTCCCCAGTGCACCCTCATTAGAGGCTTACAACCATCTGTGACTCCAGCTCCAGGGAATCCAGTGCCCTCTTGTGGCCACCATGGGCACTGCATGCATGTGGTGCACATACAAACACTTGGACACACACACAGATAAAATTTCAAAGTAATTATGTTTTGGGATGTGATTATTTATTTGTGTGTTCCTGTGTGTGTGTGCACGCACACACACACACACACACACAAACACACACATTCTTGACTATTGGACCTCCTGGAGCTAAAGTTACAGGCAGGTGTAAGCTGCCTGAACAACATACACTCCTGCCAAGGCATCTCTCTCACCTTAAAAAAAAATAATAATGTTTTAAAAAGTGAAAATAGGAGAGAGAGAGAGAGAGAGAGAGAGAGAGAATGGGGAGGGGTGTTGAGAGAAGAACCTTCTGAGAAATTACCTAGGGAAATAAATAGCTGGCTTTTTTAAGTTTTGAGGGGTCTACTAGAGGTTTCTTACCATGTGATTTAGTTCAACATAGTATACACAGCAAAAAGCATGGGGGAGCCAAGTATCACAAATTAAGAGCTGTTGGCCACAGGAAGGTTGCTTCTTAATTCTGTACCAGGGAGAGAATAGAGAAGGGTGTGACCTGGTTTCTTCACACACAGCCATCTTAAAGGGGCATTACCATCTGCCACCTACATGGTCCGGGGGATGCACCAAATCACAGTTCCAACAAAATTCAAACTAGGGAACCCATGAGTTTACTGGGCTTGTTTACAGGGCGTGGGCGAGGGACTGCTGACAGGAGCCTGCAGTACTGTGAAGTCTCACTTAGCTAGATGATGGCTTCCCTCAATCTCTGTGGATGGAGTTCACTCACACTGACTTCCCACTGTTTACTCCAGGGGCCATCCACAATTAGGGCACAATGGCAGACAAACGTGTGGGAGGAGCAGGTCCCAACTCAGGTGAAAGTCTGACGTTCCCTAACCCCTTCTTCTCTGAGGAAGCCTCCGGATTGTTAACAGGTCTACTCCTGTGGTCTCTGACCCTAGAGGTCTCCTGCAAATCTGCACTGCTCATCTGATGGAGATGTTTGGAAGACTGAATTCTATAACACGGGTGGATATCCACTAGAGGACTCATCTGTTTATCAGATTATCCCTTCACCCACTGAAGGTCTTGGAACCTTATCAAAATCAGCTGACAAGGAGCTGGAGAGGTGGCTCAGTGGCTAAGCACTTCAGGAGATACAGTTCGCTCTGCTGAGTCCTTGGGCATCCACAGGCTGTGCACCTTCTCTCTCTCTCTCTCTCTCTCTCTCTCTCTCTCTCTCTCTCACACACACACACACACACACACACACACACACACACACACACTACATATATTAGAAACAACAGCAATTTTTAAAAGGGGGCCAAGTGAGTTAGCTCAGTGAGTAAAGGCCCTTGCTGCCAAGCCTGACAACCTGGATGCGGGGATTTGAGCCATCACACCCAGATCCATTCCCTAAATGCATCTTTCTCTCAGCTGTTCTCCACTGGTGATGTTCAAATGTTATGTCTCAGATAAAAAGGTCTGAGAAGCCAGATGAAGTGTTGTGGGCCTGGGTACCAGAGGTTTTCCACGGAGATCTCTACCCAGGCTGGGTGGGAAGGCCCCGTGAGGGGAAGTGAGTGCAGGCAGGGAGACAAAGCCTCTGCCGCACCTTCCAGGTCGCTAGCTAACTCCAATAACTCTGAGCCTCTCTGAACTGAGTCAAGTCAAGCTGGGTCAAAAAGCCAACAATCCAGCGAGGAGGCCTTGGGCAGCTCTTTGGGAGAGAAGATCTCTTCCCAAGTGTTACAGCTCTTGGAACAAAAGGCTCAGACAAAGGAATAGTTCTCAAATACCTTTAATTCCCTGCTTGGCTCTCCTAAATACAGTTCTGGCAATGATTTAGAGTTTGACAGCAAGCCCCTCTCATTGCCTTGGACTGAGAGTTTGGGGGAAAACTTATTTGCATGTGAGAGGGCTTGGTGCTGTTCATAAGTGGCTGATGGCCACGCCTCTCCTGTGGGGGTTGTGGGGCCGTAACTCCAACAGGAGCCAGGGTCCAGGAGACATGAGAGAATTCCTTCTGTCCCATGTAAGTGAATTATCGCTACCGGGTCCTGGGGTAGCCCATTGCCCCACAAAGTATCATTATATGCTTTCGTTTGTTTGTTTGAGTTGGTTGGTTGGGTTTTTGTTTGTTGTTGTTTTTTGTTTTTGAGACAGGGTTTCTCTGTATAGTCTTGGCTGTCCTGGAATTCATTTTGGCCTCAAACTCAGAGAACGGCCTGCCTCTGCCTCCTGAGTGCTGAGATTAAAAGCATACACCACCACTACCTGTCATGTGGTGCATGCTTTTAATCCCCATAATCGGGAGGCAGAGGTAGTCATATCTGTGAGTCCAAAGCCAGCCTTGTCAACAGTGTGTTCCAGGAAAACCAGGGGTACATAGAGAAACCCTGTCTCAGAAACAACAAAAAGTCGAAAATACTGACTACAGCATCCACTGTGCGGGGGGGGGGGGGGGAGCGGTGCACAGGCGCACACAGGCACGTACTGTCGTGAAGGTCAGAGGACAACCTGCAGTAAATCCTGCTCTGTGAAAATATACTGAACTTGCCGCCACACTCTCCCAATCGGGCTCCCTCTGGTGCTGTCCGTGGTGCTGACTCGCACTGCCTCTGAGCCTCTGCTTTCAATAGGCAAGGGCTGGAGTGACGGGTTTTGCGGGTAAGAGATGCTAGATATATGCTTGGTCTTGGGCGTCCTGAGCCAATGCTGATCCTTTCAGAGCCCACAACAGATCAGTACAGATATCACCAGAGTCGAACTTGGTGAACCAGTGAGTTCTATTGGGGTTACTTACAGGAGCAGAAATGACTTACAGACAAGCTGTATCACCAAAGCTCGATCCAGCATGAGTGACAGCTTACAAAGCTGAGCAGCTGGAGCACACCGCACACCCTGGAGAAGGCTAAATAGGTTGGAGAGTGTCCTCCCAAGTGATTCAATTGGTCTAAACCTCTTCCAGGCAGCTTAGCTGGTTTCTGCTTCCTCCAGGCAGCTGGTCTGGTCTAGGGGTCTTCTTTGCGGCTTTGCTTGTCTGAGAGTGACTCTCGGCAGCTTGTTTACTTTGGGAAGGAGAGGCCTAGCGAGTCTGATCAGTTTCAGGGACTTCCTGAAGCCATTTTGAGATATTTGCCTTCCTGCTTAAGGAGCTTCCCTGCAGACTGGAATGTTTCCCTCTCCGAGAAAACTGTCACACAACTTGCTCTCCACTGGGCTGCTGCCACCCGAGCCCCTTTCATACTATTTCTACAGTTTACATGAGTACCCTTCAAAGCCTGCATGTTAAAGACTTGGTTCTTAGGATGCTCCAGGGGGGTGCTGTGAGCCTTTACAAGACACAGCTGAGTGAGTAGGAATGGTCCCCACAGAATGGTATGTGTTTATGCTTGGTCCATAGGAAGTAGCGTTATTAGGAGGTGTGGCCTTGTTGGAGTAGGTATGGGTTTATTGGTGGACATGTGTCACTGGAGGTAGGTGACACAGTCTTTGTTTCTTGCCTGCAGATCAAGACGTTGAACTCTCAGCTCCTTCTCCGACACCGTGTCTGCATATTTACCTCCATGGTTCCCACCATGATGATAATGGACTAAGCCTCTGAAACTGTAAGCCAGCCCCAACTGCTTTTCTTTATAAGAGTTCTTGTGGCCGGCCATGGTGGTGCATGCCTTTAATCCCAGCACTTGGGAGGCAGAGGCAGGTGGATTTCTGAGTTGGAGGCTAGCCTGGTCTACAAAGTGAGTTCCAGGACAGCCAGGGTACACAGAGAAACCCTGTCTCGAAAAAAACAAACAAACAAACAAACAAACAAAAAAAAGAGTTCTTGTGGCCATAGTGTCTCTTCACAGCAGTAGAAACCCTAACTAAGACGATGACTTTATATGAGGTTCTTAGGTTGTGGGAACAACCACAGTCCCAAAAGCAACTGTGGGACTCGGTCTTGTCATTCTCTCTGCTTCATGGCTCATGATGCAAAGGGTTCTCTCCACCATGCACTCCCCAAATGATGTGCCCTTAGCAACGGCCTACAGCAGTGAGATGCTCAATCTTTGACTGGACCTTCGGAATTCTGGGCTAAATAAACCTCTTTATATATTGGCTACCTCCGGTCTCATTGTGGTAACTTGATGCTACAAATCGATGTTACTAATGTTTAGTCACTAATGACTAATGTGACTAGATGTACCCATCAAATTACATCACAGTGGGCACATGCACAACTGCCAAAGAGCATGGCAACAGGCTCTTCTCTCGTGACAGCTCCTCCTACAGTGTTCTAGAAGCAGAGGCATTGTATGCATCCTACCTGAGCATGCAATCAGATCCCCCTTCTATTGCATCCGTGTTAGACCTTGAATTATGCAATCTCAGTAAGACATAGCCACTTAAGTGCCACCTGGAAAGCACCAGACAGTCTGGCGGGGACAGGAAGGGGGGTTGAGGGGGGGAACCCTACAGTTTCTGTAAGAGATCAGCATTAGCTCAGGATACTTCAAGACCAAGGTCTCCTACAAAAGAGATCTATTTGCCCCAGAGAGACAAAGGCAGGGAGTAAGAGATAAATGCTGGAGATAGAGGAGGAGGCAAGAGGGGAGGGAGCAAGAGAAAGGGAGATTTCTCTAGAAGGAGGCAAAGGACTGGGATAGAGAGGAGACAGATGCGGCACATTCTGCAAATGGCAATTAGTAAAGGCTCAAAGGGAAATCCCCGTGATAGGATGAGGTGTTTAATTTTGATTGGACAGGTTAATTTGGATAGCCAAAGGGAGCTTTTGATTGCTGGACTTCAGTGCTTTGATAGCAGGACCTTGATAGCCAGCTTCAGGAGGAGGAAGCTTTAGGGATGAGATCTTACAGTTTTCTTAGTAAAGCATTGGGAATAGGAGAGAAGGGCAAGGCCTGCCAGAGCTGTGTTTTGCCAAGCTCTGGACAGCTAGAGCCCCTTCGCTTTCCAAAAGTTGTGTTCACAACTCGGGGTCTGACTTGGGGAAAGAGTGATATTTAAGAGTCCACAAAGGAAAGCAGATAGTTGACTAAGTGACATAAGTGACGGGAAGGACTTGGCTGCTAGTATACACCAAAATGTTGAGCAGTCACCAAAGGTCTCGAGTGCCCTGTGAGCAGCCGACTCACGGGAGACGTCTGCTCTCTCTTACTGTCCCATTCTTTTCTCAACATGTTCGCACGCACGAAGACTTCAGAGAACAACTTTTGGGCGTCATTTTTTTCCTTCCACCATGTGGGTTTCTGGGATTGAACTCAAGTCATCAGATTTTTGGGAAAGTGACTTTACCCACTGAGCCATCTTGTTGGCCTTTATGGTTCAGTTGTAAGTCTATCTATTTTTTTTTTGCCTTTAATTGATAAATCATAGTATAGTTAATAGGTTAATATAGTTAATAATAACCTGTACTAGGTTAGTTAACTATCTAGGCATGGTGAGACATGCCTATCATCCCAGACTCAAGAAGCAGAGGCAGGAAGATCAGGAGTTCAAGGCCATCCTTGGCAGTCTGAGCTTCGTGAAACTGTTTCAAAAACACAACCAAGAGACCAGAGACCTGGCTGCAAGGTTAAGAGCACTGGCTACTCTGGTAAAGGTTCAATTCCAGCACCCAGAAGAGTCCAGTTCCAGAGGATCCTGCGCCCTCTTCTGGCTTCTGTTGGCATTGTATTATGTAGTGCACATATAAACATGGAAGCAAACCATCATGTCCATAAAATAAAATACATACAAATAAAGAAAACTTTTTTTTTTTTAGTTTTTTCGAGACAGGGTTTCTCTGTGTAGCCCTGGATGTCCTGGAACTCACGCTGTAGACCAGGCTGGCCTTGAACTCAGAAATCCGCCTGCCTCTGCCTCCCGAGCGCTGGGATTAAAGGCGCGCGCCACCACGCCCGGCAAGAAAACTTTAAAGACTAATTTTAAAACTAAAATTAAATTTAGAAACTTAAACCGATTGGTGGAAATGTGAAAGAGACCCCCCCCCCCACCCTTCAACAGAAAGGATGCAACCGCTCTTCTGACGGCTAGGTAGCAATCTCAAGGCTCGCCAGCAAATGCCCGGAGGACACGCGTGCGCACTGCTCCTCGGCTTCGCCGTTGGAGCTACGCCTGCGCAGACGGCGAGGCACGCGACCCCCTACCCGTGCGCAATGCGCTCGTGGACGCGCCCTCGCGTGCACGCCCCGCGCCTCACGGCCCCGTTCTTCCCGGGTCTCCGCGAGCAGCGGTGCTGACCCCGCGGTCCGACATGTCGCAGCTGCCCGCAGTCAGCAGCGCCCCGCAGACGGGAGCAGCGAGCCGCGACCGCCGGCTCCCGCAGGCCGAGGTAGGCGGCGGGCGGCGTGCACTCCCGGGTCCGGCGCGACCTGGGGAGACTCGGGGACGCCCAATGGCGGCGGCCCGGGAAGGCCCCGCAGCCCCTGCGGCGGCGCCCAGGGGAGGCCGAGTGGCTGCAGCCCGGGAAGGCAGGGCGGCGGCGGCCCGGGGAGGCCCTGGGGCGGCGGCCCGGGGCGGCGCAGCGGCCCGCGAAGGCCCGGCGGCGGCGGCGGCGTCCAGGGAAGCCCGGATGGCAGAGGTGGCCCGGCTGCTGGGCGATCCGCTGGAGGAGGAGGCTCCGGAGGGCAGGCCCCGGTCCAGGGCGGGCGGCCTGGCCGCGATGCCGTACATGCGCTTCCGCCACCCCCTCAGCGTCTTGGGCATCAATTACCAGCAGTTCCTGCGCCACTACCTGGAGAACTACCCGATCGCCCCCGGCCGGATCCAGGAGCTGGAGGAGCGCCGGCGGCGCTTCGTGGAGGCCTGCCGAGCCAGGGAGGCAGCCTTCGACATAGAGTACCTGCGTAACCCCCAGAGGGTGGATTTTGACATTTTAACCTTTACCATAGCCCTGACTGCATCAGAGGTGATCAATCCCCTAATAGAAGAACTGGGTTGCGATAAGTTCATCCACAGAGAGTGAAGAGTCGGACTGCGGGGAGGGCACGGCACCAAGACCTCGGCATCCAAGTGAAACCGCATCCTGCAACTTGGTTTTAAGAAGTCAAAAGGATCTTGAGAATGAGGCAGTGCTTCCTCAGAGGGAGGAAACGCGTCAGAAAATTGGGGGTGGGGGGGGAAATGTCGACAGCATCGTAAGACTCCTACCGTTTCTTGAGTTTATGATCGGTTGAAATTTCTTGTGTTATGGAAAAGGTCCATCCTCGTGGCTTCGTTAATAAGTAAAGGACGGTTTTGTAAAACTGTAAAGACTTAAAATTGCCAGTAATAGAGCCCACGACGAAGACGACGCGTGAAGAGTTAAAACTGGTTTTAGGACGAGGTTTCTGTGGAGAACTTGACCTTGTCAGAGCAGGCAAAGTCTTCACGTCAGAGTCAACAAGAGTGTATAGTGTAAGAGGGATTTTGTGTCTCAGACATTGTGAATGGCGAACAACATAAATATTGTATATAGTATGTGATAAATCGTGTTTCCAAACATACCAATTTTCTGGGGTTTTATTTTCCATTTTTCAAATGTTTTGTTTCGTCTTTGTTTTGTAATTAATCTATTCCTAAGTCCCAAGGCTATGAAGGATTGAGAGTCTTTTGTCCTTCTCTCCTTGTCCCCATACCTCATGCAGCCTCTGAAGGCAGTTTCCCTCCTTGTTTCGTTTTTTAAACACAAAATTTTATTTCTCAGCAGAGTTGACATATTTTGGTTTGGATATTGTGATTTATTGTGAAGATGCCTTAAAGAACCTTCCCGACCAGTATATTTACTCCTTAGGGCTATATTCTCTGGTTACGCTGTTATGAACCAGGAATATACTGGTGGACGGTGGGCTTTTTCCCATCTGTTTCTCCTGGCAGTATGACGCCACCTCTGGTAGATTGGCGCCTGCGCACACCAACTGGCCCGTGGGCAGGCACATACTGCTTCAGTTCTGAACGCATTTTTCATGTCTACCATCCCAAGGTGGAATAAGTCTTATACTTGATGGTGTTATATACCTACTACTTTTGGGGTTTTTTTTTTTGTTTTGGTTTTTGGTTTTTTTGAGACAGGGCTTCTCTGTATAGCCCTGGCTGTCCTGGAACTCACTCTGTAGACCAGGCTGGCCTCGAACTCAGAAATCTGCCTGCCTCTGCCTCCCGAGTGCTGGGATTAAAGGCACGTGCCACCACACCCGGCTTTGTTTTGTTTTGTCTTTTAAGTTTCCATAAAATTGACGGTGCGTCTCACTAGCTTCTTAGGCTTTTTGTTCTTGGTAATATCTGTAGCCTGATGTCTAGACGTGACAGTCCTGGGCCAAAGGCTTGCCTTTGTAACTTTACAGATGCAGCTAATTGGCCTGTTGGTCCTCCCACCAGTGATTGATAATTGGATGTTTTCTGACTCCCTAGCCAACCATCAGATGCACAGTGCTTACCAGACTGACGGTAGAAAAAAAGACATATCAGTTGTAAGGTTTTTATTGTAAGTTATCTTTTCACTTAAGAATGAAAAGGTTGGGGGCTGGAGAGATGGCTCAGCGGTTAAGAGCACTGACTGCTCTTCAGAAGGTCCTGAGTTCAAATCCCAGCAACCAGATGGTGGCTCACAACCACCGTAATGAAATCTGGCGCCCTCTTCTGGAGTGTCTGAAGACAACTATAGTGTACTTACATACAATAAATAAATAAATCTTTTAAAAAAGAATGAAAAGGAGAAGCCTGGTGTGGTGGCGCACGCCTTTAATCCCAGCACTCAGGAGGCAGAGGCAGGCAGATTTCTGAGTTCACGCCAGCCTGGTCCTCAAAGTGAGTTCCAGGACAGCCAGGGCTACACAGAGAAAACCTGTCTCAAAAAAAAAAAAGAAAGAAAGGAAAGGTGGCTCAATGATAGCACACTTGCCTAGAATCCCCCAGTGAGGGGCTGGGGGCGTTGCTCAGTGGTAGAGCCCCTGCCTAGAATCCCCCAGTGAGGGGCTGGGGGCGTTGCTCAGTGGTAGAGCCCCTGCCTAGAATCCCCCAGTGAGGGGCTGGGGGCATGGCTCAGTGGTAGAGCCCCTGCCTAGAATCCCCCAGTGAGGGGCTGGGGGCGTGGCTCAGTGGTAGAGCCCCTGCCTAGAATCCCCCAGTGAGGGGCTGGGGCGTGGCTCAGTGGTAGAGCCCCTGCCTAGAATCCCCCAGTGAGGGGCTGGGGGCGTGGCTCAGTGGTAGAGCCCCAGCCTAGAATCCCCCAGTGAGGGGCTGGGGGTGTGGCTCAGTGGTAGAGCCCCTGCCTAGAATCCCCCAAGGAGGGGCTGGGGGCGTGGCTCAGTGGTAGAGCCCCTGCCTAGAATCCCCCAGTGAGGGGCTGGGGGCGTGGCTCAGTGGTAGAGCCCCTGCCTAGAATCCCCCAGTGAGGGGCTGGGGGCGTGGCTCAGTGGTAGAGCCCCAGCCTAGAATCCCCCAGTGAGGGGCTGGGGGTGTGGCTCAGTGGTAGAGCCCCTGCCTAGAATCCCCCAAGGAGGGGCTGGGGGCGTGGCTCAGTGGTAGAGCCCCTGCCTAGAATCCCCCAGTGAGGGGCTGGGGGCGTGGCTCAGTGGTGGAGCCCCTGCCTAGAATCCCCCAGTGAGGGGCTGGGGGCGTGGCTCAGTGGTAGAGCCCCTGCCTAGAATGTACAAGTCTCTTGGGTCTGATCCCACCCCCAACACACACCACAAAAATCTAGTTCCTTTTCCTCTCATGACTGTCCAGATTTTTGTTGTAGTTGTTGTTTTGGTTTTGGTTTTTTTCTCTGTGTAGCCCTGGGTGACAGTCCGATGGCCCTCATGGATGCACAGTCTGATGGCCCTCATGGGTGTCAGTCTGATGGCCCTCATGGGTGACAGTCTGATGGCCCTCATGGGTGACAGTCTGATGGCCCTCATGGGTGACAGTCTGATGGCCAGTCTTGGTGGTCAGTTTGACTTACCTGAGGAAAGGGCCGTCAGGTGAGAAATTACCTTTAGCACTTTGGCCTTTGGGTAAGTCTCTGAGGCATTTCTTCATTGCCAATTGATGTAGCCCACTGTGGGCAGTGCCATCTGTAGGAAGAGTGGTTGGACAAGCCAGGAGAGGAAGCCAGTAAGCAGCGTTCCTCTGTGGTCTCTGCCTCAGTTCTGCCTGGGCTTCCCTCAGGGATGGACTGTGCGTGACCTTAGAGTTATAAGCTGAAATGAATTCCCCACAATTGTTTTGGTCAGTGTTTTATAACAGCAACAGAAAACACCAGGGCATACGGCAAGGGCTCTCACCCTGAGCCATCTCTCTGACCCTCTGACTTTTTTTTTTCCATGTGCATTGACATTTTGCTGTATGTATGTATGTATGTATGTATGTATTATTATTATTATTATATAAGTACACTGTCGCTGTCTTCAGACACTCCAGATGGCATCAGATCTCACTACAGATGGTTGTGAGCCACCATGTGGTTGCTGGGATTTGAACTCAGGACCTTTGGAAGAGCATTCAGTGCTCTTACCCGCTGAGCCATCTCACCAGCCCAGCCTGTATGTATTTTTGTGTGAGATCCCCTGGAACTGGAATTACAGACACTTCTGAACTGCCATGTGGGTGCTGGGAATTGAACCCAAGTCCCCTGGAAGAGCAGCCAGTGTTCTTAACCACTGAGCCATCTCTCCAGCCCCGCTCTGACTTCTGTTTATTGGCTCCTTGGCCACTGCATTCTGTTTAATGTGGTGAGTGACCATGACTTGTGAAAATGATTTCCATAGCCATCTATCCATAGTCTCTGGAGAGATGGCTCAATAATTAAGAGCACTGTTGCTCTTACAGAGGACCCATGTTCATTTCCTAGCAATTACATGTGAGCAGCTCACAAACACAAACATCTGCAATCCCAGTTCTAGGGGAGGGATCTGATCTCCTATTCTGGCCTGCACAGGCATCAGCCACGCAGGCAGAGCACTCACACACATGAGCTAACGAGAAAAGGAATGGTTGTTGGGGCTGGAGAGATGGCTCAGCTGTAGGAGCGCTTGCTGCTCAATGGTGAGAACCAGGATTTGGATCCCAGCACCCGTGTTGGGCAGCTCACAGCCACCCCACAACTCCCACTCCAGTGGATCCAGTCCTCTTTTCTGGGTGCCAAGGTCACCCACTATACTGGCTGGGTTTTGTGTCAACTTGACACAGCTGGAGTTATCACAGAGAAAGGAGCCTCCCTTGAGGAAATGCCTCCATGAGATCCAACTGTAAGGCATTTTCTCAATTAGTGATCAAGGGTGGGAGGGCCCATTGTGGGTGGTGCCATCTCTGGGCTGGTGGTCCTGGGTTCTATAAGAGAGCAGGCTGAGCAAGCCAGGAGAAGCAAGCCAGTAAAGAGCATCCCTCCATGGCCTCTGCATCAGCTCCTGCCTCCAGGTTCCTGCCCTGTGTGAGTTCCAGTCCTGGCTTCCTTTGGTGATGAACAGCAATGTGGAAGTCTAAGCTGAATTAACCCTTTCCTCCCCAACTTGCCCCTTGGTCATGATGCTTTGTGCAGGAATACTAACCCTGAGTTAGACACCCACACACGTGTACATACACATTCACAAACACAAAAATACATAAGCACACACATATAAATAAAAATAACACATTTTTAAAGGGAAGTCTGTTGAATTTTGTCAAAGGCCTCCTCAGGTTATGAACATAACAGACATGGTACAACCTGTAATCCCAGCACAAAGGAGGCAGCAGCAGGAAGATGCTAACCTGGAGGCCAACTTGTGCTGTGTAGCAAGACCCTGCTTCAAAACCGAGAATCTACAGATGCGATCCTAGGTTATGTCAGATGCACCATGGCGAATTATGGAATCATGTTGAGACTAACACAGCATGGTCTTTATATTCTTTTCAAATTTACTTTTTTTTTTTTTTTTTTTTTTCGAGACAGGGTTTCTCTGTATAGCCCTGGCTGTCCTGGAACTCACTTTGTAGACCAGGCTGGCCTCGAACTCAGAAATCCGCCTGCCTCTGCCTCCCGAGTGCTGGGATTAAAGGTGTGCACCACCACACCCAGCTCTTTTCAAATTTACTAACAAGCTTTTTTGTGTGTATGACAGGGTCTCACTACGTGTATCCCTAGATGGACTGGAACTCTATGTAGACCAGGATGGCCTTGAACTCACAGAGCTCCTCCTGCCTCAGCCTCAAGTGCTGATTGAGCCCAGAGCAGCACCACTGAGCTACACTCCCAGGCAGTACGTGTGCATCTCCCACAGTATATACATAGTGTCAGAAGACAGCTTGCAGGAGTTGGCCTTCCTCCCACTCTGTGGGTCCAGGGGATGCAACTGAAGACATCCTCAGCACCGTTACCTGCTGAGCATCTCGCTGGCCCTCTAACCCTAGGCATATTTTTACTTTGAGTCATGGTCTTCATTGCCTAGACTGTCCTTGAAGTCTGTAGCCCAGGCTATCCTTGAACTTTGTCTTTTGGCATTGGACACCTAGGTAGCTGGGGTTCCAGGCTTGAGCTGCTACCGCTCCAGATGCTAGTGTTGGGGACAGCAATGACAGGTTGGAGACATGTAGCCTCTGGATTCCTCAAAGGCACGAGAAGGCAGGTGCAGAGTTGATTAGGTGACGGAGATACAGCTGCATTTCAGACTCTTAGCACACTTTTCACATTAGCCCAGGCCGGCCTAGAACTTGCCAAGTAGCCCAGGATGAACATAATCTCATCTTCCTGCCTCCACCTCCCAAAGACTGGGATTGCAGCTGTGCTCCACCACGGGTAGCTCTCTTGTTTTCTGAGATTATCGACAGGCAGTGGCCACCCTAGGAGAGATTCAACAGTGTATTACACACAAGTAAGGGAAGTGCTGCCACTGCGTGGGGGAAAGAGGCGTGGAAGTGCCGAGAGAAATGGCTACACCAACCGTAACGAGCAAAAATGAAGAAAATATGCCAGCAAGATGGATCACTAGGTAGAGGCGTTCACTTGCCAAACCTGACAACCTGAGTTTGGATCCACATGGTAGGATGGAACTGACTCCTAAACGTTATCTTCTGATCTCCATACACCTGCCGTGGCTCGAACGTGTCTGCACACACATAGCTAAATGTGACACAGAAGCCAGACTAGAGCACAACTGACTAGCAACTTGAGTTCAATAAGGTTGGAAGGAGAGAAGGCCACAACGTTGACCTTGACCTCCACAGCTGCATGGTTCCGACTTACACAGACACACTAAAAAACAGCCCGGAGATTAAAAGCACTTTTTCTTGCAGACAACCCAGGTTCAGTTCCCAGCACCTGTGTGGTAGCTCAAAACTACTTGCTTCCTCCCTCCCCACCTTTCCTTCCCCCTCCCCTCTCTCTTCTCTGTCTCTCAGATAGGGATCAAACCCAAGACCTTACACCCTAGGCAAGTTCTCAGCCACTGAGCTATCTCTAGCCCAGTTCACAAACACCCTGGAACTCTAGTTACCAAACCGTCTGATCAGATACCGTCTTCAGATTTTCTTAGGATCCAGACACACATATAGCTTACATATACAGATATGTAACAAAACACCCATATATGTGTTTGTTTGTTTGTTTGTTTGTTGAGACGGGGTTTCTCTGTCCTGGATCTGGCTCCAGAGATCCACCTGCTTCTGACTCTGGAGTGCTGGTATTAAAGTCGTGCGCCGTGCGCCGTGCGCCGCCACCACCGATAATTCCAGTTTTCTGGAGGCAGAAGCAGGCAGATCTGAGTTCCAGGCCAGCTAAATGTACATGGACGCTGCCTCAAACAAGGCAATAAAATAATAATAATAATAATAATAATAATAATAATAATAATAATAATAATAATAAAGTAAAGTATGTGATGCAGCCCCTGCTGGGTTCAGAACTGGAGGCGGCCGTGGCGGTAAAGGCACATGGCACCCCTAGAGGGCGATAGAGGTCCGGGCAGCCGTCCTTACGCAAGCACTTTTGTTTTCCAGGGCGCCGAGGCCCGCGCATGCGCACATCTTCACGCTGCCGCCGGAGCCGGTGCTTCTGAGGATTCATCGGTGGCAATGTCCGAGCTTCCCGGAGAGAGCAGGATCCCGGACCTGAGCCCCATGAACGGCGTCGGCGACGTCCTGCAGGCGGGACTGGGCGGAGGCAGTCCGGTCCCCGAAGCCCAGGAAGACCCGCTGGCCACAGCCTCCCAGCCCATGGCGCCGGCCCCGGGCCTGGCTCCCGGGCAGTTCCCCGGCGTGGCGGGCCTGATGGCGATCCCGCACGTCCACGCGCCGCTCCTCCTCCTAGAGCTGTACGAGCAGCGGATGTTCGAACACTATCTGCACACCAACCCCCTGATCCCCACCAGGCTGCTCCACGACATCGAGGAGCGCCGCCGGGTGTTCGTGGAGGGCTGCAGGGCCAGGGAGGCGGCCTTCGACGCCAACCCCCCGCAGATGGACTCGCACGCCCGCGCCTTCATGCTGGCGCTCACGGCCTCCGACGCCCGCGGCCCCACCGCCGACTGAGGGGTGGCCTTCACCTATAACCTCCGAGGAAGGGGGCCGGAGGACCGGGACTTCAAGGTCATCCTCCGCCATGTAGCGAGTTGGAGGCCAGCCTGGGCTACAGGAGACTGTCTTTTAAAAATAAAAAAAATAAAAATAAAAGATTGGTGGCCAGGAAGTCAGGTGACTCTTAGAATCAAGGGCAAAGGCAGATGTCTGGGCAAATGTCATGAGGTGGGGAATCCAAGCCAGAATCCAGCCGTGGGCAGGGTGGAATGAAGCTGGCCGGGAAAGAGAAGGGCACTTGAGGCTGACAAGCGAAGAGGACTCTTCGGACTTGCACCTTGTGACTGTCAGCAATCTTTCCCTCCCCTGCACTGGTTGAAAATCATGGTTGCTTCACTGCCAAGGACGATGGTTTTGCAAAGATGAAGTCTAAGAAAGATCAATGAAAAAGACCATAGAAATCAACGGAGATGCGGGAAGAAACCAGGGGGTGTGCTTGTTAGATTCCTTTGCTCCCGGGTTTTACTGGAGTAAGAAAAGAGCTGTAAACCACTTGGACATTTCAGAATTGAGGGTCGTCCCATCGTCGGCTGACAAGATCCATGTATCGTTACTTCTTGTGTTTGATGTTCTGTAGACGAGTTGTAAATATTCAGATAGGGAAAATGATCTATGTGTTGTGAGATGAATATTTTTCCAGACCTTGTGTAATTGCAACCATGCGGAAAATAGATGAGTGATTATTTAAATGATGTAGGCACAAGACTCAAATTACGCAAAAGATACTCTGGGAAGTTAAACTTATCTGCCAAATTGAAAATAGGTATCCATACAGATTTGTGTTTTCTGTAGGGTTTTCAAACAGTTTTATAAGGCATATATGAGCTGGTACCAGTCTAGTTATCCCCCAATCCTGGGTGCTGAGGATGGACCCCAAGCCTTCTTGCCCTGAATCAAGGTAGGGTAGGGTTTTGGCTCAGTGGTTAAAGGTGTCTGCTGCTAAGCCTTATTACTGAAATTGATCCCTGGACCCAAGAGGTGGAAGAATCCACACCCATTTCCTCCGAGCACCACTGGTGCACACGCAATGTGAAAAAATCTACATAGTACTTATATCAGCATCTGAGGTTTGATATGTTCGGTTATTGTGGAGGTAATTCTATATTTTTTTTTAATGACTACTATTTAAGTCTGTATCAACATATTTAATGAACTAGTTGTCTTCTGGATATCTGGGTTGTTTGAAAGTGTTTCCTTTTGGTTGTTTTAAAGATTTATGTGGGGGCTGGTGAGATGGCTCAGTGGGTAAGAGCACCCGACTGCTCTTCCGAAGGTCCAGAGTTCAAATCCCAGCAACCACATGGTGGCTCACAACCATCCGTAACGAGATCTGGCGCCCTCTTCTGGAGTGTCTGAAGACAGCTACAGTGTACTTACATATAATAAATAAATAAATCTTTAAAAAAAAAAATAAAAAAATAAAAGATTTATGTGTATGTGTGTGAGCCTGCATGCATACGTGTGTGCCGTGTCCATGCAAAAGACTGAGGAGACCAGAAGAGGGTGTTGGGTCTCCCAGAACTACAGTTTCAGGCAGCTGTGAGCCCCCATGTTGGCTCTGGGAACTGAACCCACTCCACTGAGTCATGTCTCCAGTCTTATTTCTTGTTGTTGGAAATAGGGTCTCTCGTTGTCGCTCTGGCTGGCCTAGAACCTGCTAAGTGGGTAGACCAGTCTAGCCTTGAATTCACAGAGATCCTCCTGTCTCGTACCTAGCTTTTCTGTGGGTTTTTTTTTTTGGGGGGGGGGTGTTGTTTTGGGTTTTGTTCATTGGGTTTTTTTATTTGTTTTTTTGTTTTGGTTTGGGGTTTTGTTTGTTTGTTTTTTGAGATGGGGTTTCACGGAACTGTGGCTGATGACGAATTCCTTGATCTACTTCCCAGGTTCTGGAACTAAGGGTGGGTCACTGCCCCTGGCGTTGCTTTGGTAGCATTCTGTGTTGCCTTTGCTCTTTCTTAGACTTAAACGGAGCAGTTACGGGGCAAAAGCATTGCTGTTTGTCTTAAGGATTCCCTGCCCTCTTTGGGCCTCTGTCTACTTCCATTCACCAAGGAACTCTGTGCCTCTTTCTCCACAACAGTCTTGGCTTTGGGAAAAACTCACACTAAGAGCACTGACTGCTCTTCTGAAGGTCCTGAGTTCAAGTCCCAGCAACAACATGGTGGCTCACAACAATCCATAATGAGATCTGATGCCCTCTTCTGGGGTATCTGAAGACAGCTACAGTGTACTTACATATAATAAATATTAAAAAAAAAAAAAAAAAAAAAAGGCAGTCGGAGATGGGTGTGATGGCGCACACCTGTAACCTCAATGCTAAATACTCCGGAGGCTGAGCCAAGCTGGTCCAGAGCTTAGGCCAGGGATGGCAGGCGGCACATGACCTCAATCCCTGCACTCAGGACACAGCAGCAAGCAGATCTCTATGAGTTTGAGGCCAACCTGGTGTACCCAGGTTCCAAAACCACCTTGGTTCCATAGTGAGATCTTCAAACAATAAAAAGTCTAGAGCAGCCTGGGCAATTGAGCAGAGAACTAGAAAACGTGCTCAGTGGGTAAACAGTTTGCCAAGAAGCCTGGTGATCCCGGGAACCATGTGAAGCTGCAAGGGCTGGCCCCTCCAGAGATGTCAGTCACTCTCCACATGCGCATTACCACACAGTAAACCTTTAACAATTCACCCACCCCTCTGAAGTAGGTTACGGATGGACCTCGACAGCAGTTGATGCTTCTGCCCTGCAAGGATGTTTGTAGCTGCACACGCTCAAACCTTGCTGCTTCCTGCCTGATGCACAATGGCCTTGTAGCCGAGTATAGTTGACAGCTCCAGTCTCAGACTCAGAAGGATAGGGCAGGATGGTTGAGTTTGAGGCTAGCCTGACACTTCATTGTGAGACCCCATGTGGGGTTGGCCACTGTGAATGGTAAAAGGGACATGCTGACATCAGCCTTCATTGGGACACTTGCAGCTCTGGGAGCACCGGGTCTTCAGAGACTTGTACTCTCCCCTATTTTGACAGGGAGAGGGGTTCAAGACAAGGTCACTGGATAACCCTGGCTATCCTGGAACTCCATAGACCAGGCTGACCTCAAACTCAGAGATCCACCTGCCTCTACCTTCTGAGTGCTGGGACTGAAGACGTGTGCCAACACTACCTGGCCTTTTTTTTTTTCTTATGCAGCCACGTGGTCTTCTCAATTTGCTCCATGTCCTTGGGTTTTAAAGCTTTTAGAGGTCTTGCAGCATTTTTTGCTAAGAATATTTTGGGATTTATGGCTGGTGTGAATGAGGTTTTGTTTGTAAATGGCTCCTGGCATCCAGCTTGTCCAAAACACCTTTATCCATTACACTGCACCATCTTGCCTCCACCATCTCACAAATAAACCATATCTTTTTTACTTACTTTTAAAATATTTATGCATATGAGTGTTCTATTGGCATATTTGCAGAAGAGACCAGAGTTCATGACTACAGATGGTTGTGGGCCACCATGTGGTTGCTGGGAATTGAACTCAGGAACAGCAGCCAGTGCTCTTAACTGCTGAGACATCTCTCCAGCCCCCAATAAATTATATTTTTTAGATAGGATCTCACTACATATGTAGTAACCCTGGCTAGCCTGGAACTCACTATGTAAACCAGGCTGGCTTCTAATTCACAAAGATCCTGCTGAAATGCTGAGATTAAATGCATGTGACACCACCTCAGACAGTTTTTTAAAACTCAGTAGTGGGCTGGAGAGATGGTTCAGTGGGTAAGAGCACTGACTGCTCTTCCGAAGGTCCTGAGTTCAATTCCCAGCAACCACATGGTAGCTCACAACCACCCGTAATGAGATCTGACGCCCTCTTCTGGTGTGTCTGAAGACAGTTACAGTGTACTTAATAATGATGAATAAGTCTTTGGGACTGAGCAAATGGAGTTGACCTGAGCGAGTGGGATGACCAGAGCAACCGGAGCAAGCAGAAGTCCTAAAAATTCAATTCCCAACAACCATATGAAGGCTCACAACCAGCTGTACATGTACATACAATAAATAAATAAATCTTTTTTTAAAAGCTCAGTAGTTTTACAGCATCCTATTTTAAAATTTTAATCTGTGTGTGTGTGTGTGTGTGTGAGTGTGTGTGTGTGCTCCCTACATATATGCCTGTGCCTAGTGCCCTCAGAGGCCCAAAGAAGATGTAGGACCCCCTGGAACTGGAGTTAGAGGTGGCAGTGAGCTATGACATAGGTGCTGGGAATTGGACCTGAGTCCTCTGGAAGAGTTTAATTCCCCAGACCCCACGTAAGATGGAGAGTGCGCCGAGCAAGCCCAATCCCAAGAGTTAGGCAAAGTTCTTGGTTTGGATCTTTGTATTTAAAGCCAGCCTCCTCTATACAACAAAACCCAGGACAGCCAGGGTTGCACAGAGGAAAAAAAGGAAAAAAGTGGAGAACTCATGTCACAAAAGTTTCCTCTGATTGCGTACACAAGAGTAATAACTATCGGGCTGGAGAGATGGCTCAGTGGTTAAGAGCACCGACTGCTCTTCTGAAGGTCCTGAGTTCAAATCCCAGCAACCACATGGTGGCTCACAACCATCCATAAAAATATCTGATGCCCTCTTCTGGTGTGTTTGAAGACAGCTACAGTGTACTTAGATATAATAATAAATAAATGTTTGGTTTTTTAAAAAAAAAAACTATCAAGTCACTCAAATTTCTAAAATATTTTTAATTTGAAATATATTTTTGAAAAGAGAAGAAAGCTTTGAAATCAACCACAATCCCTCTTTCCATTTCAGTGGTTTGGGTTGGTTGGGTTGGGTTGGTCGGGTTGGGTTGGTTGGGTCGGGTTAGGTTGGTTGGGTTGGGTTGGTTGGCTTAGGTTGGTTGGGTTGGGTTGGTCGGGTTGGGTTGGTTGGGTAGGGTTAGGTTGGTCGGGTTGGGTTGGCTTGGGTTGGGTTGGTTGGGTTGGGTTGGCTTGGGTTGAGTTGGTCGGGTTGGGTTGGTTGGGTCTGGTTAGGTTGGTCGGGTTGGGTTGCGTTGGGTTGGGTTGGTTGGGTTGGTTGGGTTGGGTTGGGTTGGGTTGGTTGGGTTGGGTTGAGTTGGGTTGGTTGGGTTGGGTTGGTTGGGTTGGGTTGGTTGGGTTGGGTTGGTCGGGTTAGGTTGGTTGGGTTAGGTTGGGTTGGTTGGGTTAGGTTGGTTGGGTTGGGTTGGTTGGGTTGGGTTGGGTTGGGCTAGGTTGGTTGGGTTGGGTTAGGTTGGTTGGGTTGGGTTGGGTTGGTCGGGTTGGGTTGGTCGGGTTGGGTTGGTCGGGTTGGGTTGGTTGGGTTGGGTTGGTTGGGTTGGTTGGGTTGGGTTGGGTTGGGTTGGTCGGGTTGGGTTGGGTTGGTTGGGTTGGGTTGAGTTGGGTTGGTTGGGTTGGGTTGGTTGGGTTGGTTGGGTTGGGTTGGGTTGGTCGGGTTAGGTTGGTTGGGTTAGGTTGGGTTGGTTGGGTTAGGTTGGTTGGGTTGGGTTGGTTGGGTTGGGTTGGGTTGGGCTAGGTTGGTTGGGTTGGGTTAGGTTGGTTGGGTTGGGTTGGGTTGGTCGGGTTGGGTTGGTTGGGTTGGGTTGGGTTGGGTTGGTCGGGTTGGGTTGGTTGGGTTGGGTTGGTCGGGTTGGGTTGGTTGGGTTGGGTTGGTCGGGTTGGGTTGGTTGGGTTGGTTGGGTTGGGTTGGTCGGGTTGGGTTGGTTGGGTTGGGTTGGTCGGGTTGGGTTGGTTGGGTTAGGTTGGTTGGTTTGGTTGGGTTGGTTGGGTCGGTTTAGGTTGGTCGGGTTGGGTTGCGTTGGGTTGAGACAGGGTCTCACTAAGTAGCTCTGACTGTTCTGAAACTCAGGGACCTGCCTGCCTCTGTCCCCTGAGTGCTGGGACCTGAAGGTGTGAGCCAACACTGCCCACCTGGCTTCAACTTTTAGCTGTGCCAATAGGATCAAAAGCTTTCCAAACACGTCTTGAATTAGGCTGTTGGAAATGAAGGCGTGACAAAAGTTACAGACTGGCTTTGACAGTATGAGGAGTCGAGGCTGGACCGCCAGGAACCTTGTATTCCTCTAGCCGTATATCCTGAGTGATTTAGTCAGCTTCCCATCACTGACCTGAAGTGCTGGAGACAATCAAGTGCTCTTACAGGGAGGAAAGGTTCACTCTGGCTCAGAGTCACTGGCCCTTTGCCTTGGGCCTGTGGTGACACCGTACGTCATGGCTGACCTCATGGTGGAGGGAAAGCGAGGAGAGAAAGGAAAGGTCTGGGCTCCCAGTGTCCCCTTCCAGTGCACACACCTAACTTCCTCCCACTAGGCCTCACCTCCTAATGGATTTCCACTACCTCCCAACAGCAGCACAGCCTGGGGACCAGGCCTTTAGCATATGAGTCTTTAAGGGCATAGTATGGACCTTCCTCGTCCTTCCTCCCAGCTCAGTCTTGGACCAGATGGGGGAAGATGCTGAAGGCCCAGGTGACAGCCTCAGACCTCAGGTGTGAGTGTGGTGGTGACAGCAGACATTGTCAGACGCCGACACAGGGAAGCAGTTTACATTTTTCTTTACTCTCCCAAGCCCCACCCAAGCCCCAGCCACCATCAGAAAAGGACCTGGTTTGGAAGCATTTCAGCCCTTCTCATCATCCTGCTGAGGCTCCTGAGATGGGGAGAGAGAGAAAACAAAACAATAATGATGCTCCATAAAAAGATTAGTAGTTCTGTAGGGCTTTGTGTTCTAAGGCAGTCCATGGATCAGATACCCATTTTATACATATATATACACATCATATACATATACATATACATATACATATACATATACATATACATATACACCACTGAGCTACATGTCCAGCCCGTTTGTGGTTTGTATGTGCAGTATATGTGCACTTGTGTGTATGGGTGCACGTGTTGTGTGCCTATATACTACATGTGGAGGCCAGAAGCAGATGTTAAATATCTTTTATCCCACTCGAACTTTTTTTTTTGTTAAGGTTTATTTTTCTTTCATATGTATGAGTGTTGGCCAGCATATAAGTCTGTGTATACCATGTACACACCTAGAGCATGAAGAAGCCTGAAAAAGGTGTTTGATTCCCCAAAACTGGAGTTACAGATGGCTGTGAGCCACCATGTGGGTGCTGGGAATTGAACTCAGGACCTCTGCAAGAGCAACGCCGTGCTCTTAACCCCTGAGCTGTCTCTCCAGGCAGCACCTTATTTTTGACACAGGGTCTCAAGCACATGGTTTCAGCTAGACTGGCTTGGCAGTATGACTCTGGGATCCACATAGTCTCTGCCTTGAACCCCGGAGTCACAGGAACACGTGGGCATGCCCAACTTTATACCCCAGTGCTGTGAATTTGAACTCAGTTCCTCTTTCTTCACAACCAGTGCTCTTCCTCACTGAGCCCGCTCCTTAGCCTCCCCAATCTTTTGATTTCTTGAGGCATGCTCTGAGGAGCCCATGTTGTCCTCAAACTCCCAGTGAGCCGTCTCCTGCCTCAGTTTACCTAGTGCTTGTAAGTAGGATTACAAATATGAACCACCATGCTCAACTGTAAAAAAAAAAAAGAGAGATTTTTGAGACCCTTGACTGGATATTAGATAATCTGAAGACATGCCTTTTTCAGGCATCATAATGGCCTCATATTTCCATTTTTTAAAACTTTTCTCTTAGAACCAGGAGGTAGCCCACACCTGTAAATCCCAGCACTTAGGAGGCTGAGGCAAGAGATTCTTGAATTTTAGGCCAACCTGAAGTAATTATTAGCTCACAAAGTCTAGAAATAAAAACTTCCCGTATCGGGCTCAGAAGTGGAGTGGTTTCTTATGATGTACCAGTGAGGGGCTGGGGGCATGACTCAAAAATAGAGCACTTGCCCAGAATCGCCCAGTGAGGGGCTGGGGGCGTGGCTCAGTGGTAGAGCCCCTGCCTAGAATCCCCCAGTGAGGGTCTGGGGGCGTGGCTCAGTGATAGAGCCCCTGCTTAGGAGGTCAAATCTCTGCAGCTCATGCCTCACAAATTCAAGGTGAAAAATCAATGCTATTTAAATCATTGGAGACATCTTTTAATATCTCGAATATTTTAATATCTTATAATAATGCCAGATTGCCTTTGTGTGCTGTGTCTACAATCCATTGCAGATCAACATAGCCCAACACACTGGCCACATCTTACTGTTGAGGAGTTGAAATGTGTTATGGATCTAAGAACTGGGTTTTTAGTGATTTTAGCTTTACTTTTTTATTTTGAGACAGGGTCTCTCTATGCAGTCCAGAATGGCCTCAAACTCACCTCAATCCTCCTGCCTCAGCCTCCTGAGTACTAGTACATTATAGGCATGTGCTACTACACCCTATCTCAAAATAAGACAGGAGAAGAAGAAGGCTGTGCATGCAGCTCCCATGTAAAACTCTCACTTCCCATGTGTGAGGCCCGGGGCTGATGCAGGACATTAGATCATACTGTGAGCCCCAAAATTGTGTCATTTCCTGAATAACTCAGGTTCTAGCTGTGGTCTGGCTCAGCCCTTAGCACACACCTTTAATCCCAAACAACGAAGGTAAAGTTAGTTTGTAGAAGGGAGCACCCATGTTTGAAAGTGATGTCTGAGTGGTCAAGTGATGAATCAGGGAAAGAGTTGTCAGAACAGGATCTGCCCAGGTCTCAGGAGCAGAGCAGAGCCCGAAAGGGAAGCTACTTAAGGGAGCAGAGCAGAGAGAGAGAAGGGAGGGGGAGCTTTACTGGTCCAGTTGTATGAGGCCAAGCAGAGCAATCCAGTGAGAAGCTGAGAGAAGCCAGATTGAATCAGTAGGCTGGGAGAGGAGTCTGAGCAGAGCAGCTGAGTTGAACCAGCCTGCCAGAGATCAGAAAGGACTAGAAAGGGTGAGTTTATTCAGCAGTAAGTCTCAGAGGCTGGAAACATTCTAGGCCTAGATAAGACTGTACAGAGGCTAGAAGCCTCCAGGACTGGGCCTACGGCAGCAGATGGAGGAAGAAGTCTTAGAGATGACAGTCACGTCAGGATCCTAAACGTTACTTTACACAGGTCAATCTCCAGCACTGCAAGGAGACGGGGGGGGGGGGTGCGTGGGGGGGGGGATGTACACAGGCTCGGGCTTCACTCAGCAACACCTAAGAAACTGCGGATGGTGGCCACGCCTGTAATCCCCAGCTACTGGGAGGTGAGGCAGATGGATGCATAGCTAAGGGTCATTCTCAGCTCATAACAAGTTTGAGGCCATCCTGGGTTAGGTGAGACTCTGTCTCGAAAATGGGGGGTAAAGAGTTGAGGGGATAGCTCAGACCTGTAATGCCAACACTTAGGAGGCTGAGGCAAGGGGGTTGCTGGGAGTTCTAGGGCAGCCTGAACAACATAAAGGCGTCTAGAATAGGCTGAGCTCTGCAGTAAGGCTGTCTCGCGTGATGGGGAGCAGCAGTGATGCTCACTGAGTAGTGGTGCTTGCTGCCAAGTTTGATGATCTGAGTTCAATCCCCCAAAACCACTCTGTGGAGGAAGAGACTCCCACAAGCCATCCTCTAACTTCCACAAACACGTTATAGCATTCATGTGTCCCTCCCCCCAATATAAAATAAACGATGTGATGTGCCCTGATTTCAAGGGTGAGGGTCAGCTGAGCGGTAGGAGATCCTAAATATTGCCCTGCCCCGTTCACTTACTTGCATGCTTCCTCCTGGCCCTCCACAGCACCTCACTCATGTCCCCTCCACTGCTGCTACCTCTTCTTGATCTCTTCATCAATAGCACCCACAAGTTTTTTCAGACTGGACTCATCCACAAAGCCATCACCTTTCTGGGTATGGAGAGAAAGAGTCCAGACATGACCCAACCTCCTGGCGCCCCATCCCTACCCTCTGCACCCAGATGTGACCCGATCCCGACCTCCCGGCACCGCATCCCTACCCTCTGCACCCACATGTGACCCGACCCCGACCTCCCGGCACCGCATCCCTACCCTCTGCACCCACATGTGACCCGACCCCGATCTCCCGGCGCCCCATCCCTACCCTCTGCACCCACATGTGACCCGACCCCGACCTCCCGGCGCCCCATCCCTACCCTCTGCACCCACATGTGACCCGACCCCGACCTCCCGGCACCGCATCCCTACCCTCTGCACCCACATGTGACCCGACCCCGACCTCCCAGCGCCCCATCCCTACCCTCTGCTCCCAGAAATCACCTTCTTGGAATGAATCAGCTTCCCATCCACAAACACTTCGAACTCCCCTGTCACCTGGGTAGCTCTTTCCTCCTCCTGCCAGGGGAATGTTGTGGGTGGAGGATGCTGAGGGCTTCGGGGGGTGGGGGAACCCTGACCTCTCCTCCTCAGGCTACCAGTACACTTACAAACTCCAGAAGGTTTGGGAATTGATGCTCCAGGGTCCTTTTCAGTATAATGTACTGAGAGGAAGGACATGAGGTTATGGAGTCACAGGGTCACAGGAAAGAGAGCCGGGCACCCCCTTCCAGGCTTCCTATCGTTGACTCCCCTTACATTCTGAGGGAGTAACTACTCACCCGAAGGCCATAGCTTCAGAGGCCACTGCAAGCAGAGGGCAGGAGAGGGAGGCAGGAAAGAAATAAGGGAGCCATTATAGCAGCAGTGAGCCCGACTCTGCCCCCAACCCTGCCTGCTTGGACACTCCCTCATTCCCTTGGTACCTTCTCTGGGGGGGGGGGAGATCCTCCTCCTCCTTACATTCCTGAGTGCCCACATAATCGTGCCCATCATCCCTCACCCTTTATCCCCCACCTTGCCCAGCTACAAAAACCTCCTTGCTGGTCTTTCAGCACGCTGCATGTGTACAGGTGTGCACTGCCGCAGGGCCTTTGCACTGGTAGGTGATTGCAGAGTGCTCCTCCCCGGGGTGTTTGTGGCTCCTCTCCCTTCCTCAGGTCACTTCAGCAAGGCCGTCTTGACCCTCCCAATAGAAACTGTGACCCTCCCAGATGCCTTCTTGTACATGCTGGCTGTGGCATATTGCCTGCCCTTCCATGTCACAGCTACAAGGACAGGAGTCTCCACCTGTCCATTGCTCAGTGCCTGGTGCCACAAACACCTGATGATCGTGTAACAACAGCTGTCGAGCCAGCTGTGGCGCTCCATATTTTAATCAGACTCTGTGGTTTCCAGGCCAGCCTGAGCCACATAGTGAGTGACCCAGGACAGCCAGGGCTACACAGGGAGATGAGGAAGAGGAGGAGGAAGAGGAGAGAAGAAAGAAGAATGGGGAGAGGAAGGAGGTAGCAAGAGGGAGCCAAGCTTGGGAAGAGGAGAAACAGACACTGTGTGGCAGGAGAAGCAGAGGGAAGTTGCCTGGCTGGGCAGAGGATGGAGGAAGCGTGTGAGACAAGGGCCTGAAGTCTTCCAGAGCAACAGAGGCAATGAGGACACAGTCCTGAAGTGTGCTACTCCACCCAAGTCACTGCATGAGCCTGAGACAAGCAGCATCTGAGAGCTGCATTCAGCTCCTGAGCCTCTGTGCTCGTTCACCAGCTGCCCCCACCTCGTCCCCCGTCCCCATCCCCACCCACCCCCTTCATTCAGCAGCCCCATTCCTCTTCTCTGAGAAGTGGCGGCTCAAGGGTCACCAGGGAGTGAGACCATCACGACCACCCAGCCCAGCTCTGAGGTGGACAGCCTCTCCTCCTTCCTCAGGAAGTACCTCTCTGCTCACAGTTCTGCAGGCTGGCGTGGGGGTGGGCTGTGCATGGCCTGGCCTGCTAGGGAAGTGCTCAGGGCCCTCATTGTGAAGCGCAGCAAAGAATGGGAACGGATTCCCAGTCATAAGAATCAACCATGAGCCGGCACGCCTTTAATCCCAGCACTCGGGAGGCAGAGGCAGGCGGATTTCTGAGTTCAAGGCCAGCCTGGTCTACAAAATGAGCTCCAGGACAGCCAGAGCTATAAAGAGAAACCCTGTCTCGAAAAACCAAAAAAAAAAAAAAAAAAAAAAAAAAAAAAGAATCAACCGTGAATGAATGCATGGATGAGTGAATGAATGAGAATACAGTTTAGACCCATCGATCATGCAAATGTTGAATGGATGAAGGTGGATGAAGCTTCTCACTTCTACCAATAGAATGAATGAATGAATGAATGAATGAATGAATGAATAAGAGTGAATGCATGCATGAAGTTGAGAGGCAGGATTCAAGCAGCTAAATGAATGATTCTGACTGCCAGGTGGGAAAGGCCCATCAATGAATGAATAAAAGCGAATGACAGCAGTCACATTACTCATACAAACGTTTGAAGGAAGAGAGGCGTGAATGAAGCCTAAAGTCAATAAACATGCAAATGAAAGCAAATGAGTGAGGAAAGATCAAAGACAGAAATCACAGGGGTGCGTGGGAGTGAATGAAAGAAGCCGAGAGCCAGTGTAGGAAACTGATCTCAAAGGGACAGACAAGTGGTGGTCAGAACTCTGTGGATCTGCCTCCCTGCCTAGCGCGCCCACCTGGGCCTGCACACACACGCCCAGAGCTCCAGCATCTGCCGGCTCCCGTTCTTTAGCGGGTAGGGGGAGCCCCTCACCAGTACATCACACGGATCAAGATTCTGTTGGGCGTTGGGACGTCCTCGCTGGTAGATGGGATCTCCTTAGTGGAACCGAAGCTGGGTGCTGGGGAAATCGTGGAGAGCTTACCCAGACCAGGGGTTTCCTTCAGCGGGGAGGCCAAGAACTCTAGTGTAGGGTTGGGGCCCGGAATGGGGCCCAATGTGCTGGAGGCCATGGCAGTAGAAGCCAAGGAGTCTATGGGAGAGGCGGTGTCCGGTATGGAGCCTTGTGTCTTGGAGGACGAGGGAGTGAGCACTGGAAGGGGCCCCTGGATGGCCTCCGCTAGGCTGTGGATCGAGGGTTTCTGGTTTTGAGCGAGTGTGGTGGGATCCTTCAAGAGAGAGCTAGCACCCCTGGAAGAAAGGGGCTGTGCCGTGGGCGAGGCTAAGCTCGGGAAGAACCTCCCTGGAGAGATCTTAGGAAAGGCCCGACCTAGATTCGAGGCCCGGACTGGTGCTGGAGTCCGCACCGGTGCTGCAGCTGGGACTGGAGCTGAAGTTGGGGCTGGGGTTAGGGTTGGAGCAGGGACTGGGGCTGGAGTTGGGAACCGGATTGGAACAGGGTTAGGGACTTGGGCAGGAGCCCGGCCCCGGATGGAAGTTCGGACTGGAGTCGAGTTGGGTGCCGGGTTCGGGGCCCTGACTGGGGTCGCGGTTCGGATGGGAGCGGGTGTCCGGGCCGGGGTGTTTGCCCGGACTGAGGAGGGAGCGGGGACCCGCGCCTTGTTATTCATGGGGACCAGGTGAGACCCGGGTACCCCAGGCTAAGCGTCCCGCCTCGCCCTGCTTCCTTGAGCGAGGAGAGCTTTCGCACCCGAGGATTCTAAAAACCGAAGCAACCACGAGCAGGCACTGTTACACCGGGTTCCAGCCAGGCGGAGATTCCAAGCTCTGCGCCAGGGAACTTCAGATCTCACCGAATAGACACCGCCCCTGTCCCCATCCCCACCCAGTAGGAGCCCACTCTGCCTAGAGCTTCCCACTGCCACCCTGACACTCGTGCGTTTAGCTGGTTGAGTTCATTAAGCGCCCTCCTAGCGCTGGGGATTCCGGGGACAAAGCATCTCTGCCCTCCTTGCTTCCTGCCCATGATAGGAGGTCACACCCAGTATGAGAGTGACAGTCTAAAACCGTCAGTGCAGTGGAGAATACCAGCACCCATATAATTCAGAAAGGAGGCACCTCTCTGTAGGATACAAGGTCCGGAGAAAAATAGCGAAAACCCACACAAATAATCCAATTTACTCCCTGGGAGTGGCCAAAGCGAGACTCTGTCTTCATGCTGTATCCCCAGCTCCTAGAACAAGACCTGGATCAACCAATCCTGTGGAACCCGAGTTAGGGAGATAAAGGGGACGCTTGCACCAGGAAAGGGGACAAGTTTGAGAGGTGGAGTATAGGCAAAAGGCAGAGGTGAAAAGGATTGGAGTCAGGGACAGTGACCATGTAAGGCCGACTAGACTTCATTCTGGAACTCACAGAAGGATGCCTTAACAGGGGTTGTGGCTCAGTTGATAGAGTTTTCATAGCATTCACAAAGCCCTGGGTCCAAGTCCCCCGTGCCACACAAACCAGTTATGGTGACTCAGGATTGCACTCAGGAGATAGAGGCAAGTGGATCAAAAGTTTAAAATCACTCTCAAGTACAAAAACAAAACAAAAACAACCCCCCCCAAACCCTCAGGATGCACATGACCCTGTTGATGTCTCAAGAGATGTCAGCCTCTGCCTATGGCTTTGGGGCAGTATTTCTAAGCCAGGGAATATCCTTCTGGAAAGGGGGTGGGGCATACATAGACCAGACAGTCCATAATAATGTGGATGGTGATGACAGCCTGGGGCCACATTGTGTCAGTTCAGCCCCAGGAGGGCTATTAACTATATCTGCCTGACCAAGACCTCATGAAGACTCTAGGCCCCAGAATGCAGATGTACATTTCGTGACCATTACCATGCTGTGTTGCCAGAAGTCAGTGCAGTCTGTGCTTCCACAGGAAGAACACACAGATGTTTGTACTAGGTATTGACCTGGACCCTGGCACATCCCCTTCTCTAGTTGGCTGGGTTTTAAACATATTTTTGTTTTGTTTTGCTTTCTGTTATCTTTGAGAAAGACATACAGCTATATAGCTTAGGCTAGCCTTAAACTTACAATCCTCCTGCCTCAGCCTTCCCCCCCCCCTTTCTGAGACAGGGTCCCATTATGGATCCTTGACTATTCTGAAACTCGCTCTGACAAGGCTTGTCTTGAACTCACAGACAACCACTGCTCCTGCCTCCCAAGAGCTGGGATTAAAGGCATGTGCCATCATGCCAGAATCTCTTGGCTAATTTTAATTATATTTTAATTTAATCCCCTGTGCTGCAGCATAACCACAAGCCCAAAAACTTTTAGTGAGCCTTCTATCAAAGGACCAGACCTAGTCCAGTGTGGTGGTGCCTGCCTGTAATTCCCAGTGTGCAAGATGCAGAAGCTGGAAATCTGCTGCAGTTTGATGCTAGCTTGGTTGACAATCCAGTAGATCTAGAGAGTGAGTGGCTTCCAGGGCAGCCAAGGCTACAGAGAAACCCTGTGTTGAAAAACAACACAACTGGAGAGATGGCTCAGCGGTTAAGAGCACTGACTGCTCTTCCAGAGGTCCTGAGTTCAAATCCCAGCAACCACATGGTGGCTCACAACCATCTGTAATGGGATCTGATGTGTTCTTCTGCTGTGTGAAGACAGAGCCCTCATATCATATAAGTACCTGTTTAAAAAGGAAAGGAAGGAAGGAAGGAAGGAAGGAAGGAAGGGAGGGAGGGAGGGAGGGAGGGAGGAAGGAAGGAAGGAAGGAAGGGGCTCTCAACCTTCCCAATGCTTCAACCCTTCAATACAGTTCCTCATGTGGTGACCCTCAACCAGAAAACCATTTCATTACTACTCCATAACTGTGACCTTGCTGTTGTGATTCACATAATGTAAATATCTGATATGCAGGATCTGTGATGTGTGACGCCTGTGAAAGGGTTGTTCAATCCCCGAAGGGGTTGCAACCCACAAGTTGAGAGCTACCGGTTTATACAATGAGCTCCAAGCTATCACAAGATGCTGTCTCAATTTAAGGACAACAAAATCCTACTAGTCCCCTTATGAGACAGCTCTCTTAGTTTCAACATCAAAAACAAAGTTCATCTGTTGGAGTGGCGCACGCCTTTAATCCCAGCACTTAGGAGGCAGAGGCAGGTGGATCTCTGTGAGTTCGAGGCCAGCCTGGTCTACAGAGTTCTAGACTGGCCAGGGCTTTTACAGAGAGAAACTCTGTCCCGGGAAAATAAGAAGTTCTCAGCCTGATGTAGTTGAGCAAAATAAGAACCTTTATAGATGTCTCTGGGGAGATGAGAAAAACTAGGTTATAAATAAGCAATATGTACAATAAAGCCCTTTCAAAGAGTCCAGTCGGTGGGGGGAGGTAGAGATTGGACACCACAAAGTAAATAAAAATCATTCAGGCTCCATCTCCAGGCGATGATAGAGAAGGGGCAGGATCAGGCCTGAAAAAAGAAATGAGAAAGAAGCGTTAGAAAAGATATTGGAGGTGGGAGGAGCTGGCTGCCACTGAGCCAAGTGTCCAAGGCCTGGAATGTGGGAACATGGGTCGAGGATACCTCTCTTGCATAAATGGAAGGGGCTGGTATGACATAAATGGATCTAGAGTTTCCATCTTCAGGATGATTCCAGTCAGCCGACGAACTGTTGGAGGAGAGAAACAGGGGACAATTCAGACCCCACGAATTCTCATTTTTTATTTCCCACACCCATCGAAGAGGGAAACCGCACACTGGCAAGGGAGAATTCTGCAATGACCCCATCAGAAGAGGGCTAGGGCTAGAAGACCTGGGTAAGAAAGCCCAATCCGATAGAACCAGACCAGTCAATTGGCCACAGTGACAAGGTGTGTCGCCCTCACCTGGGGCCATCCCCAGCACCGTCTTGTAACCTCAGGTTGTTGAGTGCATCCGGGAGCGTGTGGACCGAAGGTTCCCGGGTCCCAGAAAGCAGGCGAGTCCCGGTATCCTGGCCAGGACCTCGGCGGCGAACGTGGATGAGCAAGAGTGCGGCGCCAGCCAAACCGGCGGCCGCCAGCAGCCCCAAGGCGGGAGGCAGAAGAAAGCGCTGTGGATCCGCCTGCCTCAGGCCCCGTGGGGCCGCAGGCACCGCGTCCGCGCCGTCCGGGCGCACGGCGAACTCGCATCTCACGCCCATGTAGCCGGGCGCGCAGGCGCAGACCAGGCCAGAGAAGTGGGCGTAGCAACGGCCTCCATGCGCGCAGGGGCGGGAGGCGCAGGGGTCGGCGCGTTCCCGGCAGTCGCGCCCGCCGAAGCCCAGCGCACACGAGCAGCGGCGCGAGCCGCCGCCCTCCACGCACGTGCCGCCGTTGGCACAGGCGCGGCCGGCGCAGTCGTCCAGGTCGTGCTCGCAGCGCGGCCCGGCGAATCCCGCGCGACAGCGGCAGCGCAACGCATGGCCCAGGTCCAGGCAGAGGCCGCCTGCGGGGAAACGGTGTCAGCGCCAACCGATCACCCACACCCTGCACCCCACACACCCACTTGTGTCTTTTCTACTGTTGGACCATACTTTAGAAATATCTAAAGAGCCACATCCATGCCTTTTTAAAAATTTGAACAGGTCTCAGTATGTGGCCAGCTTGGAACATAGGGTCCTCCTGTATTCTCCTCCCAAGTGCGGGGTTACAGGTGCAAGGCTGCCCATGGCTTCTTGAACCTAATCACCTCTTTCCCGCTCCTTTCTCCCCCGCCCACCCTATTTTCCTCCAGGTCTCTCCCTCTCCCTATGCTCTTTTCTCCGGGAAGCCCTCTCACTTTTCCTCCATTCCAGCCCAGAGCCGCTGTGCCCTGTGCCCTCATCCAGCCCTGATGCCTCTGAGTCCTGAGAGTGGGCAAAAGAGCCCCTGGGAAAAGGCAGCTGCTGGTACTTGCAAGGGACATTGTCTAGTACGGTCCCTTCTGTCACTCAGTCAAAGGAAACAATTAGCCCAGGTTAGCTTTGAATTTATGGTTCTCTGGCCTCGGCCTCAGAGTGCTAACATGTTCAACTGTAAACAGTATTTCAGACTCACTTACCTACCAGAGCCGTTACATTCATGATCTTATTTAACCCTTTGTTTGGGTTTTTGCTGTTGTTTGTTGGGGGCTAGCCTGGAACTCATATATAGCCCAGAATGACCTCGAACTCCTGATCCTCCCGCCTTCAGCTTCTAGAGTGCTGGGGTTTATTCGTGCAGCTTGGCTTCATGTAACCATTTAACACCCGTGTCAAATCGGGGTTCTCCCCAGCCTAGAATCTTCCTGGGCTCCATCTCACCCAAGTAAAGAGCGAAATCACCTCACCACCACCACCACCACCACCACCACCATCCTGAGACAGGGTTTCCCTGTGTAGCCTTAGCTGTCCTGGAACTCACCCTGTAGACCAGGCCGGCTTCAAACTCAGAAATCCACCTGCCTCTGCCTCCCAAGTGCTGGGATTAAAGGTGTGCGCCACCACGACCGGCCCAAAGTCACCATCTACCACCATCCTAGCAGGTTACCTGGTCTGCCCCTGTCACCAGCCTAAGCTCATCTGTCACCAGTCTGTTCTGGTGAGAGGACAGGCCGCACTGTCCTCTCTCTTGAACCACAACAGGGATTTTGGCTTCTCACTCTGCTAAATCCCCAGCATCTATATTAAAGCCTGACAGGCAGTAAAATCTTAAATAAAGACCTAGGAAGACTGGAGAGATGGCTCAGCAGTTAAGAGCACTGACTGCTCTTCTGAAGGTCCTGAGTTCAAATCCCAGCAACCACATGGTGGCTTACAACCATCCTTAATGACATCTGACACCCTCTTCTGGTGTGTCTGAAGACAGCTACAGTGTACTTACATATAAAATAAATAATAAATAAATCTTAAAAAGAATAAAGTAACACAGAAAATACCATTAATAAAAAAGACCTAGGAGATGAATATTCTTCCTGTTTCATGGGGGGGGGGGTCATGTCTCCAGGACATAGGGTACACAGGGCATACAGGCTGTATTTCCCACCCAGGATCATCTGAGTTACGCACAGACCCCATCCCATCCCTGGCCACTCTGGCTTCCCCACCTCACCATTCTGACATGGCTGCAGGCTACAGCGGTCCACCCTCTTCTCACAGTTAGAGCCTTGGAAACCAGGTGGGCAATGACAGATATAGGCAGAGTCAGGATCTTCACCGCCAACACACAAGCCGCCATTGAAGCAGGGTCCATCTGCGCACGTGACCCCGCTCACCTCACATCGAAGTCCGTAGAATCCCCGGGGACAGGCACATTCAAAGGAGCCAGGGGTTTCCTGAATAGAGAGAGAAGCTGGCTTTGGGCAAGAGACTCCTCGGAGCCAAATCTCTTCCTTCTTTACCATTATGGGTGGCTTAGTTCATCCCCAAGTCCCAGGGTACAGGATTTCCCCCAGGAACGCTGCTCTTCAATCTAGTCCATGTTGTTATTTCTACACGTGAAATCCTAGAGTGGGTGAAGCTCTGGAAACCGGGAAAGCTGTTCCCAACACAACTGAGCCTATCACATGGCACCTACCTGCCCTGCCCCCTCATACACACACACACACACACACACACACACACACACACACACACACAGTGCTCACTTCCCCCATGAGAGCAATTTTAAAAGACAGGTCTCTCTGTCCCCGAAGGCCCGGATAGCCTGGAACTCAGGAGTCAAAGTATCCCAAGTGCTGGGGTTACAAGAGTGAGCCACACCACACCTACCACCACGAGAGCTTCTTTCCTGCCCCATCCCCCACCTGAAGAGGAGACTGGACACCGTGCATGTGCAAGGCAAGTGGTCAGACACTGAGCTGTGGTTCCAGCTTCCCCACTAAGCTCCTTAGTGTGTGAAGGATTGAACCCTGGGCCTCTCTAAGGTTAAGAAAGCGCTTGACTCCTGAGCTGGGACCCCAAACCCTCACTGGTGGACAAGTGCAAAAGCAGGCTTGGTGGTGCACACCTGCGATCTCAGTGATGCTAACGGAGTAAAGACAGAAAGACTGGCCAGCTCAGGCTCAGTGAGAGTCCCTGACTCAAAAATTAATTGAAAGCCGGGCGTGGTGGCACACGCCTTTAATCCCAGCACTTGGGAGGCAGAGGCAGGCAGATTTCTGAGTTCGAGGCCAGCCTGGTCTCCAGAGTGAGTTCTAGGACAGCCAGGGCTACACAGAGAAATCCTGTCTCAAAAAACAAACAAACAAAAACCAAAAAACAAAAAAGATACTGACACTACAGCTGCCCCCATTGGCACATGGGTTCCCATCACAAGGTCCAGGCCCAGGTAAAAGGCATCCAGTGCTGGCAGGACCAGGGACCCTGGAGTTCAGGCAGCTACTGGTGGAGACAGGGACCGTGCAGAGGGGTCCAGTCCAGCCCTCCAGGCAACGGCATTCATCAGGCTCTTCACAGTAGCCGTGCTCCGGGCTGCAGCCTGCTCGACACACAGCTGCAGGAAGCAGAGGAGAGGCAGAAAGAACAAGACATGAATGCTAGAGCAGGTTGGGACCCAGGGCCCTCAGTTCCCTAAAAGAGATCAATGGGGTATGAGAAGGGACTAGGATCCGCGCTTAAGTAGCAGAGCAGGGCACGCATAGGGACTCACGCGGGGCTTCGCACTCGTCTGGGAATGGCGTGCAGGGTCGCAGTCCCGGGCCACACCGCGAGGGGGCACTGCGTGAGCGGCACAGGCGCGCGCAGGCGGCCCCGACGGCGGGCGGCTCGCAGCGCGCGCGGTAGGAGAAGTGCAACTCCCATGTGCCTGTGCGCTGCACATCGCGGGCCCACGGGCCCCCAGCCGCCAGGCGTCTGCGGCCGGCCACACGTGCTAGCAGGTTCCAGGCGGGCCCTGCGGAGAGAATGACGTAGAGCACTGAGATTCAGGTCATCCCCACCCCTCCTGGGAATTCCTTGTCGTGGTTAGGTGAAGAGTAGAAGCCCTCCTTAACAAGCCTGCCCTCCCCTTAATGCACCTAGGGACCTGCATGGCATATCTAGTGTTAAAATAACACTAACTCCTAAGATAACTCCTGTATTTGTCCCCCAAGATGTTAGAATATTAATATAGGAGACTTCTAACATCTTGTGCCATCAATAGCTAAGGACAGGATCTCCAAAAGTGAAGTCATAGCGCCCCCTCAAGGTTTTATGCGTAGTGGCTCCACTCATGCCTGTAATCCCAGCAAAAGCCTCACAAAGGGCAGAGTTACACCAGATGGATGGCCTAGTACCAATGGAAGAGCCTTACCCAGAAAGCTAAAAAGAGACAACCAACCTCAAAATGGTGGTTCATGCTCACAACGCCAGCACTCGGGAAGCAGAGGCAGGAGAACTGTGAATTCAAGGACAGCCTGGGCTACACAGTAAGTTCAAGGCCTGTCTACATTATGTGACACCCTGTTTCAAGAAAAAGACTTAAATTTTAGGTGCAGCATAGTGGGGGTAATTCCTATAATGGGCATTTTGAAGACAGTCTGGGCTACATGAGACATTGTTTCAAAATCAAGGCCAAGGAGATGGCTCAGAAGTAGAGTGTCCCAGGAATCTACTAGGGACTAGGAGCAAGGCTCAACGATGGAGTCTGGCATAGCATATGGGGAGTTCTTCTCTATTACAACAGATAAGATACAATGAATGGATTTTGGAGCCCTTTGTCTCATTTTGGGATCAGAGATGCTCAACCTCTATCAGGACATGGTCTTTACATTGCTACCATTAGGAATTTTGAATTATATTTATACCCAGATTGCCCACAGATCCAGAACCACTAGCCCAGCACCATATCCCAGGAGCTATGATGACATCACAAGCCCAGCGGGATTGCTCCACTTTAGAGGCAGCCCATTATCAGTGCTGAACTCGACACTGCCCCTTCCTACCCGTGAGACACCCACCTCCAGCATGCTCTCCCAGCTGCTCTCTCCAGGTTTCAATGACGAGGGAGAAGGTGCCCTGGTTGGACAGAGAAGAGAAAGAACCAAGAGAGGAAGCCGGTGGTCAGGGAAGCTCACTGACCTCCAGAACACAGCATGGAGTCTGGAAGCCGCCTCTGGGACTGAGCTACGGAGCATTCCCAGAAGGAGCTGCCGCGGGAGCCAGAAACATTTTGGTCTCATTCTGGATACCCCATTGTGCCAAGTGTTTGCACATACCTGTAATCCCAGCACTCAGGAGGCTGAGATAGGAGGGTTTCGAATATGAGGCTAGTTTGGGGTACCTAGCAAGACCCTGTCCAAAAGGACATACTAAGGTGTTCTCATCTACGGGTGAGGAAATAAAATATGGAAAAAGTTCCCAACGATGTCTACATTTCAAATACCAGCCCGGATTCTTTTTGAGATGTGCAGGGTACAGGGATGGGCACCAGGATTCAGAAAGTGACCTGATGTCCCAACCAGAAGAACTAAGGCTGGAAACATGAGCGATTAGGTGACCTCAAGAAAGTGCTTGAGAGGAGCCCCAGGTCCAAAGAGATCTAGAATAAAGACAAAGACCCCAACTCGACTTGCTATTGCACCCCATAATTCCAGCACTTGGGAGATGGGCGTGAGTGAAGGCAGGAGGATCAGGAAATCACGACCAGATTCAGCTACATAGTGAACTCAGAGACAGCCAGGCTTGTCTCTAAAAATACAAAACAAAATACAAGCAATAACAACAAATTGTCCACATATGTAAAACGTACTCGTGAGTATAACACACACACACACACACACACACACAACCACAAAAAAAAAAAAAGATGAGAAGCCCAGTTTTAAGACATCCCTGAAGAGGATAGCGGAGGGGGTCTGGGAATGTGGGTTTGGGGGAGGAGTGGGTAGTAAAGGCTCTGGGGCACGGGATGGTGTCCGGAGCTGGTGGGACAGAAAGAGGTGGAGGTTGGGCTCACCGGCCAAGCATCGCGGAAGGGCACACGTACGAGGCCATCAGGCAGCGGCAGGGCAGCCGCTGACTCTCCGGGGTGCTGCGTATAGACCGGGACGCTCGTGCTCAGTGCTGTGCCCAGGGCGCACAGGGACTCGGTGGCCTCCTGGGAGACTCCGGGCTTCAGGCAAACCCTGAAGAAGAGGCGGCAAGGGCCTCGGGCGTTGCAGGGGGAGCGTGGGGTCCCGGGGCCTGGGCCTGGCCCGAAAGAATGAATTTGTAGCTCGAAGACACCAGCCGGCAGTGCCTGGGACAGAGAGGGCCACAAGGTTAAGGGACCTAGGTATCTGTGTGCCCCATGAAAGTCTCTAAGACCTCCAGGTCTCGGCCCAAGCCCATCTGTTCCTTTCCTTTCTGTATCCCGCCGAATCTGACCTGAGGAAGGAGAAAAGCCAGGATCAGCGTCTGGGGAAGCGGAGACACCTGCAGAGAGACCATTGCTTTGGGGGACAGGATGGGGAAATAGTCTCAGGAGTAGCAGCTGCTGGATGCCTTATATTTGAGGGGACGCTCCGCCCCCTCAGGCCAGTCTTTTAGCTACCGGCCGAGAGGGGTCCCAGGGAAAGGGATACAGTAACTCTATGTGGGCGACTTGGTGAGGTTCATCCTGAGTGTGATTGCATGCGCCAATCTGAAAGTGGCAGGGGTTAATTTCTAAGATTCTGTGCGTACTGAAGTGGGAGAACGGAAATACAGATGCATTCCTCTCTATCATGTATGTACTTATGTGAGCTCCTGTCCGCTGTGGAGGACCCTATGAACCCATGAGTGCTGTGAATGCGTCTCCAGCCGGCTGTGTGTGAGGTTACAAGGAAGCGTTGTGTTTCGGAGCCCCACAGAGGAGGCGGTGAGGAAGACTCCTGAGTTCTTTGTGTGGACCCCTGTGTGTTTGTGGAAGACCTCTCGTATGTATGCATGCGTGTTTCCCCTTCTTAAAACAAAGCCCCCACTCCGCGAAGCCAGAATCGCCACCAGACGCCAGGCTACGAGCCTGGTCTTGGAGGGGCCTCCCAGCTGTATGTAAATGTCGCCATCTGCCGGGCGGCCGTGCCCCTCCCCCTTGGGCCGCAGCTGGGCCTCCCATTTGGGCTCAGGAAGGTGTGAGAGGCAAACGGACAGGAAATCAGTCTTCACTCTCCACCCCAGATGAATGGAGCTGCTCATCCCACCCCGGGCGGTGAGGAGGCGGGATTTCGCAGGATCCAGGCAAGTAAAACAATTTAGGTGCAGCTGGCCAGGCTCTCGTGTGCTGAAGTCAGACGGTGAGCAAGGCAGCTTGAACAGCGGAAACCCACTCCCCACCCCCAGTAAATACTGTTAATACTCAGAGCTAGTAATTTTAGGGAAAATACAAGTTGCTCCTATATCCACATTTGTCTTGTAGAGGGGAGACGGGCTATAGTCCCACCAAATGTTTAGTCGAAAAAGAGGCGAGGCGAGGGTGGGCATGGCAGACCTGTAATCCCAGCAGTGCAGAAGCAGGACAACCAAGAGAAAGAAGCCAGCCTAGACGACATAAAGCCTTTCTCAAAACCAATACAGGAACATACCACCAAACCCTACCACACCTGGTTTTGCTTCACCACGTGGCAAGGTGGTATTTCCAGAGCTCTGAATCACAAATAAAGCAGACTTTAAGGGATTTCTGAAAGCCTTCTTAGCTGTTTAGGACTTCGTTACACACAGAAACAGAGCCCCTGCTAAGGCCTGGGGTGTGAGGAGGATCCTGGAGCGAACACATTGTGAACAGCAAAGGCCAAGGCCCTGGGACGATCATGCCTGTCCGACCAGCCATCCCAGGAGCTTTTCCTCTCACTCAAGACTCTGCTGGCACACACCTTCCAGAGAGGCCCTCCAGATCATGCCATCCGGTCTAAAACAGCATCTTCCAGCTGGTGAGATGGCTTAAGCAGGGCACTTTCTGCCAAGCCTGGGGCCTGTTTTCTCCCTTGGCTCCACACGGCCCACCACTCTTACCGGATGCCCATGCCTACCCTACCCCCAGACATATAAAAATGTAAAATAAGCAAACACCTCTAAGGCCCCAAACCACTGCTTCTCTCCTCAGTTCTCTTTCCTGTGAACACTCCTTATGCCTGGTAAGCTAGCACTCCGGCTGAGCTACGATCCCAGCCTAGTCTGAGACAGAGTGGCCAGCCCCAAACCCTCCACACTCCTGCCTGTTTCCCGAATAGCTAGAATTATAGTCTTATGTGTTCCCCTTTTCTCTGCCCCCATTTTTTATCTCTATTCCCCCACAACTGCCTGCCTTACATCTCCCCTGAGGGAACAGTGGGACACTGCTTCCTAGCAGCCTTGCTCACTACTGTCTTGGGGGAGTGGGCTGAAACAGCTGGTACCAGCATGTACTTATGCAAAAAACTGCAATGTAAAGCTCACTCCTGCCCGGCATGGTGGCGCACGCCTTTAATCCCAGCACTCGGGAGGCAGAGGCAGGCGGATTTCTGAGTTCGAGGCCAGCCTGGTCTACAAAGTGAGTTCCAGGACAGCCAGGGCTATACAGAGAAACCCTGTCTCGAAAAACCAAAAAAAAAAAAAAAAAAAAAAAAAGCTCACTCCTAGAGATAGACACTAAGACCCCTGTCCTGAGAGCTTGAGTGGTGGGACCTGGGAATTCTGATCCCACTGCTGGGTGTGAGGAGGGGACATGACAATACACAAACGATTCCACACGGAGAGCCCCGGAGAACAGGGCATTTGGGGTTAAATGCTTCCCGCCTCATCATATGAGCACTGTCTCAGGGCTTCTGCACCTATGTTCTATTCTCTCCTCCAGTGGGAGTGACACGAGACAGAGCTGAGGTAGCAGACTTAAGTCACATTTCAAATCCATTCTAGAAGAGTGTGGGTACATGGCTATAACCACAGTACTCAAGAGGCCGAGGCAGGAGTACAAAGCCAATTTGAGCTACATAGCAAGATCACCTCAGACATGAGGCCCCCTCCCTCAGAGGGCTCTGAGGGACCCCGATTCCAAAAATCATGTACCCTCCACCCACAACCCATTTCACCCAGGATCCTATCCCTAGAGCAAGCTTTGGTCCACTGTTGTTCTTTTAATCCCAGCACTGAAAGGAGAAGAGGCAGGCAGTTCTCTGTGAGTTGGAGTCCAACCTGGTCTACAGAAAGAATTCCAGGCAGCAAGTTATAGAGTGAAATCTGTCCTGGAAGAAGGAAAAAAAAAAAAAGGAAGTCCTCAAAATCTGTTGGGAGCACTCCTCTGTATTGCCTCGTACTCTAGGCTGAGAGCTCTGATTTTACTTGTAATTCTTTGTATAGTGTCTTGCTACATAACCAGTTTTGCTTCAAACTTGACAGTTCTCCTGTGTCTTAAAAGCTGAAATTACAGCCCTGTGGCACACCAACCCTTCCCTCCATGGTACCACCAAAGGCATTTAAACAACCTAGAATGCAGTCTCATCTGGCCCATGTCTTCAAACTGCCAAAAAGCATTAATTTTTGGTTTTACGCAGGCTAATACTAGATGCTGGCTGGAGCAGAGGCTTGGGTAAGAGACAAAACAGATGCTCCACCCTACTTCAGACAGGAAGAAACTAAGACCTTAAGCCTTTTTTTTTTTTTTTTTTTTTTGATTGAGACAGGGTTTCTCTGTGTGACCCTGGCTGTCCTGGAACTCATTCTGTAGACCAGGCTGGCCTTGAACTCAGAAATCCGCCTGCCTCTGCCTCCCGAGTGCTGGGATCAAAGGCATGTGTCACCACTGCTCAGCCTTAAGACCTTAAGTCTTAAGTACCTTGCCAAAGGTTTTCGTGGCTACTACACAAGAGCCTATCAATTTGTTAAGAACTATTTTGGGTGGGCTGGCGAGATGGCTCAGCAGTTAAGAACACTGGTTGCACTTGCAGAGGACATAGTTTCAATTTCCAGCACCCACATGGCAGCTCCCTCACAACCTTGGGGGATTCCATGCCCTCTTCTGGCCTCCATGAGTTCTAGAATAAGCACACAGTGCATTGACAAAGCACATATATACATATTATAAAGACGAATGGACTATCACTGGGGCTGGAGAGATGGCTCGGGTCAACAGCATTGACTGCTCTTCCAGAGGACCTGAGTTCAATTCTAGCACCCACATAGTGGCTCACAACTGTAACTCCAGGTCTAGGGGATCCAACGCCCTCACAATGAAATACATACAGGCAAAACACCGATAAATATAAAGAAAAATAAATTAATAAAAAACCCTATTAGTGAGCTGGGCGTGGTGGTACACGCCTTTAGTTCCAGCACTTGGAAGCAGAGGCAGGTGGACCTCTTGAGACCAAGGTTAGCAAGCTCTATGCAGTGAGACCATGTCTCCAAAAAGACAAAGCAATCGTATTTCTGGCTTCTATGAGGTGTGGCTGACTGCACAGCTCCAGAACCACATTCCCACGGAGCCACACACGGCAGCTAGGCTGACAGCCCTCGAGGCGGCTCCCCAGAGGCCAGACTTCTCTTTATTTCCACAGCACACAAGGAGTCCAGAGCCAGAGAAAGAGGGAGGGAGGGAGGGAGGGAGGGAGGGAGGGAGAGAGAGAGAGAGAGAGAGAGAGAGAGAGAGAGAGAGAGGCTTTTCTTTGCCAACTCATAGAGTATATGGGAAGACATGTGCAGCAGAAACCCAGGTTTTCCGTTTCAGGCTGGCAGGAGCCCCACTCCAATGAGGCACTCATGGTACCCAGCCCTGTGGTGGTGCTCAGTCACTGTGAATGACGACCGAGTCCAAGACCTCACCCCAGTGCCCCATCTGGACTCTGGACACAGGCATTGTGGCATCTGGGACTCGCTTTATTGGACACATAACTGTCCACACCTTGCCGTGCGAGGGCTGGGGCCCAAGGCTCAGGCATCAAGTCTCTGAGGAAGCCTAGAAGTCAGGGCTGCTTGGAGCGAGGCCACAGTCGGCTGGCGAGTGAGCCAAAGGAGAGGCCCTGCCTGTTGGACTTGGAGAGCTCGGCCAGGCGCTGCTGCTCCTCCTGGGGATGAGGGACAGAAAAAGACAAGGGTCAACTCAGGAGCCTGCCTGCCATCACGCTCAGGCCCAGTATAGAACCCGAGTCCACCCGTTAGATCTGGAGCGTGGAAAGAGCATCTCTTAGCCCCAGGGGTGCAGGGCTAACATGCATGAGACGCTCTTATCCCTAGCACACTCAAAAATAAGCAAGTCAAATGCTGTCACCCAACACTGTCGGGGAGTGAAGCAACGCCCGTAAACACAGCATTCAGGAGACTGAGACAGGCAGAGTGAGCGGCTAAGGCCAGCCTGACGTATATGAGATATTATCTCAAAAAGAGAACCAACAAGACACTCTTTCCCTCGAGCCCGAGGCCAAGTGTCCACAGCATTCACAGCTCCCTGTGCACAAGCTCTAGCACACAGTCTACCATGAAAGGTCTCAGGACCACCCAAGGCCATGGACTTATCTTAAGTGCTCACTATTTTCTGCCTCTAGCCCATGCTGCAGAGCCCTCAGAACAGCCCTGCAAGGCAGGCTGTGTGAGAGCCCCACAAAGCCAAGAAGACGGTGTTCAAGTCCAAAGTGCCCAGTAGGGACTACAGCCTAACCTGCTCAAGCCGGCTCTGCCGCTGTTTGAATGCCTCCAGTGGGTCATCCTCTAGAGCATAGTGCTCCAGTACAGTCCGGACATCCTCCACTTGGTTCAGTGCAATGGCTGTAAGCACAACAGGTAAAGGGGGTACGAGTTAGTCAGGCCTTAGCGTGACCCAGGGTGAGGGTCCGCACACCCTGGATGTTGTCAGTGCTGAGAGAGTTCCTCCGCACATGACCAAATAACCCCTATGAGAAATGCCTGGACATCTGGGAAAGTTCCAGAAGGCTCAGGATCCTCATGAATCTCTTCCACCCTGACTGCTCAGTGTTATACCAATGACAAGCCAAGATCAAGTGTCTGCCACTGTCTTCAGGGTCAAGGGCTCTGGACCAGACACTAAGGTAAGTCTCACTCTTGAGGAAGGCAGACAGGTCCAGCAAGACGCGGTCATCTGAGTTGCCATCCCAGGGCCGCAGGGCAACACCGTTGAAGGGCTGGAGGCGGAAAGCTTCCTTCTTGCAGTCCACGACTACTACTCGGGCTGGGTCCCGATTCAGACAGGAGATGTCCTGGAAGTGAGCGGGAAGGGTCAGCTCCCCACCCTGCTGGCCACAGAGGGGACAGACAGACACAGCACCATACACTCAAGGACAAGGCTTGAAAAGACTCCCAGATACAGGTTATGGAGGTAACCTCAGGCTTCTGAGAAACTGGGAAGCTGGTCACATAGACACCTAAGCCAGGGGTCTCTGGAGAGAGCATGGGCTCTGTCTGGTGGGATCAATTCATACCCCAAGCCTGCAACAGGCTACAATGAGACTCACTTCAAGCCAGGAATTACAGACAGGCTCTTGTCAAAGCCTGAATTTATACCATGAGTCACCAAGACATAAGGGAGAACCTAACAACACATGTCTAATAGGAGCCTGGTCACCACATTTCGATGCTTGGCTAGCCAAAGAAACAGGTTCTACGACAGTCCCAAGCACAGTCTCACGGAAGCCACTTACAACCCCAGAAGCAAGGCCTGGGCCCCCACCCCTTAGACAACCTGGAGGCAAGCACTGACATCAGAAGGAGCAAGGCCCCCTCTCTCAGCGGTTTAAGCACCCCCAAATCTATCCCAGAGGCCCACCGTGATCCCCACATGGCACCTTCACATGATGTCCCTCCATATATCTGGTGGCGTCCCGGAACAGACGGTAGGAGATGAAACCGTGAGGGTCCACACTATCAATGAGTGGAAATGCAGTCTGCAGGGACGGAGAGAAGGAGAGATGAGGCTAGGTCCAGTCCGGGCATCTGTCAACACACCTGGGTCATTTCTGCCTCAGAGCCTCACCATGCCAGTCTCTGATGTGAAGATGACTATTTCATACAGAGGAGCAAGCTGTTGGAACAAGGTCTCGATGCCTGGACGCTTCTTAAACCTCCAGCCAGTGGCCAGCTGCAGAGGCAGTAAGGACAGGGGAGTGTTTAGACCAGAAAGCCCAAAGGGTCAAGACCCTGCCTGAGGGCCCCAGAGGCAGGCATCTGTCTACTTCTGGGGGCCGAGGAGCATATGGCTTGGTCTCACTCATGTGGTACAATGACTCTAAGCCAAAGCCAACTCATGTTTGTCACCCTAAAGTAGGCACCAAAGGACACAAGAAGGAAGAGAACACACGGCAGTGGGGCTGACCCCACCACCACTCCGGACCCAGCCCCCCAAGAGGATCCCAACACACTGCCTTCTGCAGGACACACCGACCACTCTGGGTGCAGAAGGACCCCGGTAAGCTCCAGGACCAGTGTATACGGTGGCTGATAGTAGGGCTCCCGCAGAGGGTCTGGGAGAAGGCAGGGACTGGTGGGCTCAATGATCATCTGCAGGAGAGAATGGGCCGCTCATTCAGATACAGGGCTGGGCATGGGGGATGGGGACTGAGCACAGCCCCTCTACACCCACCCCACTCACCTGTCTGTAATCTTTGAAGTATTTGTATGTCCGGCGCAACTGCTGAACCAGAATCGGATCTAAAACACCAGGCACAAAGGGATTTCAAAGTAAGCCACTGTCCACCTCCAGGACAGATGAGCTTATGTGGAGCCCTGGCTGTCCTGGAACTCACTCTGTAGACCAGGCTGACCTCGAACTCAGAAATCCACCTGCCTCTGCCTCCCAAGTGCTGGGATTAAAGGCATGCGCCACCACGCCCAGTTTATTATTTCTTTACTTGCAGAACTAACAGATCTCTTAAGGAAAAGTGAGAAAAAATTCCCAAGAGTGGGAAGGATTTTAAGGGAAGAATACTTATTTGTTTTGGGCTTTTTTTTTGGGGGGGGGGGGGGCTTGGTTTGGTTACTTGAGACAGGTTTTCTCTGTGTAGCCCTGGCTGTCCTGGAACTCACTCTGTAGACCAGGCTCACCCTGAACTCATGGAGATCCACCTGCCTCTGCCTTCCGATTACTGGGATTAAAGTCAGATGCTACCACACCCAGTTGACATTTTTCTAAAAGATTTAGTTATTAAGTATTTTATGTATATGAATGCTCTATTTGCATGTACACATGTGTGCCAGAAGAGGGCATCAGATCCCATTAGTCGTGAGCCACAGTGTGGTTGCTAGGAATTGAACTCAGGACCTCTGAAGAGGAGCCAGTGCTGTTAACTGCTGAGGCATCTCTCTAACCAGTACTCCACCACCACTACCCCTTGGAAGACATTTTTGTTGTTGTTGATTTTGGAGGATATCCAAAAAACCTTTTTACTAAACATTCATTTGTGTGTACATGTGGCCTCAATATGTAGCCCCGGCTGTCCTGGAACTCACTATGTAGACCAGGCTGGACTTGAACTTATATAAAGATCCCCCTGCCTATCTCCCAAGTGTTAGGATTAAATAAAAGCATGCCTACTTTCATGGAGGTATTTTCAATGGTTGTAATACTAGCGTCTGATGAGTAGATACCCAGAGCACAGCTTCAAACATCCCACAACACACAGGACAGACTCCCTGCAACACGGAATTACCTGGTTGGAATTAGGATCAGAGCTGGGTTGCAGCAGCACAGGCCTGTCGCCCAGCTGTCTGGGGGCAGCCAGGATTACATAATGAGTTTGAAGTCAAAGTAGGCAATTTTGTAAGATCTCAAAGGATAGGGTGGGGATGGCTGCACCAGCACGCAGGAGAGATGGCCCAGTCGTTGGGTTCCTGGCACCCATGTCAAGAGGATGACAAACACCTGTTACTGTAGCTGCAAGGGACCCAAAGCTCTTATCTAGCCTTTGAAGGCATCTGTATCCATGGGTCAGCACACACAAGGGCGTGCATACACACGCACCTCATTTTAAAATGAGACAGCACCCATCCTCCGACCCCAGCAGCCACTGTCCTAATAAAAACTATCAGTGTTAGAGCCAAGGGTGAAAACTCTGGGCTAAATGAACACAAAAAAATCAATGGAAATATTTCAATATGTCATTCTTACTCTAGCTCTATCTGTGAGCCTGCCTCTTAAAAATCACATGTTGAAGCCAGTTTAAACTAGTAGGCACACTAACCTCCCAGGTCTACCTGCCCAATTTAGGTAATTTGTTTAAACCAGTGGGTAGCAGGGAATGGTGGTGTAGGCCTTTAATTCCAGCAATTGGAAGAAGAGACAAGTGGATCTCTGTGGGTTTGAGATTAGCCTGGTCTACACAGTGAGCTCCAGGACGGCCAGGGCTACATAGAGAGACCCTGTCGCAAAAACAAATGAATAAGAAAAAAAAATAAATAAATAAAACCAGGGGGTTGGCCTCTCCAGTTAAAAGAACAGACTTACCCATCCGCCTGGCGTGAACAAAGCAATCAGTGCTTGTACATGCTGTCTGCACACCTCCCACACAAACAGGGGCCTTTCGGACCCACACACTTCACCTTCTCTAAGAAAAGGTCCGGTAAAAACCACAACTATTCCACTATCGAATTTATTGGAAGTCCCTTAACAAACTCTGGTAGTCAGGGTGTGTGGAGAAGCAGGGCAGAGACACAGACACAGAGAGACATTGTTTTGGAAATGAGGCATGGGTTGGAGTAGGGACTTGGGGATTAAAAAAAAAAAAGGTGTTATAAAAGAGTGGGGTCAGGGGCTGCAGATGCCTAGATCTAAGGCACAGAAAGCCCTGTGTCTGGGATGGACTGCTGACGCTCCCTGCCCCCATCTGTCCCTGACCATCTGCTCCAGGGCGGAGGGGCCGGGAAAGGGAGCTGGGCTTTTGTCACGTCTGTCCCCTGAGCCATCTAACTGCCACACCTCGGATGGAGGAGGGGCTGGTGTACAAGACAGGCCAACAGCACTCTACAGGAATAAACAGAGCAGCAGAGGTGGGAAGGAAGCCCAGCTCTGTGTTTAATCACTCACCGCTGTCGAATTCATCAGGAATCTGGGGAAAAAAAGGAAAGGTTTGAACCGGCAGAGGCAGGAGCACAGCACATTCAGTCTGCGAGCTCCAGGCTGAGTCCCAGAGAAGAAGGGAGAGGCTCAGTGCAGACTATAGAGAGCCTGACCCAACGGAAGGCAACCTGCCCCACACCCTCACACCTCTGCCTCTCACTCTCCTCACCTTGGTACCATTTTCATCCACAGGGTTGTTTCCTGCCAGGGAGGGAGACAAGAGACAAATGAAGAAAACTGGAGCCTTGGAGCCATGTCTGCTGGGTCTGGAGTGGGGAGGAGAGTGAGGGGTGGGGACTCCCCACTCAAAGGGATTATGGCTAGAGGTTTGGCTCCTGGATAAAGGGAGGAAGAGGTTAGGGGCCAGGATTCCAAGTGGGCTGGGGCTGAGCTGGACACACAAGGGGAAGGTCTTCTGCTGCTGAGATGGACACATAGCTTCAGGCACTGTGACAGGTTATTTCTCCACCAATACACACCACAGTCCCTTGTCCCGGGTCTGAAACCAAGCACACTGGTCTAGCCTTACTCTTCCCACCATTCCCTTGGTTCCTGAATTCAGGTACAGGGAACAACTAGAGGATAGAACTTTTGAAGTATAAGGGGTCGAAGGGGACTTCTTGAATTTCAAGGTGAGTATCCTAGTTGATGGAGGAGCCAGGTAATGAACTCAGTATGGAGAAAGAAAGGGGGATTTCACAGTAGAAATCTGGGAGCCAACAGTCAAGGGTTACGTCTCTCACCAAAAATATAGACGATGCTGACAGTCCCGCCAGCTCCGAGCAAACCAGCGATCCACAGTGCAATTTTTTTGGCATAGCTGGGACCCTCAGAACCTGGCTGGTGCTGTGGCCCCTGGGCCTTGGAGCCCCCACGGTTGGCAAGCTCAGTGACCTGAGTGGAGGGGGATGGAGGAGAGGTCACAGAGAGAAAAATAACAGAATACTTAAATTTGTCCAAGTAGCCTCAAGATCAAGAACCAGGAAGTGGACATCCAGAGCAGAAAACTGTGTCCCTGAAGGGGTGAGTTCAGAGGCTGGTCCCCTCAGACGGTCACAACTAAACTGTCTAGAGAATCACAGGGGTTCAAGAGCTGAAAGGGTGGATTGCTCAAGGTCTTGGAAGCAATAGCACTGCAGGGTCTGGAGCCAGGAAGAGTAGGGCAAGGAGAATAAGAGAAGGGATGGGTGTGTGTGTACGCGCGCGCGCGTGTGTTAGCACAGAGATGTCAAACTAAGGGGACAGAGGGCACCCAAGTGACAGGACAAACAGTTAAGATATCCGGATACCCTGAGCCCAAGATGGAGGGGTTTGGAAGAGAAGGAAGCAAGAGCCAGGAGAGGCAATCTCCTGTCTGGGACTTTGGGAACGGAAAGTCATGGACTTAGAGGTCAGAATGGCTAGGCTGGAACGGACGGCAGGCTGGATCCTTCCTGTTCCTCTCGCTCAAGGAGGCGATTGAAATGTCACTGGGACAGACCCTGGGTCCCTAGCGCCCTGGGCCCCACCCCCGTCAAGTATCACCTGAATGGTCACCGAGATCAGAACAGGTGACCTCCCCCGGCACCCACGTGGTTGAGACCTGGGCTCCATGGGATGCACTCGGGGCCTCCATAATCCAGCCCCGGGGGAGCAACTGTGGTCCACACAGGAAGCATGGAAACATCGAAAACGCGGGCTCCGTCCCATTCAGCACCCTGAGGTGCGGTCTCCCAGACCCGCCGGGGTTGCCACCAGACGCCCAAAACTTTAGAAAGAAGCCCCATATCGGGGCGCGCGTCCCGGCGCCGCTCACCTGCTCGGGAGTGCGGGGAGGTGGCGGCGCCAGCCGCGTGCACAGCCCCCGCGCGCCTACCCGGAGCCCGCTCCGCAAGCGCGAGAACAGAGCCGCCGAGGCCGCCATCTTGTGCTGACGCCACGCGGGCCCCGCCCACTCGCTCCCTCTCTCCCGCCCAGGCGAGGACTACGACCAATGGGATCGCTGAGGTAGTGCGTGTGGACAGGAACCCGAGAGGGACAAAAAGGCCTGGGCGGAGTACCTTGGGTGCGCTCCTAGTCGGTCTTTCTTCTGACTGTCCCCGAGCGCGAAATTGGAATACTGTCATCTGGCACCACGCCCCCTGGGGCCCTAAGGACCGCCACCATCCAGTCGCTTGGACTTTGTCATTCACCTCCCACCGTCAGAAATGGACAGAGGCCCAAAAAATGAGCTGACCCGGCACCCCTCAGTTTTTCTCACGTGGACCAGGAGGCAGAACCAGTCTTCTTTCCCGTCCCCAGATCTCTTTTTACCCCTAACGCCATGAGTTTGTAGAAAGGACTGGAGTATCTTTCCTTTCCTTTGCCCAACCACTCATCTGGATTCAACCAAAGGAACGTCCGTGCTGACTTGTTTAGGCTTTAGAGTGATTAAGAAAGCAGTGAATTTGGGGTGCGGGAGCCACCATGACTCTTCCCCAAGTTGTTTTCTATTTGTTTGTTTATTCCTTTATTCATTTGTTTAATCATTTATTTATTCACTCATTCATTCACTCATTTTAAATGTATGAGTGCACAGTCTGCGTGTACAATTGCATGCCAGAAGAGGGGACCATATCTCTTTATAGATTGAACTCAGACCCTCTGGAAGAACAGCCAGTACTCTTAATCACTGAGCCATCTCTCCAGCCCCCACAAGTTGTTTTCAATAGGAAAAAAAGTCAGATTTTTACACTTAAACTTTAAAAATCCAAAGTACTGCCGGGCACTGGTGGCACATGCCTTTAATCCCAGCACTTGGGAGACAGAGGCAGATTTCTGAGTTCGAGGCCAGCCTGGTCTACAGGGTGAGCTCCAGGACAGCCAGGACTACACAGAGAAAACTTGTCTCCAAAAAAAGACACACACACACACACACCAAACCCAAAGAACTAAGATAGTAAAACTACAAAGTTGGGCAAAGGAAAGACACACAGAATTCAGAGATGTTATTTCTGGAGTGGAATGAAATGGATTGGGGTGCTGCTTATGTGTGCTCATCCTCATGGCACAGGGCATGGTCAGAAGACGGCTTTCAAGAGTCAGCTCTCAGCTTCCACCCTGAGTCCAAGGAATCAAAGTTGAGTCATTTGAACTAGGCTGTTTTCCTCACATTAACTTGGGTGAAAAGCCCTAGTGGTCAGAACACTGCCTTGACATGGTGAGTCTTGTTTGCCTTATATTGATATAACTGTGTGGAGGGAACATAGGTATTATTCATGAAATATATCTTCATTTTTAAAAAATTGGGTTTTTGGGTTTTTTTTTTTTTTTTTTTTTGGTTTTGGTTTTGGTTTTTTGAGACAGGGTTTCTCTGTATAGCCCTGGAAACTCACTTTGTAAACCAGGCTGGCCTCAAACTCAGAAATCTGCCTGCCTCTGCCTGCCGAGTGCTGGGATTAAAGGCGTGGGCCACCATGCCCAGCCTAAAAATTAGTTTTATCAAGTTGGGGAGTAGTGGCACAGATTCTTTATCTAGATCTAGATCTTAACTTAATTGTTCCCTGTATTTCACCATAGGCTGGATAAGTTCTGAACAGTCCAAAATCCATTCTTTTTTTTTTTTACTTTTTAAAAAAGATTTATGTATTTATTTATTTTGTGTGAGTACATTGCTGTCTTTAGACACTCCAGAAGAGGGTATCAGATCCCATTACAGATGGTCATGAACCACCATGTGATTGCTGGGATTTGAACTGGGAACCTCTGGAAGAGCAGCCAGTGCTCTTAACTCCTGAGCCATCTCTCCAGCCCCCAAACTGCATTCTTACCTGTTACTTTTTACAGACTGGCTTTTTAAAGCCATGGCGCCACACCTACTTTGTAAAGCACTCTTTTTTTTTTTTTTAAAGATTTATTTATTATATGTAAGTACACTGTAGCTGTCTTCAGACACTCCAGAAGAGGGCGCCAGATCTTGTTACGGATGGTTGTTAGCCACCATGTGGTTGCTGGGATTTGAACTCTGGACCTTTGGAAGAGCAGTCGGGTGCTCTTACCCACTGAGCCATCTCACCAGCCCGTAAAGCACTCTTCATTAAGCTGTGTCCCAGCTGAATTGCTGAGTAGCCCTGTCCACCCCCACAGGGTCTTACTATTTAGCTCTGACTGTCCTAGAATCCACTCTGTAGACAGCACAGAGATCCACCAGCCTCTGCCTCCCAAATGCTAGGATCAAAGGCATGTACCACTGTGCCCTGCTCTTGAACTTTGAGACTCGGGTCCTACTAAGGCAGTTCTTAACCATATGCTGCAACCCTTTAACACAGTTCCTTATGTTGTGATGATTCCCAACCATAAAAGTATTTTCATTGCTACTTCATAACTGTAATTTGGCTAGTTATGAAACATAATGTAAATATCTGATATGTAGGATATCTGATGTGACTCCTGTGAAAGGATCGTTCGACTCCCCCACCAAACATGTTTACTCCCCTCAGGTTAAGAAGCACTGCAGTAAAGGGGCTTGTTGCCCTTAGTGAGACTTGCTCAGATAAGCCATGAACCTGTGATCGTCCTCCCCAGGTCTAAGTAGCTTGGGTGACAGGCCTGAATGACAAAGGCCAGCCCTGATCATCTTTCTCCTGTCTGCAGAAGACTCTGGAGTGCCCTTTGCAGTTCCAGAAGCATTATTTTTCTAGATGGGGAAACTTACTTAAAATCTGTTATTTCCCCAACTTAATATCTATGCTTAAGACTAAGCAAACTCTTTGTACACACACTTTTCAAACAGCTTTTCTTTATTGAAAGACCTGAACAGAGTCAAGCTGGACTGCAGAGAAGGCAGGAACATTCCTCAGACTCTGCTCTGACTCCTAGCGTATCAGGGAAGGAGGGAAGGACACAGAGTGACTGCCCTGGCTTGCTCCAGACTCAGGGCTCCATGCTAGGCCAAACAAGGCCAGGGGGCTGCTGGCTCCATGTCTGCGCTGCACACTTGGGCTTCAGGCCTCCAGGAGCTTCCCTAGGAAGCGGAGGTTTAGGATCTTGATCTGCTGGTCCTCTAGGTCCATGCGGATGATGCCATCCTCACCATCAATACTCAGTAGGACCCCGGTAGCCTCTCGGTCCTCTCCCAGAATCACCTTCACCTGGGGGCGACAGCCAGTGTCAGGTCCAGCAGTGGCCCTGTCATTCCCTCCGGTATCCTCCCAAGGTCCCATCTCTACCTTGTTGTTCTTGGTGGGCGTGATGGGCTCCAGATGTTCACTGGAGATGCTGACCACCTTCTCACTGTCCTTCAGGTACACGGAGCACATGCCTCCCTGCAGAAGGACAGACAGCCTGCTCAGCCTGCTCTTCCTGCAACTTAGAGCCCACCCTCCAGCTGCCTCAGGCTGGGCTGGGGTGGGGATGGGGCTGTGGTAAGCCTCAGGGTGAGCAGCTAAGGTGACTAAGGAACAGTAAAATGTAACCACACCACGTCAGAGAGCAAGGCACTGCGATACACACCTCATTATACTCAGTGACTGGGCACAGGCAAGAGGAGCTCTGTGGATTCCAGGCCAGACTACCTGATCTACAGATCTTTTTTTTTTTTTTTTTTTTTTTTGCTTGTTTGCTTCCTTTTTTGTTGTTTTCTGTTTGGTTGGCATTTTTTTTTTTTTTTGAGGCGGGGTTTCTCTGTGTAGCTAGGCAGGCCTTGAACTCATCCTCTGCCTCTTCCTTTTTTTTTTTTTTTAAAGATTTATTTACTTTATTATATGTAAGTACACTGTAGCTGTCTTCAGACACACCAGAAGAGGGAGTCAGATCTTGTTACGGATGGTTGTGAGCCACCATGTGGTTGCTGGGATTTGAACTCCAGACCTTTGGAAGAGCAGTCGGGTGCTCTTACCCACTGAGCCATCTCACCAGCCCCCCTCTGCCTCTTCCTAAAGGTGTGCACCACCACACCTGGCTGGTCTATATTTATATATCCATTTCCAATTAACTAAGGCTGCATGGTTGGTGAGACCTTGTCTCAAAAAAAAAAAAAAAAAAAAAAAAAAACCAGTAACAAAGTTAGATCAAGAGTGAAAATCCCAAACTAGCCTCAGCTCTCTACCTGTTGATCCTCTGGAGCCCATGTCTCACATCGGCCCTGACCCAACCAAGCTCACCTGATCATAGTTACCACCATCTTGCTGTGAACCCTGTCACAGTCACCTGCCCCTCCTCTCTTCCCCACTGCCCTGCTACAGAGCAGCCTGACTTCCCCTGACACCAGTGTCACTATCTACACATGCAACATGGAAAAGCAGGTCCACACCAGCGATCTGGTCTCAGCACGGCTCCTCAGTACCCTGACAGTTACATTGCCCATGCTGTCTGTGATGCAGTCCAGGCTCTCGCCCAGCCTCACTGCTCACCTTTCCTCCCCCTGGGTATTTAACCCCTAAGACAGGATTTCTCTGTGTAGCCCTGGCTGTCCTGGAACTCACTCTGTAGACCAGGCTGGCCTCGAACTCAGGAGCTCTGCCTGCCTCTGCCTCCCATGTACTGGGATTAAAGGCGTACAGCATTATCCTCCAGCTCTGGACTTCCTCAGGCCTCAGCTTCAGTGTCTCCTCCAGAATCCCTCTCTAATTCCCCAAAGCTGTAAGGTGCCCACTCAGTTCACCCTACTCCCCAAGCCTTCTGGGCTCCTCATCCCAGTCCTTTCCACTCTGGGCACACAGCTCTCTCATAATGCAAAGAGAGGTCTAGAGGGGCGGGCGGGCGGGCCTAGAGCTGCGCTCATCCCTGGTGTCTGATCAGTCTCATCAGAGCATCTACAGAGGGTTAGTCAGCAAGTTGGGCTCCTAAGGAAAAAACATAGGTGCTTTCCCAGTCAAAGTTAAACAAATGCCCTGAGACTTTGTTACCCAAGCTAGGATTGACACTCAACTTTCAGGCAGCAGGCTGGAACAGCTCAGACCCCTAAGACACAAGTTGAGACAATAGCTGCTTCCTGAAGGCTGAGACAGGATTGGGGTAGCATGTGCAAAGACTGGGAACTCAGTGAGCCCCTGGGCCTCATCCTAAACTGTGACACAAAGTCACCCCACTCACAAGCCTGAGCTGTGAGCACATAAGGCTCAACTCTCCACCCCCTGGATTCAGACACCCCAGCCTTCCACATCTGCTTGTCCATCACAGCTTACCATGCATTACAGTTGTAAAGTTAAATCTAAAACTTAACAATAAGTTGGGGATGTAGCTCAGTGGTAGGCACTAGCCTAGCATGTGTGAGGCCTAGGGTTCCATCCACAGCAACAGAGATAAAAATAACCACAAAGGCTGGGGGCGGGGGGATGCCACACATGTCTACCTCCTAGGGCCACACTTACCGTGACACTGCGGATGACACCTGTCTGCCCCACTATTTGTGTGTCCAGATAGGTGTCTCGAACCTTCACCTGGATATCAGTGGTCACCCAGTCGCTAGAGTTCTGCTCAATGCCTGAGCCCGGTGTGTGGGGATTGTAACCTCCAGGAGAAGGTGCTCCAGGGGTCATTGGACTGTAGCCAACAGGGCTTGGGCTGGGACTAGCCTGAAGGAAGACAGGAGTGAGTGTCTGGAATAGTCACTGGGCCTGGCCAACCCAACCAAGCAAGGTCCTTCTGTGACATGGTATACCTGATAGGCCATAGGTGACGGTGTCGGGTGGTAGCTGGCTGGGGAATGGGTGTTCTGGTAGCCTGCTGGACTTGGTGCCACTTGGTGGTAGCTCTGGGGGCTGGGGCTGGGCTGGTAAGACCCCTGTGGAGAGGGGGCAGCGTAGGGGGAGAACTGGTCTGTGTTGTACCTGTAGACAGAAGAAAAGGGTGTTATTCTTGGCAGAAAGGGTCAGGAGGTGGGGCAATGGGTAGCTGCGTGCAGGGCTTTTCGGGCTCAGCCCTGATGGACTCACATGGCTGGCGTCCCTGGTGTCTGCGGATTGTACTGTGGATTGACCTGGGGGGATGATGGGTCTGGGTAGCCGGGTGTTTGGGGATTCGGGGTTCCCCCATATGCTTGTGGGGATGGGGTGGGTTCGTCGTCAAAGGCATATTCGTATTCTTCCTCAGCCCTGGTGGGGACAGAAGTCTTTGAGAATGACGGGTGGTAACAAGTCTGACGGAGCTTGTAGAACAGCACAACTGGACCCTCAACTGAAGCAACTTCACTCTGGCCGAAGAAATTCCAGCAAAGGCTTTCCTGACACTAAAGCCATTCTGCAGTTGAGTGGACGGTGCAGAGACATGATCACACCCCGGCAATGTCTCCAAGCACAGAGTAGCTGTCTGCTGAGGCCGGTGATTCGGACAGGACTGCATTCCCAGCTATGCCCGTGGCAGGGCAGGGACAAGCATGGAGCACAATTCTCTAAGATAACCACTCATAACCTTGCCAACACAGCCCATCCTAGAAATGGCTCTCACCTGGAAGGCGTGTTTGGGTTGTTGGGGTCCCAGGCCCCACTCTGAGCAGGAGTGCGGCTACCATCATGCAGGGGTGTCTGTGAGCCATAATGTGGAGTGCGGCTGCCTGGATAAAGGAAAGAAACAAGACTTTCATCCTATCCTATCTGCTGAGCCCTCTGCCTCCCCACTGCTCCGTCCCTAGTGTTCTGGACATACTTACCGTCCTGCAAAGGTGTCTGGGAGCCATACATAGGTGTTCGGGAGCCAGAGCCATACATGGGTGTCTGAGAGCCATACATGGGAGTCCGTCCGTAGGTAGAGGTCATGCCACCTGGACGCTGGGAGTCACTGTGACACAGGCGAGGTGGTGAGACGCCTAGCACCCTCATGTTGCTCCTCTCTAGGCCCACCCATCAACCCCACACTGGTTTTCTCTAAGCCTAGACTTACACCGTGGTGAGCCGCTGGCGATCCACAGAGATGGTCTGGCAGGTAGAATGTAGTTCTACTCTGGCCGTGGACTCTGTGGCATCTTTCACCACACCAATGTAGCCTGTAAGGAATGGCAGTCAGAAGTATGGAACTTCCTCAACCACAGCCCCTGCCCCTGCACACGCCATGGCTCACCTTTGTAGGGTCCCTGGGAGATTCGCACAGTCTGGCCTATGAGTTCATTGTCTCTTCTCCCTCGACCCCTGCTCATGCCACCTGGGCTTCCAAAGCCACCATGCTGACCTGTAAGGTGGGAAGATGTTGTGGGAGCCCAGGAATTATGTTTGTCCCTTTTATGCTATGTCCACAGCCAGTACATTTTCAAATCCCTCTCTACCAGCTTGAGAGCCCAAGTTGGGTTAGGAGCCTCCTCCACCTATTCCCTAACCCCCAAGCCTTTCTTGACTCCACTCTGGCCACAGGGTTGAACAGTTAAGGCCCCCCCAACACTAATCTCTGAACTCCGACCCCATCTCACCTTCAGCACTGGGGTGCATAGGGCTGCTGATCCGGGGACTCATAGGAGTGAAGCCACCAACGGTTAAATTGGTCACATCCCGGGGCTGAGAGAGGGATAAGGAGTAAATAGCCAGGCAGGATGCCCGCTCCCCACAATGACAGAATGACAGGGCTAGGCTCTGTCTGCAGCTGCCCAGCAGCCATTCCTCCTCCTAGGGACAAAGCCTCCATCTCCAAGGAGAAGAAGTACTACCTCTCTGCCTCTCTGTCTACCTATCAAAAGGCCTGGGTCACCCCACACCAAGACATGCATCTTAACCACGAGTTAGAAATCTAAGTCCCCAAGTCAACAGTACCAGCCATCTCATCTGAGGAGCACCGGGTTCACCTACTGGATCTGACGTCCTCTTTTTTTTTTATTAAGTTTTATTTCTGAGATAAGGCCTTGTGTAGCTTAGGCTGGCCTTGCACTTCCTATGTAGTCAAGGACAGATGACCTTACACTGAGCAGCCTGCTATCTCACTTCCCAAGTGCTAGTCCTGCATGCGTGTGCCATCACATCTTGCTTCAGATTGCCTTTCAGTATCTAGCTCTTCACAGAGTTACACAGTGGCTCTGTATTCCTTCATTCTGATCTCTGCTGTAACACACATGCCCATCCCTCTCTCTGTCTCAACCACAGATACTGCTGCCACCATTTGGCATTAGACCCTCACTTCAGGAAGAGGGGCACTCAGGAACAGACAGAAGTCCTGAGGCGAAAGCCTGCCCCCACCTCACACTTTCCCTTGTACCCCTGTCTCAGCTCCAGGAGGGTAGAGACCCCAGGGTGTCTAGTACCCAACATGTACCTTACAAAAATGAGTGACAAATGACAGGAGTGTAGATCAAAGTCCCAAAGAAACCTGTCACTTTCCCCAAGAACTCGGCAGAAATAACCAGTCCCCAAGTCCCTACCAAGCGGGTCTTGCCCATGTGGAGCCCTGATATTCTCACCTTTGAGCCCCCAGCCAACACCAGGTGCCGTGCCTTACAGACAAACATGCCGCCATTCTCCACCAGCTTCTTGCAGTGCAGGAAGGCAAAACTGCGGTACAGATGGCGGATCTCACCCTCTCGGCCCTGGGCAGGAGAGCAGAGTCACGCGCTGGGCAGGGCAGAACCCACGTCAACCCCTTTAGACTCAGGCCGAGAGCAGCAGCTGACACTTACTGAGTGAGGGCCATCGATGACCTTGACAATGTCCTTCACATGGATGTTGTTCTGATCTGAGTCCAGAGCCACAGCGAAGCGGTTGTCCTTCTTCTGCGTCACGGCCTGGTGCCTAACGGTCACCACCTTCCCGTGCATGTTGAGAACCTTTGGAGGGAGAGGGTGATGTGAAGTGAGCTAGTCCTTCCTTGTGGGAGACAACCCTAAGATCCTGAGCCCTACACAGCACCCTGACCATAAGGCAGAGCCATAGCACCAGCCACCGGGTACTAGGTCAGCCACAGACATTCTAGATCATTCCAAAAGACCCTAGCACGTTGGGACGTTAGCTCAGTTCACAGAATGCTGCCTTAGCATGGATGAAGCTGTGTTTGAGTACCAGCACCATATAAACTGGTATATGCCTATCACCTAAGGAACTCAGGTGGATGCAGGGAATGCAGAGTTCCAGGTCCTCGGCCACACAGGGGAGGGGACACACTTTCCCGACTGAGCATCAGGGGCACGCCTCCTAAGCTCTTCACACACTTCCCTCTGAGAGGAACACAATCACAATGCCTACCTTACAGTGACCCTGAGAGGACAAGTCATGAGGCCAGGGTCACACAATACAGAAGCAGCAGGACTGACACAGAATCAGGGTCCTAGGTACTATGCTAGTGCCCCGGGGAGGATAGAGCTGTGGCAACTGTAGCACTCGGTCTTTGCAAAAGCACCAAGTACTGGAGCCGACACTCAACTCGCAGCAAAAAGCACATCTTCACCTACCTAGTATGAACAGAGGCAGACGGGAACAAGGACAGGCCTCTTGCCAACATTACAGACAGGCTTCAGGGAGCCTTACCATGCCTGCAACTCCCCACAATTTGTGGGCTTGGTCACTATTCTGCTCTGCACCTCCTGGGATGTGGGGCTCTCGGGATAGGAACGTAATGTAAGACACACCTGGAAGGTTTCTCGCTCTAGCCGCACGATGACACCCACGGTACGAGGATCCAGCTGCACCAGCTCACCCCACTCATGCTGGCCCCCAACATCCACACCTGAGGCAGTCTCTGAGCAGAGCTGCAGGTCTCGGGGAAGCACTTTCAACTGTGGACAGACAGTGGAAGGAAGGGGTGAGTCAGGCCCCAGTGAATGACCTACTCAATTCCCCGCTTGGTACCCGATGCCTCATCCAGGCACTTGCCTCATGCATGGTGAGGTCTGAGAAGAGAATAACAAAGTTCTCTTCCACCCGCACAATGAGACCTGTGTCACCCTCAAATCGGCCAGCGATCACTTTTACGTGGTCCCCCATCTTGAAGTACTTCCGAAGTTCCTGAGCGGGGAACTCAAGCATGTCCTGGGAGATTTGAACATAACAACAGTAAGGACTCAAGAAAAGCCACAGTCACCTGGCCCTCTGCACCACCACAATCTCAGAAGAGACTCTGGCAGAGCCACTGCAGCCTTCCCACCACCCACCACCCACCTGAGGCCGCCTGAGACACTCCGGAGGCCTTTCCCCAGAGATGGCCAACCCATGAGCCATATGCATGCACATTCCTGAACCCACAGACAGCTTGTCCAAATACATGGACCTCTCTTGCAACAGTCTTTTGATGCCATTCCCTAACGTTACCAAGACACTAAATACTAGCACCAATAACTCATCATACATACATACATACATACATACATACATAGACAGACACAGATAGACAGACACACACACACACACACACACGGCTCTGTGACTGAAGACCTCAGGTTAACTCCACAGTCAACTACTCAACCCAATGAGACCCAGACATGCTGTTCCTCAGAAACAACAACAAAAGACAAACCATAGCCAGGTGTGGTGGCGCACGCCTTTAATCCCAGCACTCGGGAGGCAGAGGCAGGTGGATTTCTGAGTTCGAGGCCAGCCTGGTCTACAAAATGAGTTCCAGGACATCCAGGGCTACACAGAGAAACCCTGTCTCGAAAAACCAAAAAAAAAAAAAAAGTGAAAGGAAGCAGTGAGAAAGCTGACAGGCTGAGCTCTAACCCCGCCCCTCTTCCTCATATATACAAAAGAATTCTTAAAAAGGTCTTGGTGGGCTGGTGAGATGGCTCAGTGGGTAAGAGCACCCGACTGCTCTTCCGAAGGTCAGGAGTTCAAATCCCAGCAACCACATGGTGGCTCACAACCATCTGTAACAAGATCTGACACCCTCTTCTGGTGTGTCTGAAGACAGCTACAGTGTACTTACATATAATAAATAAATAAATAAATCTTAAAAACCCAAACAAACAAAAAAAACCATTTATTAAAAAAAAAAAAAAAAAAAAAAAGTCTTAGTAAGTAAAAGGAGGCTGGGCACAGTGCCCACTGCCTTTAATCACAGCACTTGGGAGGCAGAAGCAGGCGGATCTCTATGAATTTAAGTCTAGCCTGACCTACATAGTGGGCTCCTGTTCAGACACTGCTATATAGTGAGACCCTGTTTCAAAAAAAAAAAAGAGAGGGCAAAGGAGCCCAGCAAAATGGTTCGGTGGTAAGAGAACTTAGGCCAAGGCTGTTAGCATGAGTTCAATCCTGAGTAAAGACTGCTAAAGGAGGGAACAGACGCTGTCCTCCATGTGTGTGCTGTGGCATGTGTACATGCAAAGTAAGTCAATGTGGGGGGGGTTGGGGTGACAAAAAATATGACTCAGTGGTAGAAGACAGCAGTGAGGGACTGGGGCCTGGCTCAGTGGTGTAACACATGCCTAGGTGTCACCAACGAGGGGTTGGCCTGAGGCGAAGGGTCGGGCACTTACTTATCTAGCACGCACACAACCTGGCTGCTTCCATTCTGAGTAGCACACATGCACGGAAGGAGGGTAAAGAGGTAGCCCTTGGATGTATCCTTCCTCGCCTGTAAACCCACATAGGTGTGTCACTATCACACTGTCTTCTTCATGCACAGGACACAGCCCAGGCCACAGCATGGACCCACAAAGTCCCCTACAGACAGGCAGAATGGGGCCTGAGACTTCAACCAGACACCTGCTTCCCTAATTACAGAAAGTAGGCCTAAATACTCTCAACAGACCCATTAGCATAAGGAGTCAAAAAAGGTCCAAACATGTCCTCATTAAGGACAGAACACACTGCCGGAACATCTCTGAACACCTTACACACAACCTGCCATGAGCAAACACGGCCAGGCCTGTGGCAATCACCTTGAGGTCCTCGTGCTTGGGCATGATGGTGATCTTGTTGCCATCCACGCTGAGGACCTTGCCCTGTAGGTTGATGAGCTCACCCTCGCACACCTCCACATTGTCCCCAGGCTGGAAATTGTGCTCCCGCTCCTTCCCTGAGGGGACAGTGCAGGGTTGGCTGGGCATCCTTCCAGAGCCACGGTCCTCCTCAGCCAGGTGAGGCCAGGACTAGATACCTGTGCTTTCAGTCACAACTTCCAGGTCGATGCCCTCAGGCTGATCTTCAAACTTTTCCAGTTCTGACAGTGTGGGCTTCACTCCTTCTGTAATCTGAGATCCAGGGTAGGGGGAGGAGGTGGACAGAAGTCAATGTCACCATGCAGTGGCCAGAACCACTGCCCAGGAGAAACCACTGGAGACCAGAGCTCCAGGAGGAACAAAAGTTTCACCCCTGCATGAGCACTGCCCACCAATCCTTACCACAGCAGACATGGCAAAGCTCTTGAACAGGAAGCCCTTTCGGCTGTAGCGGTTCCCCTCAAAGATGAGGAAGTCACCATCAGAGGCAACATCACCCCCCAAGGACCTGATTCGGGGAGAGAACAGAAGATGGTAAGGATGTGTGCGATCCTTTCCCTGGGTGGAAAAGGGCTCAGGACCCTCCGCATACAGCCGTGGCGGCTCAAATGACTTCTCATACTCCAAAGGCAAGCTAAATGAAGGGACTCCCTGCCTTACTGGGTCACTGGAACTGGCATGTCAGCTCCATTAGAGCAGGCCTTCTCAGGACCTGCTGCTATGCCTATTCTCAGTGCACACAGCTGGGCATAGCATACAGCAGACTCTGTTATTGGAGGGCAGGGGCAAGACTGCCTGCATGTTCACAGCTGTCCAGATGCCCCCAAGCCCTATGACAGCAGAAGCAGGACATCATTATCCAGGGAAGGAGATCTCAAGATGGCTCAGAGCAAGGTTATGATATAGGAAGGCAGGAGTCAATCCCGTGTCTTAGCTGCAGCTCCAACCTGTCAGAGTCCTTCACCCTGAGTATAGGTTACAAACACTTGGCGTAAGCCCCCAGTATGGAAAAATGGTAGCAGCTATAAGGAAACATTCGATGGCTGTTCCCTCAGCCATCTTGGCCACACAGTGAGCCTGGGCAAGTGAGTTCCACTGGGCACACTGAGTGGTACAACAAGTGAACAATGTGCCCAATGCCCTAAGTTCCATCCTAGCACCAAACCAAAAACCTGCGTGCCTACCTCACACACAGCAGGTTCCAGAACAGGACTAGAGAAAACCATGTCCCCTCTCTCCTTTGCCTGTCACCAGTGACCTCAGCCAGTCACATAGAAAACATCTATGTTCTCACCAGAGGGCTTTCTAAATCATCAGCCTGGGAGCTCTCCAGACTCACGAAGCCGAGAGAAGAATGCAAAGCTGGGGCTTGTGCGCTACCAGACAGACAGACGGGGGCAGTTCATCACTCACAGCAACATGCAACAGTCTGGGACGGGGCTCAATGGTAGTATGCTTGCCTGGCATGAACAAGACCTTGCATTCAATTAATAAAAGAAAAGAACAATCTTCTCCAGAGGAAACTGAGGTCCCAAGACAGAACATGCTTGCCTGAGGCTGGCTGCACAGCTAAGCTTCCACACAATGCACCTGAGGGGGAAGTGCGTGAAGAGACCTCCAAAAGTACACTGTACCATCAACCAAGAGCAGGCCTGGTCTCCAGGTGCCCTCACCTGATCTTCTCTGCATCAAAGAGCCTCTGTGGAGGCCGCTTGAACTTCTTCCTTTTGGCGAACCAGTCTTTCTGTGGAAGACAAGGGACACATGGGAGTGGTGAGGGAGGAGGGATGGCCACCAGCAAGGATACAGTGTCCCCAGAAGACACCAACAGCTCAAAGTACCAGGCTCATGCGGGCTTTGATGCGGTCGTAGTCAATGCGCGGGATCATCTTCAGGGAAATGGTGTTCTGGCTGGGCTCCACATAGTCCACCTGGAGGGAAGCGGCAGGTCAGCAGGCGCAGGCGGCCTGCAGGAAGTACTAGATGGCTCAGAAAAGAGCAAAGAAGAAACAGGCTAGCTTACAACTCCCAGAAGCCTCTCTGCCCTACCCAACACTCTCTGCACTGGAAATGAACACTTATGGCCCCTACTTGGATATGTGAAAGTTCCCACAGACACTGGACTACAGCTTAATGACTGCTTTCTCCAAACTGCTCCCATTCCCACCTACTCCCCCTTTCCCATAATTCTGCACTATTCTGCTCAGGCCACTGCCTAGAGTAATTTTCTTTCTTCCATTGTGTGTGTGTGTGTGTGTTTGTGTTTGGTTGGTTGGTTGCTTGCTTGCTTGCTTGGTTTTGAGGCAGGTTTTTCTGTGTAGCCCTGACTGTCCTGGAACTCTCTTCGTAGACCAGGTAGAGAGAATTTCGAACTCAGGAGATTCACATGCCTCTGCATCTTGCTGGGATTAAGAGTGTACACCAAAGCCGGGCGTGGTGACCACGCCTTTAATCCCAGCACTCGGGAGGCAGAGGCAGGCAGATTTCTGAGTTTGAGGCCAGCCTGGTCTATGGAGTGAGTTCTAAGACAGCCAGGGCTACACAGAGAAACCCTGTCTCAAAAAACCAAAAAAAAAAAAAAAAAAAAAAGTATATACCACCAAGGCCTGGCAATTTTCTTATCTTTTAAAAGCAGGAGCTCACACAGCCCAGGCTGGCTTTAAATTCGCTAAATAACTGAGGATGATGCTGGACTCAACTCCACCTCCTGAGTCCTGGGATTATAGGCATGGCCCACCATGCCTGCCTTGTGCAGGGCTGAAGATTTAAGCTAGGGCATCCTCTACCGCTGAGCTTCTCCTATCTTCCCTAGTGCAGGGATTCATGAACACAGTCTCACGTACTCGTGCCAGGCAACTATCATCAGTTTACAGGCCCTGGCAGCCATTCTCAACACCTTCATTTCCACAAATCCTCTCACTGTACGTTGTAACATTCCAACCTTCTATGCTGGGGGTGGGAGGGGTTCCACAGTTCAGCATTTGCCTAGAATCTACATATGTTTAAGGTTCTAGGTTCACTAGCCACTGCATAAGAAAATTTAAAAATTGGATTGCATTCCATAGAACCTTCACTATTTCTGTCCACTGAAGCCAGGTTTACAAGCTTTTAACTTAACCCAGCACTCCAGAGGCAGAGGCAGAGGCAGGTGAATCTCTATGAATGTGGGGCCAGCATGTTCTTTTGTTTTGTTTTGTTTTGGAGACAGGGTTTCTCTGTGTAGCGCTGGCTGTCCTGGAACTCACTTTGTAGACCAGGCTGGCCTCAATCTCAGAAATCCACCTGCCTCTGCCTCCCGAGTGCTGGGATTAAAAGCATGTGCCACCACGCCCGGCTTGGAGTTAGCATATTCTACATAGTAAGTTCTAGTCCAGCATGAGCTGCAAAGACCCTGTCTCAACAAAGCAAACTAACAAGAAGAACCTACAATGAACCATGAAGCCTATTATCTCAAAGCTAAGTTCTACTTCCCTCACTTCCTGCTTTAGCCATTTTTTTTATCTTATGCATGGGTTTGTGGGGGTTATCTGTGTGTCTGTCAGTATCACGCTGTACCAGAGGAACAGAGAAAGCATTAGGTCCCTAGGAACTGGAGATTCAGAAGGTTGTGAGCCACCATGATTGTAGGACTCAAACCCAGACCCTCTCAGAGTATAAGCAATGCTCTTATACACCGTACTACCTCTCCAGCCTCGCTTTAGGGATCTTACCTCCCGTACACTGCATGTGGCTCATCAGTCCCTTCCTCGCTCGGCCTTTACTCAACCAATGTCCTAGGAACAACCATAAACCTCCTGTGTGCTCAGAGCTACACCCTCAACCGCACCCCTGCCCTGAGGGAGGGAGGCTCTGCTCTTGGCTCTCAGAAAGGGAGTAAAAAGGAAGAAGTGCAGTGTATATGAGCACCGCCCATTGGCTGCTCCATCGACTCCCACCTGAGCAATGTCATCTTTGTAGATGCCTCGCTTGAGGCGGACCCAGGACTTGGGTTTCAGGTTGGCCACCTCCTTCACCACCTTGAGTACATCGGTCATCTCCTTAATAGGCACCATCTGCTGGTTCCAGTAGCCAAGCCGCAGGTTGCCCACACCTTCAATGGCCTGCTTCACATGGGTCTGTTTGTAGGCCTCCACATAGATGTAGCCCTTCACGTGCTCTGGGGCAACCACTGATTTAATCTGCAGGGGCTGGAGACAAAGGTGGGAGAGGGACAATGAGGAAAGTCAGGATGCTACTCTTGGCTCTCCCCCAGGCGGTGAGTTCACAGAAGTATACTGCCAAAGTGGCACACACACTAGGGTGGTCATATAATGGAAGCTTCCAAATGACTCAACTTTTGTTCTAAACTGGCCTTGAATTCTTGTTCCTCCTGTCTCCACCTCCTTAATGCTTAGATTACTTGAACACATTAAAATGCCAGGCAAGGGACTGGTTCAGTTATAGCTTAACTACACTGCAAAGAACAGTGTAACCATAGAAAGAAATAATGAGGGACTAAGAGTGTACCTTAGTCACAGAGTGGGAATGGAGAGTGACTGCTAAGTGGTATTAGATTTCTTCTCTCTCTCTGTTTTTTTTTAAGACTTATTATTTATATTAAGTACAATGTAGCTGTCTTCAGAAACACCAGTAGAGGGCGTCAGATGGATGGTTGTAAGCCACCATGTAGTTTCTGGGATTTGAACTCAGGACCTCAGTGCTCTTAACCACTGAGCCATCTCTCCAGCCCCTGTTTTCTTCTCTTTTAGGGTTTTTTTTTTTTTTTTTTTTTTTAAAGATTTATTTATTTATTATATGTAAGTACACTATAGCTGTCTTCAGACATTCCAGAAGAGGGCGCCAGATCTCGTTGCGGATGGTTGTGAGCCACCATGTGGTTGCTGGGATTTGAACTCTGGACCTTCGGAAGAGCAGTCGGGTGCTCTTACCCACTGAGCCATCTCACCAGCCCTCTTTTAGGGTTTTTTAAGACAGGGTTTCTCTGTATAGCTCTAGCTGTCCTGAAACTCAGCCTCAAACTCAGAGATCCACCTGCCTGACACCCAGGTGCTGGGACTAAAGGAGAGCGCCACTATGACCGGCTTAGTGATATTAGTTTTCATAACATGTTCTAGAATTACAACACACTGATGATAGAGACATAAATTTGAACGCTAAAACATGCTAGGCTTTACATTAAAAGGGAGAATTCACATACAACCCTAGTAAAGTGAGGCAAGAGGATTGTTAAGAGTTCAGAACTAAAAAGGGAGTCCTTGTCTTTAAAAAGTTACTTCTGTTAGCCTCTGCCTATGTGTGTTCACACTCATATGTGTAACGACTGCAATTAGAGGTCATCCTCATGGTGCAGCCCCCCTCAGACTTGGCTAAACTGGGCAGAGCCTCAGGGACCGGCGAGCACTGGCGTCACAAGCATGCACTATCATCCCAGCCTTGTACATGGATACTAAAGACTGAACTTAACTGGTCTTCATTCTTGCACAGTAAACATTTTTATCAACTGAATTATCGCCCTAAACCCTCACTGTGTTTTAAAATAGGGTTCCACAGCCCAGGCTGGCCTAGCAAGTGGTATGTAGCCAAGGATGACCCTGAATTCCTGTTTCTCCTGCCTCCACCTCGCAGGTGCTGAGATTACAGACCTCTATCTATCATCATAACTGTGTCTGGGCTTACCCAGTGCTGAAGACCAAGCCTGGGACCTCATGCTCGGCAAGGACATTACTACTCCAATCCTTTTGTTTTCTGAGACAGTTTCTTGCGTAGCCCAAGTTAGCCTTGAACTCTTGATCCTCCTGCTGTAATCTGCCAAGTGGTAATGTCAGGTATGGGCTACCATATCTGGCTAAAAGACTTTTTTGTGTGTTTTTAAAAATATTTTTATGATTAATTATGTGTACATATGAATCTGTGTATGTGCCTGAGACCAGAGAGATCAGATCTCACGGAGCTGTCATTACAGGAGGTTGTGTAATTGTGAGCTGCCTGATGTGGGGGGGGGGTGAGAATCAACTCCAGTCCTCTGTAAGAACAATATCCATCCCTAACTGAGCCATCTCTCTACCGCACTTTTTAAATTTATTTACACACACACACACCCCTAGCGACATGGTCAGTAAGAACATTTGCAAGCATGAAGACCTGTATTCGAATCCTTAGCACACATGCAAAAAACCAGCAGGTAGGAAGACAAGGAATGAGACAGGAAGATCTCTAGGATTTGCCAGCCAGCCTAGCTAAAGGTGGGGGGGGGGGGGGGTTGGGGGGGCCTTCAGGTTCAATGAGACCCACCTCCAGAGAGTAAGGCACTGACCATAGGAAGCTACATGCTATTCTAGCTTCTTCATGACCGCACAGATGTGTGCACCCATGAGACACTATTCACTGCATATGTGCATACATATGCTCCAGATCAAGGCCTGGAGAGATGGCTCAACCAAAAGGCCAAGAGTCCAGCTCCCATCATCAGCCAGCTGTTTCTCCAGCTAAAAACAAACACACCCCAACAAAACACCAACAACAAGTCCCAGGGAGGCAGAGCCCCTGAGTCACGCAGTGGTCTTTGCTTTTGTTCTAGTTCATCTGCTCACTCACTCACTGCACAGGTCTGCTTGCCCAAGGGCGCCTAGTGCCTACAATATCCTTCCATCCATCCATCCTTCCTCACCCACAACCAGTCCACTTCTTGACTTACTGTGTCTGTGAACTGGTAAGCGATGAATTTTCGCATCAAGGAAATTGCTGTGGCTCGTTCCTCCCCAATCTGGAAAGAGAGATAGGTTTTGGAGAGCTGACAGGGAGAGGGCAGGAGACAGGAGAAGCAAAGGAAGGTGATTGGAGGAAGGTGAAGTAGGAGAGAGATGGATTCCAAGACAAAGGCACTAAAGGACATGAGAAAAGGGGATTAAGAGGCAAAAACCAGGTGAAAGAGAGAGAGAGAGAGAGAGAGAGAGAACGCTACAGAAAGACCTAGAGACCCAGAGAGACATATTGCCCCTCCCCACATGCAGCCCAAGATCGGAACACACACCTTACACTTGACAGTCCACAGGTTGGGGTCCCTACATGGCACAGGATAAGAAAGACAAGGAAACTTATTACCAGACCTGCCCCTCAGTAAGTCATGATCTATACCACCACCTATCTTCCATCTCATGAACCGTACACAGGAGTCTTACTTCCTCTACTTCTATGTGTCTTGACCCCGTATGGGATTCCAACCCTGATTTCTATCCTCCTACTCTCTTACTTGACTCCTGGGAGCAGCTGCTGCTGAGTGATGTCATCTGAGAGCTCGTCAGACCCTCCATACACCCTAGAGAAAGAAGAGCATTGAGAAGAAGGGATGTCCCAGTAGCCCCCACTTGCTTTCCACATAGGGACCACCCGCACCTGCCAGGCACTTACGTCTCTCCCACAGATGACTTGGCATATTTCTTCATGTAATACTCGCCCAGTTCTTCTTCTCTCTGGTCCCTGGGATACAAGGGGAAAAGCAGACATGAAGGAAAGTCAGCCTGCCCCACATCTGTCCAAGGAAACTAGGTCCCCACCAGGCCGCCTCAGTTGCTCACCTCCAGAGATTCTGCAGACGACGAGCCCCAGAGCGGTCTTCATCCAGCACAACGTTATCAATATTGGAGGCTGGAAACAGAGTCACAAGGGGAGTCAGGCTAGGAACAAGCTTGGGGACTTGAGGGGCCATGCTTGGCCCTGGGGGGATGGCTAAGGCTCTCCCATCCTTCCCCCATCCTCTGTCCTCCTCAGCCTCTTGTTTCTTTCTCATCACACATACTCAGGGATAGGCCGGCTGCTGGGAGCACCCAGCAGTCCTCTATCTCACAGCTGCCAACTGAGCATGCCCTGAGCACCCCACCCACACTCCTATATGCACTATATTTACACCTGTGGACACAGAAATGTGCACCTTTCCCAGGTCAGCGACCCCAAACTGCCTAACCCTGCACCCCATGTGAATCAGAGCCCCAGGGCCACACAGGATATGGGACCACAGACCACACTTCCCCAGTTCTTACCTTCAATCTCTTCTACTCGGAGGAAGAGGAGAAGGTGGTGGTGGTAGTGGTGGTGGTGGTGGTGGTGGTGGTGGTGGTAGTGGTGTGCAGGGTAGACAAAGTATGAGCCAAATTATAGCAGCGAAATCAACCAATGGGGTGGGGCAGAGGGAGGGACACAGGAAGGTCGAAACCAAAAGTAAAGGCCAGGCACCAGGTGGGTGGGAGAAGCCGAAATGTATGAGGCGCACAAAACGGAAAGTAACAGGGGAGGGGGCACTGGCCCAGCAAGTGGGGGGATCGGGGTCAGAGCCCGCCCACCCTACACCCCACAAAAGGGATACCCAAAATCCTCTTCCTACAATACCACCCACCCGACAGTCCCCGCCCCCCACTCATGGGCCTAAAAGGAAAAGGGTTGGGGGAAGCTGTCTCTCTGGCAAGGACAGAAAGAAGCACGGTGAAAAGAGTGAGGGTTGGGGTGGGTGCAGGGCATGGGGTAGGGAGAGGGCTTAAAAGAAAGACACCCTCCCAGGCATGATTCACCCCGAGTCGTCTTGCAGGCAGGTCCCACACACACCTTTCTCCAGGATATCTTCAGCTCCATCTTCCCACTGGTCTTCATCTTCATATTCATCATCTACATCTGAATGGGAAAGCCAATGGGATCAGCAGAGAAGACAGGTGACCTCAGAGCAGCAGCTCCAAGAGAATGAACACCTCTAGAAGACAGAGCCAGAACTCCATAGCCCTGGACCGGGACTCAGAGAGGTGTGATGCGCTTTGCCCAAGGGACACCACACACTGGCAGAGTGCGGCAGGGCTATGTGTAATGTACATCTACCTAGCTCTGAAGGCCATCTGCCACAGCACACCACAGACCCCTCCTAAAAAATTAAGACCACAGCTGGCAAGGAGGCAAACACCTGTATCCCCAGCATTCTTATTCAGGTCCCATGAAATAGGATAATAGCCACCCCAACTACTTGAGAGGCTAGCAAGAAAACTGCAAGTTCAAGGTCAGCCTAAGCAACTTAGCAAGACCCTGTCTCAAAAGAAAAAGTAAAAAAGGCGGCTGGGGAATGGCTCAATGGCACAGCATTTGCCTAAAATCCACGTTAGGTGTCAGGATGTGGCTCCACAAGTAATTATGTGGCACAGTCAATCCCCACACTTCCTTTCTTTTTTGTCGACGGTGCATCCAACTCCTAAATGTGGAGATTAAAGTGTGTGCCACCACTGCCAGGTCAATACACACACACACACACACACACACACACACACACACAGAAATTGAACCACAGACTGTCTCATGCATACTTTAAGTGCAATACTTCCTGGCCTTGTGACATACCAGCCTCATCTAAAATGAAGCCCCCATGGCGTGGTTTCTTGGGGGGCCTATCATCATCTTCCTCCTCTTCTTCCTCATCGTATTCTTCCTCTTCCTCCTCCTCCTCTTCCTCAGGCTCCTCCTCTTTTTCACTGCCTGCGGCACTTCGCCGGTCTTCCTCAACCTAGAAGGATCAAACAGAGTTGAGGCACCAGGATTTTACTGTCCCCAAATCCAGAAAAGCTCATGATCTCTAGCTCCTTCTCCCTCTGTCTCACACGCATATCCACAATGCACTCAAAGTCTCAATCTGACCACGCCTCTGATTACTGTCCTACCTCAAGTGACACTATAGCCAAGACCCTGGCACCCAACCAACCCACAGGAGCCAATCAATCCTTACACTGGATCTCTTGCTCTGAGAGCCATCATATGCCAGGTTTGGGGCTTGTTCCTCATCTCTGTGCTTCCTGAAAAGTCCAGCTCCTAACTCCACAGGATGTATCAGGTGCCTGATACCAATGGATGTCCCTAGTGCAACCTCTGCACTTCTTAACACTAAGGGTCATTCAGTAATGCAGACTCCCTTGGAACTCGCTGTGTGGCAGTCCCCCTCTTTCCCAATTAATGGAATACAGGTGTAAACCACCATTCACAGCTTCCCCTCATCCCTTTTTTTTTTTTTTTTGGTTTTTTCGAGACAGGGTTTCTCTGTATAGCCCTGGCTGTCCTGGAACTCACTTTGTAGACCAGGCTGGCCTCGAACTCAGAAATCCACCTGCCTCTGCCTCCCAAGTGCTGGGATTAAAGGCGTGCGCCACCACGCCCGGCCCCCCCCTCATCCCTTAAAAGCAGCTTTGGACAGACCTTCCATGGGCCCAGGCTCTGTCTAGGGCCGTGCTTATCCTTTCTCCCACGCTTCTCTCACTGGGCCATTTACCATCCAAGATCTCAGCTCCTGTCTCTACTGTTGATGCTTCTATTCTCCACTGTTTTCCAGAAACAGAGCCTCCCCCACATGCAGCAGCCTCTGGGTTGCCTCTATATCTTATGGGTCTGCCAGGCCAATAGCCAACTGGATTCTAATCCCCATTCCTTACCAGTTAAAAACAGATCCACGAATTCTGCTGCCCAAGCATCAACCTTTAACTCACTCCCCCCATCTCCACATTGCTATAACGTATTTATCCAATATTTCTGTATGCTATTTTTATTTTACTTTTGCTTATTATATATTTGCACATGTGCCTGCACCCAGCCTACGAGTAAATGGCAGGTATGTGCAGATATGTGGCCTCAGAAGGTGTATGGTCCCCTAGAGCCAGAGTTACAGACAGCTGTAAGCCACATGACCTGGACACTGAGTACCAAACACAGGTCCTCTGGATGAGCTGTGCTATGAACTGTAATCCAAGTTTTTAAACCCAGTTAGAGGGCTGGAGAGATGGCTCAGCTGTTAAGAGCACTGACTGGGCTTCCGGAACACTTGAGTTCAATTCCCAGCAACCACATGTTGCCTCACAACCATCTGTACGCTGATCTGATGCCCTCTTCTGGTGTGTGTCTGAAGACAGCAACAGTGTATTCACTTAAACAAATAAATGAATTTTTAGAAAAAAAAGGGGGGTTTAAAAAGATATAATATGGGGCTGGTGAGATGGCTCAGTGGGTAAGAGCACCCGACTGCTCTTCTGAAGGTCCAGAGTTCAACTCCCAGCGACCACATGGTGGCTCACAACCATCCGTAACGAGATCTGGCGCCCTCTTCTGGAGTGTCTGAAGACAGCTGCAGTGTACTTACATATAATAAATAAATAAATCTTTAAAAAAAAAAAAGATATAATATAATCCCAGCACTTGGGTGGCAGAGGCAGGCGGATTTCTGAGTTCGAGGCCAGCCTGGTCTACAGAGTGAGTTCCAGACAGCCGGGGCTATACAGAGAAACCCTGTCTCAACACCCCCCCCCAAAAAAGTAATAAAGACATATCACGTTTGTGTCAATATATACATTTCTTTAAAAGATTTTGTTAATTTATTTTATACATGAGTGTTCTTTTGCATACAGGCCTGCTTGCCAGAAGAGAGCATCAGATCCCATTTTAGATAGCTGTGAGCCACCATGTGCCTATACTCAGGACCTCTGGAACAGCAGTGCTCCTAACCCTGCGCCATCTCTCCAGCCCCTCTATGTGTACATCTAACATTGCTCTGGGCTAAAGCCATGGCTCAGAAGTTAAGGGCATATGCTGTTCTTCTGGGTCCCAGGGCTCAATTCCCAGCACTCACATTGAGTGATTCACAACTGCCTGTAGTTCTAATGCTGGAGGGGTCAAAGCCCTATCTTGTTATTGAGGTCACCCCACAACAGCACACTGCAGTCACAGCAGCGTTCAATCACACACACACACACACACACACACTCTTTAAGCTGGGTGTGCCGGTGCATACTTTTCCCTCCTCCGTTTTTGAGACAGGGTCTGCAGCACTGCCCAGCCCAGAGTAGACGTATGCTGACTGACACTATGGGGTGGAAGCAGAAGGATCAGGAGATGAAGGATTCTCTCTTGGCTGAATAGCAAATTCAAGTCAGCCTGGACTACATGAGATCCTACTTCAAAAACAGAGAAGGCAGCTGATGGCTCTGAGACACAGAGAAGTTGCTCTTCCAAGGGACCTGGGTGGGCTCAGTTCCCAGCACCACCCACAGTGGCTTACAGCTATCCTAGTCCCAGTTCTGGGAGATCTAATGACTTCTGACCTCTGCAGACACACATGTGGTACATATTCATTCAGGCAAGCAAAACACTCATACACATAAAATAAAGATAAATCTAAAAAGACAAAAACAAAACCAACCACTGACCTAGTTTGTTGGTGGAGCGCACCTTTATTCCCAGCATGCAGGAAGCAGACGCATCTCTGTGAAATTCAGAACACCCTGCCTACATAACCAGTTCTAGGCCTGCCAGGGATAGTCTCAAAAATAAAACACTGAGAAGAAAAAAAATGAATTCCCTTAATATTAATACTGTAACTATATCTCTCATTGCAATTTTTTTACACATACATTTTACGCGTGGGCTCATGTGAGTGACAAGCTTCAGGAGTCAGTTCTGTTTCCCCACCCAGGAACTCAAACACAGGCCCTTAGGCTGCATGAGTTATGGTACCAGTCCAACACAATGCCTCACAGTTTAAAAAGCCAAAGTTTACAGGCCCATTTCAAGCAAATTTGCCACTGTGTCCCTGGCTGGGTCCCAAAGAAGCCTTCTTTCCTCTTCTGGAACCTTCTCTGAGGTAAGAACCTTCTCTGAGGTAAGAACCTTCTCTGAGGTAAGAACCTTCTCTGAGGTAAGGGCTTCTGTACACTTTGTGTTCCCTGGAGTCTAGACTACACTCTTTTTTTTTTTTTTTTAAGATTTATTTATTTATTATATGTAAGTACACTGTAGCTGTCTTCAGACACTCCAGAAGAGGGCGCCAGATCTCGTTGCGGATGGTTGTGAGCCACCATGTGGTTGCTGGGATTAGAACTCTGGACCTTCGGAAGAGCAGTCGGGTGCTCTTACCCACTGAGCCATCTCACCAGCCCTAGACTACACTCTTTGGTTTGTGTTCTGTTTTGGTTTTGGAAGCAATCTGGAATTGTAAGCATAAACTGGAATGGCCAGTTCTTAGTAGGTGTCACAGAAAGTCTGGGAGAGGCACCCTAGGGACTGAGGAGCACTGCACTGTCACAGGTCTCATCCCACCACACTACAACACCCTGCAATCTCTGCCCCAGGACTTAGCTCTGGAAGGGAGCTACCATGCCAAACCAGAATGAAGTGCCCTTGCTGAATGAAGGGGATAAGAACTGGAAATGAGGGCTGGAGAGATGGCTCAGCAGTTAAGAACACTGACTGCTCTGGCAGAGGTCCTGAGTTCAATTCCCAGCAACCACATGGTGGCTCACAATCATCTGTAATGAGATCTAATACCCTATTCTGGTCTGTCTGAGGACAGCTACAGTGTACTCATATACATGAAATAAATCTTAAAAGACTGGGAAATGAGCTGATTCTTTCAACAGCAAGCATGCTGTCTGTCTGACAGCCAACCTAGCTACAGAACCCAGGACACCAGGCCCAGGCTCCAGAAGCTGGGGCAGGCCTCACACCGCCTTCTGCTTGGCGTCCACAGCCAGCCAACAGGTGACTCAAGCTTCTGATGAGATGCCCAGTGGAAAACCTCTGCAAGGAAGGAATCAGGGACCCTGGTCTCATTACCACCAGAACTGCAAGTACCAGCAGTGACCTGAAGCCATGAGTCACTGTCAAAGGCCCAGTGCTAGAGCTTGGAGCAAAGGCTGGTCCTGTCACCTTCCTGTCTGTCCTAGATCACCACAGTACCTTGACTCCTGCCTGGGAGCACAGGACCACCCTCAAAGCCACAAGGACAACTAAATGCCTACAGAAGAAAACAGACCATGTAAGAGGGTATCAATGGAAGCCCATAGCCCTAATCCTGATACCCTCCAGGTCACAGGCCCATGACAACTTCCCTTCTCTAAACTCTGCCAGAGGTGAGCATGATGGTAACTGGCCTCTGATACACGCCAGTGCTGGAGCAGGTGGGATCAGCATACTACTCAGTAGCAGCATGCTTGCCTAGCATGTCTGAGGCCAGGGTCACCCCAACCCTGTAACAAAGGAGGAGAGAGCCGCTTCTGAGCAGAGACTGTTGCTTCCTTCTGTTTCCCACTAAAGAAAGGGACAGAGACTTGGAGCTTCAGGTTACTGTCTGGTAGCTGAAGACGGAAGTCAATTGTAATGATGCCAAGGTCCCCAGTTCCTCCCTCACAGGTTTTATATTGTTCACAGTGAAATCTTGGGAAGCACTGACAACTAACATAAGTTCATTCAGGTCTTCATGCAAAAGACCTAGGTTCTAGTCCCGGCATCCATATGGTTGCTTCCAACCATCCTTAACTCCAGTTCTAGGGGACCTACATCTTCTGACCTCTAGCATACTGAATGCATGTGCTACACAGACATACACACACACACACACACACACACACACACACACACAGGGAAATAATAAAATTAAATTAAAAAATAGAAATAAAGTTAAGCCGAGTGTTGGTGGCACACACCTTTAATCCCAGCACTTGGGAGGCAGAGGCAGGTAGATCTCTTGAGTTCCAGGCCAGCCTGGTCTACAGAGTGAGTTCCAGGCCAGCCAGGGCTATACAGAGAATCCCTGCCTCAAAAAAACCAAAAACCAAAAAAAAAAAAAAAGAAAGAAAGAAAAGAAAAGAAAAGAAAGTTAATTTACAGCTTTGCAACACAGCTTGGTGGCAGAGTATCTGCCTAGCATTTGTGAAACTCTAGTGCAAAAACTACACACACAGAGAGAGAGAAAGAGAGAGAGAGAGACTAGACTCTCTCTAAATGCTAAATTAAACAAAGCATAGTTCAGTGGCAGAGCTCCTACTTAATGTGTACAGAGCCCTGAGTTCTATCCCCATAATTAAAAGAAGTGGGGGGCAGGCATGGTGGGACACATCTTTAGTCCCAGCATTCGGCAGGCAAAGGCAGGTAGATCTTTATGAGTTTGCCAGCCTGGTTTCCATAGCTAGTTTTAGGCCAACTAAGGTTACACATAGTGACATCCTATCTCAAAAAAAAAAAAAAAAGAAAAAAAAAAAAAAAAGAAAGAAAAGAAAAAGAAAAGAAGAGAAAAGAAAAGACAACCACATGATTTACCCCCTCTCTTCCGGTAAGTTCCCATTCAAATGTCCCTCTGACTTATTCTGACTGCTTCGAAGTGCAGCTAGGACCCTCTACTCCCTTTTTGTACTTGGGTTTTTCACCAGAGTACTAGAAAGATATATCTCAGGCCTCGTATCCTTAATCCACAGCTTGAGACAAGACGTGATGAGATTTCCTATTTTAGGCTGTCCGGGCTGGCACAGCACCTGTCATCTCAGGAATCTCATCACTTGGGAGGTAAAGGAAAAACAAAGGCAGCTCTCAGGAAGCAGAGGCAAGCAGATCTGAGTTCAAGGCCAGCCTGGTCTACAGAGTGAGTTCTAGGACAGCTAGAGCTATACAGAGAAACCCTGTCTCAAAAAACCAAAAAAAAAAAAAAAAAAAAAAAGAAAGAAAGAAAACAAATAAAATCCAAAGTATACATATTTCAGATCTTGGAGGATTTTTTAGATTATTTGCACATACACAATAAGGTACCTTGGAACGGGATAATACATGAAATTCATGCATCTTTCATATATACTGTGCACAGTAATTTAAAACAGTATTTTTAGTGCACTAGTGTCGACTTTAACCTGTCATATGTGGAATTTTCCATTCGTGGCATCAACAGAAGACTAGAAAAGTTACAAAGTCATCTGGATTTTCACACTAGGATGCTGAACCTGGGAGTCTCATATTTACTGGCTGTATTTATTCACAGTAGCAAATTCACATTCACCCATCAGTTGTCGATTTACATTTTAAAATCTGTTAGCAGGAGCCCAAGGACAAAGACTTGTGGCTGGCACACAGTAGGCAATACATACACACTTCTGGAACAACTGGGCATACCTAAAAACACAAACACGAAAGAATCCTAAGAGCTGGGGCTGTCCACCTAGCAGGGCCCTGAACTCAATCCCAGCATCGCAAGTGATCAAAGTAAACCGAAAGAAACAAATCAGAGGAAAGCCAACGACGTCTGACCGCATCCCACCAACCGTGGACCTGGCGCGCCCCCACCTTCTGGACCCTGCTGCCCCTGCGCTCCACGCTGACTTGCACACTCGTCCATCTCTCCCGACAATCTGGAACCCCCCCATCCCCCAGCCGTTCCGAGTCGCCGGCTCCCCCAGGGCCCTCTCTGCCCTGCCCCTGTCCCCAGGCGCAACGTCTCCCCTAAGAATCCCAGGCACCGACCTCGGCCTCCTCCGCCTCGCTGCTGTGCTCGCTGTCCTCCTCCTCCGAGAAGTTGCTGTCTTCGCTGTCCGACATCTTCCGCAGCTGCAGAGGGAGACCGCGGCCTCAGGGCACGGCGGAACCCGGAGCGCCACCCCCAAGCCTCAGTTTCCCCGCAAGGTCCACCGGGGGAGAAAATCCCCAGGCGCACTTCCGGCAGCCTGGTTCAGGCGGTCGCGAACCCGCGTTGTTTGGGCCGTGGCAGCTAGCACACCCCGCCCTGGCTGCGGCCGGCACACGTCCGGGACCTCCGCCAGCCCCGACCCCCGCTACCGCCCCTGCCTGTCGCCCCACGCCCGCTCACCGATCGCTTGCTACCTGAAGCTTCCGCGCCAGCTGCGGATCACACAACGCCTAGCTGGCCTGAGCGCTCTCTCGCGAGAACTGGCGCGTCAGCCTCACCTAACGCGAGACTTTAGGGGCCGCGGCCTCTTGGAGCCGCCATCTCGGGAGTGGCCAGAGTGGCTTACGCGGACTGTACGGCCGCCATCTTGAGAAGGTCGAGAAATAATGGGCTTCTCCTCCTGACCCAGACCTGAATCGGGTGAACTGTTGGCTCGTCCGTCCTCTGATCTTCCCTCGGAGGTGTCAGAGGTGACGGGACAGAGATTTGGCTTCACACCGCCACCCTCGGCATTCTGAGGAGTTCTCTTAAATTTTAGGGACCTAGACTCAGGTTAAATCCGAATTCCTGGTAATGCTCAAAACAATCTCAAAACTTGTTTAGCGCGGCGCAGGATAGTGTTATTAATGATCTGGTTGGTTGGTTGGTTGGTTGGTTGGTTGGTTGGTTGGTTGGTGTGATAAGGCCTTACTGTGTAGCCTGGCTAAATCTCAGACTCACAGAGATAAGCCCATGTCTGCCTCTGCCTCCCTGGTACTGAAATTAAAGGCGTGTGCCACCATGCTTACAATTAAAAACACTTTAATACGGATTTAAGACTGAAGGCGGGAGCTGGCGAGATGGCTCAGTGGGTTAAAAGCGCCGACTGCTCTTCCGAAGGTCCTGAGTTCAAATCCCAGAAACCACATGGTGGCTCACAACCATCCATGACGAAATCTGATGCCCTCTTCTGGAGTGGTTTTTTTTTTTTTAAGATTTATTTATTTATTATATGTAAGTACACTGTAGCTGTCTTCAGACACTCCAGAAGAGGGCGCCAGATCTCGTTACGGATGGTTGTGAGCCACCATGTGGTTGCTGGGATTTGAACTCTGGACCTTCAGAAGAGCAGTCGGGTGCTCTTACCCACTGAGCCATCTCACCAGCCCCAAATAAATAAACCTTAAAAAAAAAAAAAACCTTTAATCCCAGCACTCGGGAGGCAGAGGCAGGCGGATTTCTGAGTTCGAGGCCAGCCTGGTCTACAAAGTGAGTGCCAGGACAGCCAGGGCTACACAGAGAAACCCTGTCTCGAAAAACCAAAAAAAAAAGACTGAAGGTGGACAAAAAGGCGTGCCAGGAGTTACGCACAAAACCGTCACGTTTATTTAATTCCGGACAGCCGAGGTTACACAGTGAAACACTGTAACCAAAGAACTGGAGAGATGGCTCAACGGCCAAAGAACGCTGGCTGCTCTGGAGCTGTGGTCAATTTCCAGCAGCTCACAACCCGCTTTCACGCCAGTCTCAGGGGAGCTAATGCTCGCCCTCTTCAGGCCTCGGCTGACATTGCATCCATGTGACGCACTGACACCCATACACACTTAATATTCCACATACATAAAACTTCAAGACAAGCCGGGCGGTGGTGGCGCACGCCTTTAATCCCAGCACTTGGGAGGCAGAGGCAGGCGGATTTCTGAGTTCGAGGCCAGCCTGGTCTACAGAATTCCAGGACAGCCGGGGCTACACAGAGAAACCCTGTCTCGAAACCCCCCCCCCAAAAAAAATTCAAGACAAAGTTAATAAAAGCAGCATGCTTGAGCAATCTAGATGGCTCATCAGATAAAGTATCTTGCTGAGAAACCTGAAGATCTGGGTTCTATCCCTGGAACCTCTAAGATAGAAGGAAAATAGCCAAAAAGTTTTCTTCTGACCTCTGCATCCATGCTATAGTTGGAATACATGCACCCACTCATGAATGTGTGTATACATATGTGTATATATGTATATATACAATACACACACATATATAACATATATACATATAACATATATATATACAATAAGTTTACATTTTTTAAGTCACGTGCTTCAGCTAGATATAGCGGTACCTACCTTGTAATACTGGCACTTGGCCAACTGAGGTAGGAGACTCTGAAGTCCCAATGGATCTAGACTACAAAACAGGACCCTTTCTCAAAACAACCAAATGGGAGAGGGCAGAAGGAAGAGGAGGAAGAAACAGTAAATTCCACCAAACTGCTGAAAAGCACAAACTTCAAAACCCATGTATGCACAGTGAAAGCAGCCAGACAGTGGGATCTGGCAGAGGGTGTGATCCCATCCATACAGACTCCAGAGCAAGCAAAGCCAAGCTATTCATAGGGAAAGCAGAGGAGTGGGTGTCTGAGCGCAGGAGATGAAGTGGAAGTGTCAGTGTCTGCCCTGGTGGGAGCGTTTTCTCTACATGGCGCCTTTTACTGCGTAAATCAGTGTCTGCCGGGAGGCGACCAGTTCAGGGCCTGTCTGAACTGCACCCCTGGAGGGAGATTATACAAAATGTTTAATGGATGGGAGCAGAAAGCAAGGGGGATCAGGGTAGGCTGTTGCATTGACCAATCATATTTTTCTTTACAAGGGGTTTTGTTGGGGAAAAGGGAGGGGGGGAGGCCCTGGGGAAGAAGAGGGGGAGAAATATACCACATCCGGCCAGAGTTCCTGTGTTCTGGGCAGGCAGACACGGGGAGACTGCCAGGCACTTTCCACATGGCCCCGGGTGGGCATCTAAGCCTCTGACCCAAGCTGCGGAGTGTGGAGAAGGAGTAGCCCCCGACCTGACCGGGGACCCCGAGGCAACACCCTGTCGCCCCGGAGTTATAGTAAGTTTAGGTCAGTAGTTCATATCATAAATCAATAAGACTTAAAGAACTACAGCAGAATTGTTTACCTGTCTTTCTATTAAGAATAGTACCTAGCCAGCCGGGCAGTGGTGGTGCGCACGCCTTTAATCCCAGCACTCGGGAGGCAGAGGCAGGCGGATTTCTGAGTTCAAGGCCAGCCTGGTCGACAAAGTGAGACTTACATGCAGAAACTATAGCTACATATGTGTGTGTATATATATATATATATATATATATACATATACATATACATAATCAATAAATACATATAGCCAGCCATGGTGGCAGGGCGAAGCTTTAATCCCAGCTCTCAAGAGGCAGAGGCTGAGCCGGGCGTGGTGGCACACGCCTTTAATCCCAGCACTCAGGAGGCAGAGGCAGGCGGATTTCTGAGTTCGAGGCCAGCCTGGTCTACAAAGTGAGTTCCAGGACAGCCAGGGCTACACAGAGAAACCTTGTCTCAAAAAACAAAAAACAAAACAAAACCAAAATAAATATTATAATAATAACAATAATAATAAATTCTAACACACAGAAGAAGCAAGTTTATCTTTGTAAGTTCAAAGCAAGCCTGTTCTACATAGAGAGTTCCAAGACAACCAGCACTGCATAATAGAGACTCTGTCTCAAAAAGACCAAAAACAACAAAAAAGGGAAGCTCAAAGTCATCTTGACCTGCACAGACAGAGCATCTCTTTGTCTACACAGGAAAAATGTGGCCCACATAGGGAGAATATCTAAATAAAATACAACTATAATGTAATATATTTGTTAATGTTATTTGAATATAATATAATGCAGGACTTTTTAATTTTTTTGAAAATATAATTTTTTAAAGATTTATTTGTTATATGTAAGTACTCTGTAGCTGTCTTCAGACACCCCAGAAGAGGGAGTCAGAGCTCATTACGGATGGTTGTGGTTCCTGGGATTTGAACTCAGAACCTTCAGAAGAGTAGTCAGTGCTCTTAACCACTGAGCCATCTCGACAGCCTGAAAATATTTTCATTTTATGTGCATGAGTATTTTGCCTACACTACCGGGATACCTGGTTGCTTGGGGAGGTCAGAAGGCATCTGATCCCTTGGAAATGGATTTATAGACAGTTATGTGCCAATGTGTAGGGCTGGGAAACAAAGTCAGGTCTTCTAGAAAAGGAATTAGCACACTTCACCATGGAGTCATCTCTCCAGCCCCACAGGACTTATAAAACACAGATGCTCAGCTGAGCATGGTGGCGCACGCCTTCAATCTCAGCACTCAGGAGGCAAAGGCAGGTGAATTTCTGAGTTCGAGTCCGGCCTGGTCTACAGAGTGAGTTCCAGGACAGCCAGGGCTACATAGAGAAACCATGTCTTGAAAAACCAAAAAAAAAAAAAAAAAAAAAAAAAAAAAACCAAAACCAAAACAAAACAAAACAAAAAAACCAAAAAACAACAACAACAACAACAAAAACCCACAGGTGCTCTGGGCTGGGGATGCAGCTCTGTAGTAGATTATTTGATTGGCATTCACAAGTTCATAGGTTGAGCTCCCAGCATCCCTGTTCTCTCAGAAATACCAATCAATAGCTCTTGGGAGGTGGCAGTTAAAGGTTCAAGAATTCAAGGTCATCCATCTTTGGCTACAAAACAAGTTGAAGGCTACTTTTACCAAAAAGAGAGAGAGAGAGAGAGAGAGAGAGAGAGAGAGAGAGAGAGAGAGAGAGAGAGAAAGAGGAAGTTAAGTGTTTGGCCAGAACAGGCTGTATTTATTGAGGATGCTTCACAGGGATGGCAGGACCACTGACAAGCAGGACTTCAGAGCCTCAGTGAGCACCGTCAAGAAACACAGCAGTCCCTACCAACTGACTTTCCTCAAACCACCCTGATGTGGCTGACATTCTTAGCAGACCAGACTTGCTGAGCAGAGTGACCTGGTGTCTCCAGGTCCGAAAAGCTTGGAACAAGCCCGCTCACTTCTCTGGCCCTAAATTTCCTTATCTGCAAAATTTCTCTTATCTCCAAACGATCTTGCCCTAAAGAATGACATAGCCTGTAAGAGCTCTGTGTGCCAGTTAGAAAGACATCCCTTCAATCAGATTTTTATAAGATGTATGTATGCATGTATGTATGTATACAAGTGCTCTATGTGTATGTATGTATGTATGTATGTATACAAGTGCTCTATATGTATGTATGTCTGCATGACAGCAGAGGGACATCAGATCCTCTTGTAAATGAGCCACCATGTGGTCACTAGAAATTGAACTCAGGACCTCTAGAAGAACAGAGTACTCTTAATTGCTGTACTCTCCTCATGCTTTTTTTTTTTAATTAAAAATTACTGGGGGCTGGCGAGATGGCTCAGCGGGTAAGAACACTGACTGTTCTTCTGAAGGTCCTGAGTTCAAATCCCAGAAACCATATGGTGGCTCACCCGTTATGAGACCTGGTGCATCTGAAGACAGCTATAGTGTACTTATGTATAATAATAAATAAATCTTTAAAAAATTATTATATTTGCCGAGTATGTTGGGTCATGCCCAATCCCAGCATTCTAGCATAGCACTTGAGAGGTGGAGGCAGCTGGATCTCTGTGGCTTCAAGGCTAGTCTGGTCTACAAAGGGAGTTGTAGGTCTGCCAGAAACACATAGTGAGGACCTGTCTCCAAAAAAAAAAAAAAAAAAAATTACTGGGGCTGGAGAGATGGCTCAGTGGTTAGGTGCAGGAGCACGTGCTGCTCTTTCAGAGGACCTGGGTTCAATTCCCAGCACCCACATGGCAGATCACAGCTGTCTGTAACTCCTGTTCCACAGATGGATGCAGGCAAAACGCTAATGCCTATAAAATAACCTATAAAATAAAAATAAAAATATCTATCCATATCTATATTTATCTATCTACCTATCTATTATTTTATTTTATGTGGATGGATGTTCTACCTGTATACATATCTGTGTACCACATTTGTTCAGTGCTGCAGAGGCCAGAAGAAATTGTCTAATTCTCTGAAATTACAGACAGTTAGTTATAAGGTTGGGGCTAAGGCAGGAGCATCATTAGAAATTCCCAGCCAACTCAGAATACATAGCTGGCTTCCATAGACTGGGTATGATCTTGTAATCTCAGTATCTAAGAGACAGAAGCAAGAGTATCAGGAATTCAAGGGCATATGTTTGAGGCCAGCCTGGCCAACAAAATATCCTGTTTCAAAACACTCATAGAGTGTGCTGGAGAGAGATGCTCAGCAGTTCAGAGATTGTACTGCTCCTGTTCAGTTGTGATGTTCTGTTGGGAAGCTCACACTAACTGTAAATCCAGGAGATTCGATGCCTTCTTCTGACCTCTTTGGGTACCTGGGTACCTGACTTCTTTGGGTCTGTACACACACACACACACACACACACACACACACACACACACACAGGCACACACAGGCACACACAGGCGAGAGGGGGAGGAGGGTAGAGGAGGGGAAGAGAGTGAGAGAGGGAGCATAAATCTTTTTGTTTGTTTTTTTTTTTTTTTTGGTTTTTCGAGACAGGGTTTCTCTGTATAGCCCTGGCTGTCCTGGAACTCACTTTGTAGACCAGGCTAGCCTCGAACTCAGAAATCCGCCTGGCTCTGCCTCCCGATTGCTGGGACTAAAGGCGTGCGCCACCACGCCCGGCTCTTTTTTGTTTGTTTTTTGAGACAGGGTTTCTCTGTGAGGCCCTGGCTATCCTCAAACTCAGAACTCCGCCTGCCTCTGCCTCCCACTACCATTGCCTGGCTAGTAAAAGAAATCTTTAAAACACACTCAAACGCCGGGGATGGTGGCCCACGCCTTTAATCCCAGCACTCCGGAGGCAGAGGCAGGCAGATTTCTGAGTTCGAGGCCAGCCTGGTCTACAAAGTGAGTTCCAGGACAGCCAGGACTATACACAGAAACCCTGTCTCGGAAAACAAAAACAAAAACACAAGCCGGGCGTGGTGGCACACGCCTTTAATCCCAGCACTCGGGAGGCAGAGGCAGGCGGATTTCTGAGTTCGAGGCCAGCCTGGTCTACAAAGTGAGTTCCAGGACAGCCAGAGCTATACAGAGAAACCCTGTCTCAAAAAGCCAAACAAAACAAAACAAAACAAAAACAAAAACACACAAACAAAAGGAAAAAAGATGCGCCCTTTCCTTAAGACACTTAAAACTGGGGCTGGTGAGATGGCTCAGTGGGTAAGAGCACCTGACTGCTCTTCCGAAGGTCCGGAGTTCAAATCCCAGCAACCACATGGTGGCTCACAACCATCCGTAACGAGATCTGACTCTCTCTTCTGGAGTGTCTGAAGACAGCTACAGTGTACTTACATATAATAAATAAATAAATCTTTTTAAAAAAAAAAAGACACTTAAAACTGGATGCCGAAGTACATACACATCTGTATTCCCTGAACTGGGGAGGTGGAGGCAGGAGGATCAGGGATTCAAAGCCAGCTTCTCCTTAGCTATCTTGTGACTTCCAGCCAGACTGGACTCCAAAAGAAATTGTGGGGTGGAGCAGGGGAGTATGGGGTGGGCTGTAAGTGGGTGGGTGGACAGAAGGACCCACCAGGGTAGGACAAAGTATTTTACTGCCACCTGCTGGAAGTTGACAAATATAAATCTATGATGTCCAGGACAAATACTGTGCTGTGTAGCCATAATATGTCTGCCCACCTCAGAGTTAGCCAACGCACTCAGCACATTTAGAGTAGATCAGCACCTGGCGAAGAGCAAGCGCTGTTTAAGTGTGACTGTAATCAACATAATTATCACTTTTGTGTCTGAAAGACGTTTATCTGCTGAAGGTTGGGGTAGTGGGTCAGAAATCCAGAGCACCAGCCCTACTGTTTCCTGTGAGCATGTTCAAGCATGCATAACTGCTTGCTTGCAGAGCCCAGTGGTTTTCCCCTAATTTCCCAGCTCTAAGAAGGAGTTACCACTGCCAAGGCATGGTCACACCAGTGTGGACAGTGCTATGCTTTGGTTTTGGCTGGCCTGGAGCACTGACCTCTAATCCAGAGATCCACTGTGTGTCTTCCATCTTATTACATTCTAGTGTGTGTCTGTGTGTGTACGCCTCGGTGCACATGTGGAGCTTGGAAGACAGCCTGCAGGAGTTTGTTTTCTCCTTCTACTATGTGAGTCCCAGGAACCAAACTCGGGCCCTCAGGCTTGGGCACTTCGCTAGCTAGTTTCTTTCTTTTCTTTCTGAAGCAGGGTCACATGTAGCCCAGGCTGGTCAGATATTCATAATGAGGAGAGGATGGCGTCGGTACTCCTCCTGACCCTTCCTCCTCCTTCCAAGTGTTAGTGTTACAGGTGCACATGACCATACCTAGTCTTTTTGTTGATAACTCTGCCCTCCAAAAGTCTCTACACCCCTTAATGTCTCCACACCCTGTGCTGCAAGGGAAACTGAGGCAATCCTGAGAAGTGACTTAGAACAATTCTCGGGTGGGTACTATGAAAAAATTAAAAGCTGGTTTTCCTCAGGTTGGTGGGCGGAGAATTCTGTGGAGTAAACACGTAGAGCAGAGGATTTAGAGGAGCATTACCGTCACTTGGAGGTTGGAAAGATGGCTGGTTAAAAGCACTAACTGCTCTTCCTAGAGAGGACCTGAGTTTGGTGACAGGTACACAAGTTGGGTGTGGCTCAGACACCCTGCAACTACATTTCCAAGGAGATTGGAGGCCTCCCTCGGGAACCTGACCTCCAAAAAGTATTAAATCTTTTTTTTTTTTTTTTTTTTTTTTTTTTTTTTTTTTTTTTTTTTTAGGTTTTTCGAGACAGGGTTTCTCTGTATAGCCCTGGCTGTCCTGGCACTCACTTTGTAGACCAGGCTGGCCTCGAACTCAGAAATCCGCCTGCCTCTGCCTCCCGAGTGCTGGGATTAAAGGCGTGCGCCACCACGCCCGGCCAAAAAGTATTAAATCTTAAAGCTAGGCTATTTGGAGGATTCTGGATAATGATCTAAGATAACTGCCCTGAAGACAGGTCCTGAGGGTAGTTTTCTAGGGGAGGGCCAAGCTGGGAGAACAATGTCCCTGGAGCAGTTGCTGGGGAGAGGAGCCACCAAAGAGGTAGTTAATTTTGGCAGCGAAAGCCGGAGACTCTGAGGAAAAAAACGTATATAAGGCACAACCAGGAGGCAAGAGAAGTTTATTTAGGAGAGCGTTGAAAAGGGCTTTTAAGGGGTCAGGTTTCCCGGGAAGAAGAGGAAGGCAGTTCTGGTGAAAGGCAGATTCGCGGTGAGGGAAGGGCTAGGGAAGAGGGCTCTGGAGGCAGGATTCTGAAAAGCCAGCTTGACTTAGCATAGTGGATGCGGGAAGACTCCGATGGGATGGGGATCCTGGGAAAGGGTGGGAGGAAGAGGGTGAGAATCGGCCTGGAGAAGCGCCGAAGGAGAGCATCGAAGAGCAGGAATGTCTATAAGAACTGGCCGAAAGTCAAGAACAAGGCTGCGGAAAAGTAATGGAAAAAGGAGGCCAGCCCCTCCCTCCCGGTCCCGCACAGCTCCGCCCCTTCCCCTCGGACACCGCCCCCTCCCTTGCCTGAAGGCGTTCCCGCCGCAATTCACACGTCCCCTCTAAGGCTTCGACGTCTGCCGTAAAGCCCGCTTCTGTCGTGACGTAGCGCTCAATGCGCCTGCGCAGACCCTGAAAAATCCGCTGGGTTGGCCTCGCGCTTTCCTTTTCCGGTCGCGGCTCTGCGTGGTGAGGATCTCGTGCTTGTGCTCGGAGCTATGCCGTCCAAGGGTCCGCTGCAGTCCGTGCAGGTCTTCGGACGCAAGGTGTGCCAGGGGCGGCATGGAAAGAGGCGGGGGTGGGGAGAGGGGTGAGAAGGCCCAGGCTGGGTGACATGAGGAGCTGGGGCCCACTGAGCCAGGGGCCCGCGCTCACACGGCCCCGCCGTCTCCCTCGCCCTTCACAGAAAACAGCCACGGCTGTGGCCCACTGCAAACGGGGAAATGGGCTCATCAAGGTGAACGGACGTCCCCTGGAGATGATCGAGCCGCGCACGCTGCAGTACAAGGTGTTGGGGTCGGGCACGGGCGTCCGGGTGGCGAAGAGACTGAAGGGAAGGCCCCGGGATGATAGGGAGCTGAGGTGGGGGAGGGAGGATGGCTTACCTCGCGGTAGATCTTAACCTGGGCTTGGTAAAGATGAAGTCGGAGCTGGTAAAATACATGAAAACGTGGGCTATTCTATAACCTCGAAGCGAGGGGCCCGTGGCCAGGGGAATAGCACAGTGTATCCGACCTGATTGACGATTTCTGGTCTAGAAGTATGAGTTTACAGCTCCTGTGTATACTCCTAGCTCCCTGGAGAATAGCATATTACGAGTTACGAATCCAAAGCGCCGCCGTTTAGGTCAGCATGGGGCTACAATGTGGAACCTTGAAAATTACAATAGGAGCCCTCTGAAATCTAACATTAGTAGCACTTGTATGAGTTTTTGTTGAATTAGTGGACAAAAACTGAAAAACAAGTGCAAGAACAAATCCTCTTTTGCAACCCAGAACTCATTGTTGTATGAGTTTTGGTACATGTAAGAAGGAATATCATATCCAAGACGATGCACTGTAATGGTGATATTGCCAATAGATATTGATGATAATGCCACTAGGCCCTCACGCTTAGTCTTAATCCAAGTCTGTCAGGTGACTAAAAAGGACACAGTTGGGCTGTCAGGTCTGTCAATTTATTTGAAGGATTGGTGTGTGTACCCTGTGTTGTGAATTGGGCAAACACCAGTGATGGAGGTGGATCTAGGCCTGCCACTCGGGGGGCTTCTGGATAGACTGGTCCTAGGTGCTGGACATAATTTGATCCAAAGAGAAGATGGAATGACCACTGTGAGAACAGTGGACCTATCTGACCTTGCTTCCTGTTTGGGGAAGTTCATAGTTGCCTGTCACTCCATGACTCCAGCTCCTCGGTGTCTCAGGCCCTCTTCTGGTCTCCATGGGCACATGTTCATGGGACTCTGAAGAGCACAGGGATCTTAGGATAGGCTGCCTCCTTGATGCTAGTGATGGTGGGAACCACACAAAGGGAGATGATGAATGCCCATGGAGGGTGGTTAAGTCAGGCTCTGATTTAACTCCTTAACCCCATATTTTCCCATTTCTTTAGTTACTGGAGCCTGTTTTGCTTCTGGGCAAGGAGCGATTCGCTGGTGTGGATATCCGGGTCCGTGTGAAGGGTGGTGGACATGTGGCCCAAATTTATGGTAAGTCTCAGGATCTAAGCCTATGGGTGTGAGGCAGCTCCTGGAAGGACTGGGTCTTCACAAAGCTTTTTGGTCATTGTGTCTTGCAGCCATCCGACAGTCCATCTCAAAGGCCCTGGTAGCTTATTACCAAAAATGTGAGTGAGAGCTGGTCTTTCATTTCATGGTGGGTGGGCTATGTGGTGGGACCAAACTAAAGGTCTTGTCTATTAATCTCCAGATGTGGATGAAGCCTCTAAGAAGGAGATCAAAGATATCCTCATCCAATACGATCGCACCCTGCTTGTAGCTGACCCCCGTCGCTGCGAATCCAAAAAGTTTGGAGGTCCTGGTGCCCGTGCCCGATACCAGAAATCCTACCGATAAGCCCATCTCAAGGATCTTTGTAATAAACATCCTAGGATTTTAATGTTCCTGTTTTTGTGTTGGTCTCTTTTTGTAGTATTAGTGGTTGGACAGTGCAAGAAACACCCTTAGTAAGTGGCACTATGGAGTAATGGCTGCCTTCCAGATCCAGAGCATTTGAGCTCTGTTTTTGTGTGTGTACGTTTATTTATTTATTTTTTACTTTTTGTTTGTTTTGGTTTTTTGAGACAGGGTTTCTCTGTATAGCCCTGACTGTCCTGGAACTCACTTTATAGACCAGGCTGGCCTCAAACTCAGAAATCCACCTGTCTCTGCCTCCCGAGTGCTAGGATTAAAGGCGTGTGCCACCACGTTTAGCCCTCTCTGGCCTTTATGGTTTGAGATGGCAGGTAGAAGGCTTAGTTTGTTTCCCTTGTGTGGAATGCATGGTGGGCAGAGCCCGGGTTTTTATGTTTAGGGCTGTATGTAAATGCATGTAGACATTAGAGGGCCATCTTGGATGTTCAAGTGCTGCCCACCTTAAATTTTATTGAAAGATTGTTACTTACGTGTATGAGTTTTGGTAGGTAGGTGTGTATGTATGTACACCACATACCCAATTCCTGCAGAGGCCAGAAGAGGGTGGTGGGCCCTTGGGATTGGATTTACAGACTGGTAGGAGTCACCATTTAGATGCTGAACCCAAGTCCTCTAGGAGAGCAGCCAGTACCTTGTTTAACTTGGAGCTAAACCTTGGAGCCATCTCTCTACTAGCCCCAAGATTTTTTGAGACTGTATATACATACACTTGAGGGAGGCCAAAGGGCAGGTTGAACAAGATCTCTCACTGAAATCAGGTAGTGAGCTTCAGGTGTCTACATGTCTCTACCTCATTTGCACAAGGATTACAAGTGTGCAACCATGCCAAGCATCAGTTCATTCTTTTTTTGAGACAGGTTTCATGTATCTGTATTCTGAAGCCAGTTACATAACAGCTGGTAGCTGGCAAGTGGGTGATAGGAACTGAACCTGGTCCTACCCAATACCAAGCCTTGAGCCCTTCCTGATTTTATGTAACTCTACTCTGGGACTGAACTCTGGTCCTCATGCTTCCCAAAGCAAGCACTTTGCCAGTCAAAACCTTTTGGTTTTGAGGAATCTGGCTATGTTATGCTGGGCCCAAGCGATCCTAGTTCCCCACCTCGGTACAGGACCTGAGTGTACAACTATCATAGCACACTATCAGATCTTCTGTTCTCTGCCTACCTTGTTTTGTCTGGGAGCAGACCCAGGGCTTTGCACGAGGTGAGAGGTGAGATGTCCCTGCCTTTTTGCACTTCACTGAGCTGTCACACTTCATAGCCTTTGCTCATCTGTAACTCTAGGGCTCAAGAATGCCTCAGCCTTCCAAACCCTGGGACTTGTAAAGTGCCACACCTAGCCCTGCTGAACACAGAGTCGAGGAATGAGGCCTGTAGTCTTCAATACAAAGGAAGTGGGTGCAGGTTTTAAAACATCAGCCAGCAGTATGGATATTTGATAAGGAAGGGCCACCAGCCTCCCATCTGTAGGTCAGGCAAACTCCATGCTCTTCTGAATCTTCAAATGATTGAGCTTAGGTGCTGGGGGTGGAGCCCAGCCTGAAGGCAGACAGTGCTCAATGTAGGGAGCCCATGGAGCCTGTCTTTACCTTAGACAGACTCAAGTGCGCACCTCTACCTGTGTGAGCAATTCACCTGTTGGGGGCACATGCTTGCTTGGTTTTTAAAGATTTATGTGAGTACCCAGTTGCTGTTTTCAGACACACCAGAAGAGGGCTTCAGATCTCGTTACAGATGGTTGTGAGCCACCATGTGGGTGCTGGGAATTGAACTCAAGTCCTCTGGAAGAGCAGTCAGTGCTCTTAACTGCTGAGCCATCTCTCCAGCCCCTGAGGTACTGGTTTTTGATTTTCTTTGTTTACCCCTGGCTATCCTTGAACTCTTATCTGAAGACCAGGCCTGTCTCTTCCTAGGATTAAAGGTGTGTACCAGTACTGCCTGGCCATTATGTATTCTTGGCACTTGCAAAGGGAAGGTAGGAAAATCAGAAGTCCAAGGTCATCCTTGGCTGTGGAGGTGAGTTCAAATTTGGCCTGACATAAACACTGTTTCAAAAATAATTCAGCCGGGCGTGGTGGCGCACGCCTTTAATCCCAGCACTCGGGAGGCAGAGGCAGGCGGATTTCTGAGTTCGAGGCCAGCCTGGTCTACAAAGTGAGTTCCAGGACAGCCAGAGCTATACAGAGAAACCCTGTCTCGAAAAACCACCAAAAAAAAAAAAAAAAAAATTCAGAGCCGGGCGTGGTGGCGCACGCCTTTAATCCCAGCACTCGGGAGGCAGAGGCAGGTGGATTTCTGAGTTCGAGGCCCGCCTGGTCTACAGAGTGAGTTCCAGGACAGCCAGAGCTATACAGAGAAACCCTGTCTCGAAAAACCAAAAAAAAAAAAAAAAAAAAATCAGGGGATGGAGAGATGGTTCAGGGGTTAAAGCACTGGCTGCTCTTCCGAGGGAATCCTGATTTAATTCCCAGCACCAACATGGCAGCTTACAACTGTAACTTCAGTTCCAGGGGATCTGACTCCCTCACACAGACAAACATGCAGGCCAGTGCCTAGGAGCCTCTGTGGATGTCAGTCTGTTATGTGCTCTTTGTAGAGGAAAATAGAATGCTAGGCAGTGACTCACTCAAGAGCACACAGTGGAAGCAGGAAGTGGTGCTGAGCCACAAAAGCAGGTGGAAGGGCCCAGGCCCTGCAAGCTGTGCTAAGAGGCTATGCTCTGCAGTCCTGCTTGGGGAGTGGACGGTTAAATCATTCAGCTTCATGGGAGAAACCCAAGCCTACAGAGTAGCCGGCCCAGCCCAGAGGGTCGGGTGGGTTTCTTGGGGGTATTACAAATTAGGATCTGGCCAGGCATGGTGGCGCACGCACTTGGGAGGCAGGGGCAGGTGGATTTCTGAGTTCAAAGCCAACCTGGTCTACAGAGTGAGTTCCAGGACAGCCAGGGCTACACAGAGAAACCCTGTCTCGAAACACCAAAAACCAAACCAAACAATAACAACAACAACAACAAATCAGGATCTGCTGGTGGATTGTTAGGTTGTCTTGTTCACATACACCTCTGAGATGTGATCCAGGGACCTCAGGAACCAGAGCCAACTTTCTGTCAAGAAAGTTCTGACTTGGCCTAGAAGCAGTTTTGTGGCCTGCAGCCAGTGAACTACACTAGTGAGTACTGGCCTTAGAGGGTACCAGGCTTGCATGTCAGTTGAGGTTCATTCACACAACTAGGAGATTCACTGCTGAAGACCACACATAGCCACTGTCCTCAGCTCACATACATGTAGTTTTTTGTTGAGACAGGGCGTCATTATGTCGTCTTGGCTGACCTAGAACTACTTAGGTAGACGATGCTAGCCCCAGATTCTCAGAGATTTGCTTGCCTCTAGGGTACTGGGATTAAAAGTGTGCCTACACATTGGACCCAGCAGATAGGTCATTCCCATAGTTGAGAAAGGCTCCATGAATAGCAATGACATCTGGCAGAAAAGTGGAGTGGGGTTTGCTGAATAGCAAGTAGATGCCTGGCTCAGTATTACTTGACATGGTGGCCCTGTGATGGTGAAGGGGGTATCCCTGAGAAAACTTAGTGGCAGAAGTATGCTCTGCAGCAGCTAAAGGCAATGAGAACCAGAGAAGGGTACGTACCCCACCCCACCCCACCTGCCTTTTTTAGAGACAGGGTCTTTCTACATTGTTCTGACTGTCCTGGAACTCCCTCTGTAGACCAGGCTGGCCTCTAACAGAGATCTGTTTGTCTCAGCCTCCAAAGTGCTGGGGTTAAAGGCATATGCTATTACGCCTGGCCTGGTGTCACTCTTTAAGAAGGGCTTTTGCTGTGTTGCCAAGGCTGGCCTCAGGTATCCTCCTCCTGCCTCAGAAGCAGCTGGGACTCCAGGCACCGACCATATTATTACTGTCCTCTAACTCCTTTTTGAGCCTGACTACAGCTGTATGCAGGTTGATGGGTGGGCAAAAGCCCTCCTGGTCCTGGTAATTTGGGGCTTTGAAGCATAGATAGGAGCTGGAGTGGGAAAAGGAATGGAACTCATCAAAGTGAGGCGGGGCTGAGGCTAGCCTGGAACCTAGAGGCACAGCTGGAACACATCTGGAGAGGGGAATTGCTTTTCTTCCTCTTGCCAGGCTCTGGAGCAGACAGCCCTTTCTCCCTCCCTGCCTCCTTTGAATGCCGGGAATTCCGGCGCCGCTGGGAGCCCAGGCCAGGCTGGGAACTTTCCTACAGCTGGGGGTGGCTGGGAATGTGCAACTCTGCAGAGGAGGGGAGGGCCAGCCTCAGTTCTGACCATGGGGGAAGCCTCCAGTCACCAGGGTCTAAGGGGGAACGCAGGACTCAGCTGCTAGGGAGCCCCCAGACAAGAAAGAGTCCAGGCCCAGTGGGCACAATGGCATTCAGTAAGTAGGCAGCTCCTTGGGCTGGTTGACTCACAAGTTCCCTCTTGTAGCCCTGGTGGCTCTTGGCACTAGATGGGCAACTCAGGCTGAGAGGATTTGTCCCTGCTAAGCCCCTTCCTAAGAGTGAGATTAGCTATAGCTAGGTAAGGCACCTTCTTTGTGTCTGTCTCCTCTTCCTATTTTTTGGGTTGAGAGTAAGTCTCGCTCTGTAGCCCAGGCTGTTTCCTTATCTATAATGCTTCAAAACAAGGAGCTGGAGAGATGTTTGTGGTTAAAAGTGGTTACCACTGCTCTTACAGAGGACCAAAGGTCAGTTCCCAGCATCCATGCTCATAACTACCTACCCACCATGTCCAGCTCCAGGGGGATCTGAGCCTTCCTATAGACTCCAGGGTCCCTTGTGTACACACACATACAAAATTCAAACAAACCCCCCCCACCCCGACAATGAAGGACTGGGTTGAGATGAGGTGCAACGTCAGAGCACTCGCCTAGCAAGTCCAAGGTCCTACATTCAATGCCCAACACTGCAAACAACACAAAAGCCATCCTCACCCTCGGCCGTGTCGGGGAGATAGCTCATAGCCAAGCTCTCCAAAGAAAAAAGCCCCCGTTTGGTTCTCAATGCAAAAGAAAACCAAGTAGAACCCTCATTAACCTGTTAGGGATGCCAAGGGCCAAAACAGGATGAGCTCAGAGTGACAAGCTTAAAGCCAAAGCTCCTTTGTTCTAAAGCACAGCCTCTGGCTGTGAGCCAACGGCTAACAATCAGATTCCTGAGCTCCATAGGTCAGGACTGGACCTTGTGTGTGTGTGATTAGACTGACTCCCTGGTGAGTCACGGGTTAAGGTGTCCCTGAGAAGTGACAGGATATGTTTACTGAATGCTAAGCTCTTTCTGAGAAGTGGTTAAAACAGGAAAGCCAGAGCTCTTCGAGGAATGTCGCACACCAAATAGAACCCTGGCACGAGGACGGATGCCTTAGAATCCTTGGGAGGATTATAGACAGTGAAGGAAGGAGCTGGCATTCTGTCATCAAACAAATTGTTTAAATTATGCTGCCCTGCAGACCACTGCTGGGCGGGGGTAGGATTTAACAAAAAATACCCTTTGTCTCCACTACAAACTTGAATTATTCTGTGGGAGGCAAGAGTATACTGAGGAATTACAGAGGTCCCAAATGAGGAGGGGTGTGGGGTGTGTGTAGGGAGGTTGGACACAATAGTCAGAATATTCATGGGAAAGGGGGGCCTGGGTGTTCCCAGGAAAACCAAATGAGGAACAGAACTCCCACAACCCCATCCTAATCTGCCCTGGTGTCAGCATGGAAAGGTCCTGAGGTTTTTTTTTTTTTTTCATTTTTTTTTTCTTCAAGACAGGGTTTCTCTGTGCAGCCCTGGCTGTCCTGGAACTCACTCTGTAGACCAGGCTGTCCTGGAACTCAGAAATCCACCTGCCTCTGCTTGTCGAGTGCTGGGATTAAAGATGTGCGCCACCACGCCGTGAGGTTTTATGGTACCTGGAAGAACCCTATGGGGGGGGGGGGCGCACTGATAATTAGAAAATGGTGGTAGTAATGAGGTGTGTAGATGAAATGGGTAGATGGATAGATGGATGTGTGGGCAAATAATGGGTGGAGATACAGATGTAGATATTGGATACATTTAGATGGGAGAGTGGAATGGGTCAGAGGTGGGATGAAGGATATAGTTGGATGGATGAACAAAAGGAGTGTAAGGTAGGAGTTGATGATGTGTAAGATAACTGAGAGGATATGGACAGAGATGGATACTGGGGACATGGATTTCAGAAGGTCTATCTGGAGGAAGGTGCTTGCCTTTGTAGCCCAGGTTGCCCCCAAACTCCTGGGCTCATGGGGTCCTCATTTCAGCCTCCCAAGCAGCTGGGACTGGAGGTGTGCACCACCATGCATGTTCAGCTTTCTTGGACAGGTTAGCATAGTTCTGGATGCCTCAAAACCGCAAAACCAGGATCTGACAGTTTCTAACAGCCCCCGGGAGCTCGAGGGGCCCCATAACACATGCTGGCTTTGAACTTGCTATGTAGCCAAGGATGGCCACAAATATCTGATCTGATCCTCCTTCTGCACACATTTCAGGTATGCACTATCACACCCAGTTTTATGTAGTGCTGGGAATTGAAACTAGGACTTTGCACATGCTAAGCAAGCATTCTACCAACTGAGCTATATGGCCAACCTAAGCTACAGCAAATATTCTTAAGAGCTTTGACATTTTGGGCCACATCAGCCCTTCCCATTCATGGTGTCTGTCCATTTCCCATTACCTCAAGAAAGGCAAAACACAGAGCGTTTCATAAAATTAATTAACAAAATAACCATGACCTCAGGAGGGCCATCTCCACTGGACCCAGACTCCTGGGCTAGAAAGCTACAGCCATTTCTGGACCTGTGTCCAGACTCTGCATGTCATAAGGATGGGTGGCACCTGGGGAAGAAAGTTCTTGAAGCTTAGGAAGCCTAATGTCCAGGCTCACATACGGAGAGTGGCATCAGGAGCCTCCTGGGCCCTGGGAAGGCCCAAAGGCTCCCGGATGAGGGGCTGCCAAGAGAGCAGGGTGGTTTAGCCGGACCTGAGCTTTAGCTGGTCGTAGCCGCCCACCACCTCCTACCTGAATACTAACTGTGGTGGCATAGCTGAGCCTCCTGGCTGGAGGGGCTGGGGGCTGGGGCTGAGGTGGTGGTGAAGGTGCCCGTGACGTGGGGGCAGAGGAGGACCAGTGACCCTGGGAGACTACCGTCCCCTCTCCCCCAGGTCCCTGGCGCCTAGCCAAGCTCTGGCTGATGTATGAAGCTGCCAGGTACCTTGAAAGGGCAGCTGCACTGGGGCCCAGGAGCTGGCGAGTGGAGAGCGATGGGCTATGCGGTGGGGTCAAGTCCAAAGACTCTGAGGTGGCAACACGAGAGACTAAACCCCTTGGTTTGGGTAACTCTACGGTTGTCTGAACTGGGGAAGTAATTAGGCCTTGCGGATCCTGAGAGCATCCTTGTTCAGTCAAAGGCACGGCAGCTGCTGAAACAGGGCCATCTGTGGTGTTCTGTTGGCCCGGTGAAGGTAAGAGTCTGGGAGCTGGTGTGTCTGTGAGGCTGGGCTCTGGACCCAGACACTCTGGAGCATCCTCCTGCTTGCAGGAAGACAGGGGCACTCTGGCCCTGGTGTCTGTAAGGCCTTGCAGCTGGGACACAGGGATGATGGCTGGCACCTGAACATCTTGGGACAAAGATGGTAGAGGGTTGCATGCGACGCAGCAGTCCGGACAACCTCCCTGTGCGGGCAGAGGTAAGGCACCAGGACCCTCCATGTCTGGGAAGTCAGGTGACAATGGCAGTGGGGTGGTGGCTGGGATCTGCTGGTCAGGGCTACTTGTGCACACTGGCGAAGGGCTGACAGCCCAGCCACCAACAGCAGCTAGACCCTGATCAATGCTGACGTCTCTTTGCTCTTGCTCGGCTCGTGGGGCCTTGTTTGGGTTTTGACTGTCTTCATGACCTTCTTGCTTGGGCAACGCCACAGTGTCTGCCTGACACTCTTGGCCAGCAAGGGAAGTGGTGGATTGAACCTGGGTCTCTACACAGTTTCTATGCCCAGCTGATGGAGTGGCAGCTGGAACTTGGCTTTGTAGCTGGCTTGTATCAGGCAAGGTTGAGGCGGTTGGGACCTGGACATCTGGAGGCTCTTGCTTAGGCAAAAGGGATGTGGAGGGATCCTGGGTGTTCTGGAAGTTGCTTTGCCCAGGTAAAGGGACAGGAGGTGGAATGGAGTTATTACTCAGATGGCCTTGCTTGGACAAATCTGAAACATTTAGATTCTGGCCACTCAGGTCATCTCCTTGAATACACAAAGGTGTGGCAGCTTGAACCAGAACAGCAGGGCCCAGAGGGACAGACTCCTGGGTGCAGTTCAGTGGGAAGGCCAGCTCACATACAAGCACATGTCCAAATGCAGGCAGGGCCCCTGTATGCACACACACATAAGGATCAAAAGTTAAGTATGTAGCTCAGCAGAAGGTCACCAGCCTAGAATCCCCCAGTGAGGGGCTGGGGGTATGGCTCAGTGGTAGAGCCCCTGCCTAGAATCCCCCAGTGAGGGGTTGGGGGCATGGCTCAGTGGTAGAGCCCCTGCCTAGACTCCCCAGTGAGGGGCTGGGGGCGTGGCTCAGTGGTAGAGCCCCTGCCTAGAATCCCCCAGTGAGGGGTTGGGGGCATGGCTCAGTGGTAGAGCCCCTGCCTAGACTCTCCAGTGAGGGGCTGGGGGCGTGGCTCAGTGGTAGAGCCCCTGCCTAGAATCCCCCAATGAGGGGCTGGGGACATGGCTCAGTGGTAGAGCCCTTGCCTAGAATTCCCCAGTGATTCTAGGCACTGGCTCAGTGGTAGAGCCCCTGCCTAGAATGTGATAAAGACCCAAGGCCCTAGCACCACAGGGGGGAAAATGTTTTTAGTCACCTGGTTCAGCCTCTTCCTGGGGTGGGCAAGGGGATGGCTGGGGTTGGGCCAGGACTCGAGGTCTGCGGCGGGGTGCATTGGTGGATGCCCTAGTCTCAGCTCGTTGCATCTGCTGGATCCGCTCACTGTAGAGCCGAGCCAACTCTCGCACCCGCGATGCTGACCGCTCTGAATGTGGCATTCCCGTCTTTCCGCTGGTGCTGCCTCCACTAAGATCAGAGTCCTCCAGGATGAGCAGAGGTTCTGGGAAGCCAGGCCGGGCCAGCTGCCCCTGCTCCAGAGCTTGCCAGGCACTCCGGATTTCTGAACAAGAGCGGTATTCCAGTTCTTCCGGGAATCCTTGGACCGAGGAGCCAGCCTCCCTCTGCACAGCTGAGAATGACACGCCTTCTGTGTCGTCCTCCTGCCCCTCTCTGCTTTCTGAGGAGGGCTCACTCAGTCTTTCTGGATTGCTCCCACTCAACAGTTCCCTCCTGGTGGCTTGAGGCTGGGCTGCCTCCTGCAGGGGTCCAGGGAGCCAGGAGCCACAGGGGAAGGAGGGGGTGGTGGCCAAGCTGGGAATGTCAGGCACAGTGGATGTGGGTGAAAGGCAGGGTACCTCAAAAACACCAGGGATGTCAGAGAGACAGGGAAGGCAGGGAGCCTCAGGAATTTCTGGAAGGCTGGGCACGTCACTGGGAATGTCAGTAAGGCTGGGAATGCAGGGAATTTCAGCTGCGCTGGAACCTTCCAGCCCCTCTAAGACGTGGAGCGGGGAAGGCTCGCGTTCATCTGTTTCCAGCTCCTCCTCCTCCTCCTCTTCTGAAGACTCTCGGCTGGGCAGGGATTGGAACGGGAGGGGTTCATTTTCAACTGGCACCCTGGAGTCTCTGGGGAACTTGGGAATGTCGTGGGTGGCTGGCTATAGTGGGCACACAAAGAAAAGCCAAGATATCAGGCCGATGGGATGGGCAGACCGGGACCATGGTCTCTGCCTGCCCAAGTGCTTCAAAACTACTGGCCTGTCAGCTCACCCCCGAGTCCCTGAGGCCTCTCTGGTTCAGCAGTTCTAGGATCTCCTCAGTTATGGAAGTCCCCGACGGGTCCAATGTGGGAGGCCCAGCATCCTCCAGGTCTTCAGGAGGGCCAGAAGCAGACACTGGCTGCAGCTCAGATGCAGGGTGGAGCTCTCCTTCACTGCCAGCATGCTGTAAGGGGGAAGGGCATAGAAGCAAAGGCCAGGCATGCTCAGAGCCCCAAATGCCTAGCTCCTGCTCTTGCACATTGAGGAAGTAGAGGATGACCCCTCCACCACCGTATCATTTTTTTTCCTTCTTTTGAACAGGGTCTTATGTAGCCCAGAGTGGTCTTGAACTTCTAATCCTCTTAACTTCTCACCAAGGTAGCCTAGCTTCACCACAACTCCCCTTACCCCCCCCCCCCTTATAAAATAAGGTGTTGCTGGGGATGGAACTCAAGGACTCCTGCATCATACAGGATTTTCTACCACTGTTATTCCACCCCCCCCCAAAAAAAAAGGGTTTTACTCTATAGCCTGAGCTGGCTTAGAACTCAGTATGTAGACCAGGCTAGGCTGGGCTTGAACTCTAGAGGTCCCCGCCTTTGCCTCCCATTAAAGACCTGGATTTTGCCAGGATTAAAGACGTGTGTGGTACCACACTACACCTGACCTGCTAGCCCTTTTGTATCTTTATTTTCACTTGTTTGGTTTTTCAAGACAGGGTTTCTCTATGTAGCCCTGGCTGTCCTGGAACTCACTTTGTAGATCAGCCTGGCCTCAAACTCTCAGAGACCTGCCTGCCCCTTTTTTATTTTTTATTTTTTTAAAGAATTATTCATCTACTTTATGTTTAAGAGTACACTGTAGCTGTCTTCAGACACACCAGAAGACAGCATCAGATCCCATTACAGATGGTTGTGAGCCACCATGTGGTTGCTGGGATTTGAACTCAGGACCTCTGTAGAAGCAGTCAGTGCTCTTAACCACTGAGCCATCTTTCCAGCCCCCCTTTTTTAATCTTGAGACGAGAATTCACCTATGCAGCCTCAAACTTCTGATCCTCCTGTTTCGGTTTCCAACAGAGTTTGAATTGCAGGCATCTGCCAGGACACCTGGCTTAAGGCCCCCTCTCCCTGCTTTGAGAGTCTCATATAGTCTAGGTTAGCCTAGAACATGCCTGTAGTCAAGGATAACTGACCTCCAAGTCCTCCTGCCTCTATCTCCTGTGTGCTGGGCTTCCAGGCTTGTGCCAGCACATCTGGCTTTATGTGCTGCTAAGGGCTCAAACCTAGAGCTCTGTGCATGCTGGGTAAGCACGGAACCAACTCTGCTATGTCCCTAAGGCCTTTAACCCATGGCTATTCTGACCCAGGGTTGTATCATTTCCCTTCTCCACCAGGGCTGGGGATTCAGGTGCCCAGGCTCTGACAGGGGCATTTCTTACCTTGACTTGAGGCTTATCTGGGGATGGAGAAGAAAAGAAGAGACAAGAACAAGACACAGGAGTAAATTATTTCCAGTGACTGATCAGCTGCCCCCTTCTTCCCCTCCCAACCACTCCCAGACATCCCTGGAAAGAGACGTGGACAGACTGACAGACACAGACCAGTCACTAACCATTCTGGGGAAAAATGACATAAGCTTCCTTTGCTGGCTCTGGGGGAAGGAAAAAGGATGTCAGGAGGCCAGGCCATTGGCTCCCTGGGTCCCCTTCAAGTGGTGGGTACTCACCAGACTGCCTGCGGCCACGGCGACTACCAGAAAGTCTTGGAGATGGAGCTGTGGGAGGAAAGGTCAGAACTCAGTGTGAGCACAGCCCTTCAGCCTTGGGAGATGTGCTGGGGTCTGAACCCACATTCTGTTTCGATTACCTGGGTTTCTTCTGCCAGGGGTAAAACCTGGAGCATCTCGAGGTCGGGGAGAGTCCAATGGGGATGTTGGGGGTTCTGGGACATGTTTGCTCTTTGGAGCACCTGTGGCGAGAGTTGGGGGACTGTCTACTTTCTTGGAAGCATTTCCTCTCTTGGCATAGGCTCACAGGCAGCCCTGGCCCCTGGACTCACAATGCAGGCTGTTTTCCAAGAGAACTTGCTTTGCCTGAAAGACAGAGAGGTGGAAAAGTATTGGACTGATAGGGCTGGGAGGGCAGATGCTGAGAATCAACCATTCCCAGGAACAAATGGCTGCTTCTGATGCCAGGCTAGTGACTGGCAGTTCTTGCCCACAACCCTACAGTGGAGTGTCACTGTCCCTCCAGGAGAGGAAATGGAAGGCTGGCGATCACAAAGCAAGATCGTGCTGGATTCCAAAGCCAGAAAACAGAACTCTGCATGTTTAGCCATCAGGGAGTACAAGAGTCCCACTGGTATTACTCAAGGGTCTGCTGTGGAGACTGGCTCTCAAGGCCACTTTTTGGGCAGGTCCATACCTTGGCAGGGATGGAAGCTGGGTGGTTCTCAAAGAAGAGGCGCTGGAGACAGTGGATCCACAGCCTTTTCTCTTCCTGGTTCTTGGCCTGGGGTGAGGTAGATGGAGGTGAGGGGTTCTGGGTTCTGAGCTGAAGCGGGAATGGGTGTCAGCCCAGCGCACCCTCTGCATACCTGAAACAGGTGTCTGTGCTTGGGGATGGTCAGATCCGACACCTTAAATCCTAAGGGGTCCCGTGGAGTCTCACTTACGCTGAGGTTACAGCACTGAGGAGAGCAGAGAGGGCAGGAAGCTGAGAGCGTCCAGCACAGGCGCCCTTCAGAAAATACCGGGGCTCCCGTCTGCCACAAAGATGCTTCCCACCAGCTGTTTTGCCTTTTAATCCATCACTGGTTCTGGTCACTCTCTTACCAGATTCCTCCCTCCTTTCCTGAAGATACACTCCCTCCTCTTTCTGACTCCCATGAAGAGACTTTCCACACCCCTCTGGACTTTCCTCGAAATTCTAAATGATGCCCAAGTCTATCTTTCAAGTATTCTGACTGACTACTTCCATGGCATTTTTGTTTGTTTTTTGAGGTGTTTTGTGTATCTCTGGCTGTCCTAAAACTTGATCTGCAGGCCAGGCTGGCCTCAAAATCACAGACATCCACCTGCCTCAAGTGTTGGGATTAAAGGCGTGTGCCACCACCACCAAGCCCCTACATTTTTCAAAAGTCTGAGACTCACTATGTAGGCTGGCCTCAAAGTACTAATTCTGTTTTAGCTTTTCCAAGGCTGGGGTTACAGGCATGGTAACCACACACCAGGTTTCCCCCACCCTTTTGTTTTTGAACTGGGATCTCACATCTCCTCAGTCAGTAAGCTGTAGTAGAGGAGAATGACCAGGGACTCCTAATCCTGTCTGTCTTCATCAAGTGCTGGGATAGCAGGCACGCACTGGCACAACTGGTTTATTCTGGGTTGGGATGGAACATGGGGTTCTGTTCATGTGAGACTCTAACCACTGAACCACCCCTGCTAGCTCATGGCTCCTGCATGCTTGTTTGTTTGTTTGTTTTTCTGAGACAGGGTTTCTCTGTGTAGCCTTGGCTGTCCTGGAACTCCCTTTGTAGACCAGGCTGGCCTCAAACTCAGAAATCCGCCTGCCTCTGCCTCCCAAGTGCTGGGATTAAAGGCGTGTGCCACCACTCCTGGCTTCCTGCGTGTTTTTAATTCCTGAAAAACTGCTGGCTAAATATGATGGCACACACCTGTAGACCTAGGCCTTGGGAGTCTGAGGCAGGAGAATTAAAGCAAGTCTGAAGTTAGCACGGCCTGCATAGCAAGTTCCAGGCAGCGAGGCTGGAAAGAGCGCTTAGTGGGGCAAGAAGCACTGTGTGCCTCCTGAAGACTGGAGTTCAGCACCCCATCTCCCCACCCCATTTCCACAGGCGGCAGGATAGAACTGTACGGAGAGCTCTCCCTACCATACCTTCCTCGCACACATGCAAGTAAAATAACGTGCGGGCATCACATGTGGCTCTGCCTGCCCGTCATTCTGCAGGATGGGCTTGCTGCTTTTGCTTTCTCACATTCTAAAGTCCCCTCTCATCTTTAATCCCAGCACTCAGGAGGCAGAGGTATTATGTGTTTGTTAGAGGCCATGCACAGCATACGAGACCATGTCATGTGTATCTGGGAGAGAGGCTATGGGCATGTAAGTCCACGTGTCCCTGGAAGCCAGAGGCTCTGGACCCTCTATAGTTGGAGTTTAGTGGTTTCGAGCAGTCTAATACAAACCCTAGGATCAAATCTGGATGCTCTAACAAGAGTTCCCTCCAACCCTTACATTTCTATCTATTTTACGTGTATATGGGGGCGTGTATGCATCACCGAGTTGCCAGTAGAGGTCAGTGGACAAGTTTGTGGCATCTTTACACACTGGTTCCTGTGGCCGCCAGCCATGCTCACTGTTGCTTTTTTGGTTGGGTTTTGAGACAGGGTCTGGCTCTCTTTGTAGTCCTAGCTACCCTAGAACCTGGAGATCAGTGTGTCCCTGAGATAGGATCTCACTATATAACCTACGCTGGCCTTGAGCTCGCCTGTCGGTCTTCCTGGCCTCAGGCTTTTGCTTCAATCCCACTGCCTCCCCAGTGAGCTACCATGCCCTACTTCTAGCTGTTAATGGTTTTTAATCAGGCTGCCCGGAACTGGTCTTGAACCTTTTCTGTAGCCCAGGTTAGTCTTCTTGTCTCAGCCTTCCCAGTAACTGGAATCAAAGGTCAAATGTCACTGGGCACAGCTAAATATGGTCCTAGGAAGCCAGTCTGTCCCCTTTCGGGAACTCAGGTGAAGATACGTTAGTTTTGACTCTCAGAGCCAGACCCCACTCTATACTCACAAAGATGTGGCCCTTGTAGGTGTATTCAGGCCCCCGACGCTTGGCAACCAGCAGCATCCGGGAGAACAGGAAGAGCAGGCGCTCACCCCCACGAAGTCTGGGGCCTCCCCCGCCTCCCCCTCGGAAGGTTCCTTCCAGTACTAGCTCTCCAAAGGCGCTGAGCTCCGGGCCAGTCCAGCCACCCAGCCGCCGCTGCACTTCCTGCTGGGACCACATCAGGCACAGAGACAGGCCCAGGTTGGTGGCACACATATATAAGCCAAAACAGAGGCGTTAGTGACCGGGACACACTGAGCAATGTCCCCCAGCTCAGGTGCCCCAGCCCACCCCGGGGGGCCACCTGCAGGCGTGCAGCATGCTCTTGCTTGCGCTTCATGTCATTGATGTACCAGGCCACTGCAGTCATGGACACAATGGCTTCCTCCACCATCTCTCGCCCTCCAGTGTCTGGGCCCTCTGCCCAGTGCTTGCCCAGTTCCTGACAGTCATCCAGCAGGGTAGAAGGATGGGGGAGAAAAAGAGAAAAGAGGAGAGGAGTGAGTCAGGAGGCAGAGCAACATGAAAGGGGAGGGGCAGACCACAGACAGTCAGGGTACCAGGGGTGGCTGTTAGACCCAACCATGCCCCCTCTCCACAAGCCAGGCCTCAGGGGCACAGCTGACCTGCAGCAGGAGATGGTACTTCAGGATGCGTTGAACAGGCTTCAGCAAGAAGCTCTGCAGAGGCAGGGAGTGACGGAGCTGGGCCTGACGCTCCTGCAGCCACAGAGTGGCTGGTGGGGACACTGACAGCTCTCGGAGCAGGGCCAGGGAGCTGGGGGGCACAGCATAGATCAGTGGTGGCTGGCACTCCAGCAGGCAGGACTGGGAGGAGGCGGCCAGGGTCAGGGATGATCAGGTCAGGGTAGTTAAGGAGGCCAGTGACTATCAAGGTCTAGAAAGGGCTGCCCCTGGGCACAGGGTTGGGGGCAGTAAAGGGTAGGGGGTAGCGATTTGGCACATTGGCTCATGGGAATAGCCGGGGGCCAAGCAGGGACTCCCTCTGCCTCACCTCGGGTAGTTCATGCAGTACAATGTATAGATGTCAAAATCTTCGCTCTGTGGGGACATGGGAGTCAGCACCACCTAGATCCCCATGGCCCCATGATTCCCAGGCCAGCGTCCCCCAGCCTCAAGCTGTCCTACTCACTCTTTGCACGAAGCACTCGGCGATGCCCCCTGCACTGCTGCAGCCCTCCAAGTCCTCCAGGAGCTCACTGTGGGCAGGCGAAGGGGAAGGTAAAGGACTTGCCTGCCTCCCTGTCCCATGACAAAACTCCAGAGAGCAACAGACAGGTAGGAAGGAGCCTCAGATGGCTACACCAGAAAAGTATAGCCTGCTCATTCTGTCTCCTCACGGCTTCGTACTATTCAGCCTGATAACCCTGGCATGGCTGGCATGCCGTGACCTAGGGAGTGACACCACAGCCCTGGGAAAGGGGGTGTTGGTAATGCCCAACTAACTTAGGTAGCTTAGAATGTGTTGTAAGCCAGGGAGTGGTGGCATTATCCTGTGATCTCAGCTATTTGGGATGCAAGGAAGGGGGACGGAGAGTTCGAGATCACTGTGGGCTACTTAGTGAGATTCTGGTCTTAAAGCAGCAGTAGCAGTAGCTGACAACAACAAGAGAGAAGAGCTGAAGGCACAGCTCTGGATGCTGAGGCAGGAGGATCTCAATTTTGAGGCCAGCTTGAACCACACCAGGAGACCCTAGGTGTGGCCGTGCATGCCCGTAATTCCAGCACTGGAGAAGTGAAGGCAGGATAATGAGCTTTGTATCTTCATCCACCTAGCAAACTCCAAGCCTCGTTAGGAGAGGCCCTGTTGGTCTCAAATAATAAAACAAAATTTAAAAGCTTCTTTTTTACTGGGTGGTTGGTGGCGCACGCCTTTGATCCCAGCATAACAGAAGGCAGAGGCAGGCATATCTCTGAGTTTGAGGCCAGCCTGGTGCACGGAGTGAGTTCTAGGGCAGCCAGGACTACATAGAAAGACCATGTCTTGACACCTCCATTCCCCCTAAAAGAGCTTCTCTTGGGATTCTGAGATGCTACACTTGGGCTCCAGTGTCTTCTTCACTAGGGCAAACAACCAAATAGGTTTGTCCAGAGCTCAGGGTGTCCTAGGCCCACAGAAGTACAGTAGTAAGTTGGGACTGGACACTCAGACTGGAGGTCTGAGAGCCCAACATGGCATCTGTATGGTTCTATACTTCTTCCCACCCTGGGTCCTCACTGTCCCCATCATGTCACCACACTTCCATGCCAGCCCACACAAGGCCACTGACTAAGAGGCACTCAGGCTAGTGTTAGGCCACAGCCCCTCCCCTGCCACATCAGCCAGTCCCCTTGTGGTCCCCACCCTGTCCCTCACCTGCTAAACTCATAGATGTCCTCGATGTTGGCAAACAGTGTGCCCACCTGCTCCATGTTCAGCCCCAGGGCCCTGCCATCCATCAGAGGGCCTAGGTAATCCTGTGGGGATGATGGGTTACAGAAGCCAAGGGCCTGTCTTGGGTTCCCGCTGTCTTCAGGTACCTGCCCACCTCACCTCCACGATGCTGCGAAGGTCGCGAACATATGCCCGCTCTGTCTCCACAATCTCCCTGGCTACTCGTTCCAGTCTGGAGGGTTTCACCGAACCCTGGATTCCCACAGGCAGCAGGTGCAGGCGTATGGGGGGCTCCGGCAGGGGCTCTGGCCTGGAGGCTGAGCAGGCTGGAGATGGGTCCCCCTCGGAGCCCACAGTGCTCAACGAAGTGGAGCTGCCAGAGCCCCTTGGAGAAGCCATGGTGGGGGCTGCCTGCGCTGCTGAGGTAGGGAGCAAGTGGTCAGGGCTTCCTAGACACACGGTCTTACGGCCCCCGTGGTCACCCACACTCAGCTGACAGTCCCCACAGGTCTCTGCTCCACTCCTCTATTGGTCCAGTCTGATCAGTACCTACCTACCAATGCTCCTTCCTCTCTGGGACTTAAACCTCCAGTGCTTTTAGTCACATCTTCCATCAACCACACCTATTGTTGTGAATCTGTCCAACTGACCTTGTCACTCACATAAGCACAGGCCCTTTATGTTCAAGTCCGAATTCCTCAGACGCACGGGGCCCGGTCTAATGCAGCCATGGTAGAACCCTTCACCCAGTTCCCTTTCCACCACACAGCTCTTAACAGCCCCCACCTCTTCACACTCAACTTTGTCCAGTTACTTAAAGGTGCAGCTGTGGGCCTTTGCACATACTGTTCCCTGCATGCAGAATTCTTCTTTGAGTCCAACTCCTTTCTCCTGAATTCTCAGCTTAGCAGTCTCCTCCGTGGTGACAGGGCTGGGCTATCTTGGCCATGCTCAGCACTAGGCGAGCTATAGAGGGATGCTCATGGTCCTGAAGAAGGGACAAATGCCTACAGGCTCCACCTGTCTGGGCTGCTCACCTGTTGGAGTGTCACTCACTGCTGCGCAGTCGCAAACTTCACCTTGGTGGCCACACCCGAGCCTAAGGCTGGGTTTGGACAGGCTCAATCCCCGGGCTCCCTCGGGCATGATTGAGTGGCACAACTCCGACCTACAAAGAGACCCACTTCTTGGGAACTAGACTTCACCGGTCTCTCGGGCCGCTCCAACTCACAGAGAGGGTGCTGGAAGCTGATCTAAACTCAAGGAGGGGCCCCAAGAAGATACAAAGTGAAAGAAGGGGCTGAGAATACAAGCCAAAGATGGAAAAAGGTTGAGACAAAGAACGAAGACGGCAAAAGTGCCTGAGTCTGCAAGTCCCATCTGTCTGGCGCCCCCCCTCCCCAAGGCTCACGGATCCTGGGAACTCTCAGGCTCAGGCTGAAGCTGAGGGCTAGGGGCAGGGCTGGGAAAAACCGTGGGCGGGAGAGGCCGCGGGGTCCCAGGGGAGGGCGGAGGCTGGGGGACCGGATGCCAGGGTCCTACAGACGGTTCCTTACCCCGCCCAAGACGGCGTACTGGGGCGCTGGCCCCGAGTCCTCCACCCAGCTCCAGTCGGTCCCTCGGCGCCCCAACCGCGGTCCCCACCGTTGGATCCACCCCTGTGCAGTTGCAGCCCCCAACTCCAGCCGGCGCCTCCGCTACCCCCCGCCGGCACGCCCCCTCATTGTTCCGCTTCGGCGCCGCCCCCTCCCCCAGCCCCGGGCCCCTCGCTCCCCTCACCTCCCGGGGAGCCACGGGCCTTGGGGTCGGGAGTCCCGCGCGTCTGGACCGTAACGCGCGCTCCCTGGGGAGGCTCACAACCCAGACTTAAGGTCGTGAACTTGGGGTTCTCGGACTCCAGAATCTGGGGAGAGTTGGGATCCGGAGTCCGAAGTCTCGGTGTTCTAAATAGAAGATGCTGCAATCCTCTACTCGAGTCTCAGACCAGGGCGCTGGGGACCCAAACTCCTCAGTCTTCTAGGTAGGGCTGTGTGTTGTCGGGAGCACCGGGATTCCAGAGTTTCCAGAACCCGAGGGGCAGGAGTGAAGTCACCTCCGGGAGGGACCGCAAGGACTGGCTAACTCCTCGGTCTCCTGGAGGTGATGGATGCTGCAGCCCTAAGTCGAGGCGCGAGGTCCTGTCCCCAAGTGGCTCCAGGAGGGGGTCTTGGACTCAGAGTTGGGACCCCGTGGGAAGGATGCACGGCCACAGATCCTACGGTCTTCGAAGCCGGGTGCGGGACGGGCCTCCAGCCTCGGGGCTGACTTCCCGAGCCCCGGGCTCCTCCAGGAGGGGGCGCTGGACATCAGAGGTGCGGGCCCCTCTGCGGGAGCCGGGACTTGCGGGTCTCCTAAGACGCGGGACAGAAGTACCGGACGCCTGGGCCCAAGACTATGAACGCCTCGGGCTCCGGGATGAGTATCTTGGGGCTCTGGGGCGGCGGCAACGCCGCATCTGGGGCGGGGAGAGTCGGGTCCCAGATGTGGGGAGGGGGGGCGGCCGCCCAAGGCTTCTCCTCCCCTTTGCCGCCGCTGCGGCTCACATCCTGTTCCCGCCCGCTGGGGGGAGGGGCCGCCTTCCGGCACGCCCTCCCGCAAAGGCTTTTAAAATCCCCGCCCCCTACTCTGAATAATCGCAAGCAAGCGGTTCCAACGGCGAGTCGCCGCCCACATTCCAAGAGCCTAGAGCCGGGAGGACTTTTTACCTTTTACAGCAAGGGCCCAGGAGGCGTGAGAATCTGGAATAGTCTCACACTCTTGTTCTTATTGGTCGATCGGCGGGCTTTATATTTGCATATGTAATGTTGGGCCGAGACGTTCAATAAAGTGGTGCAACTACAACTGACTGAAGGACTTTGTGGCGCGAGGGTGCGGCCGGAGCTCCAGTGGCGCAATCGGTTAGCGCGCGGTACTTATATGTCAGTGCTAGGCGTAAGCGATGCCGAGGTTGTGAGTTCGATCCTCACCTGGAGCACTTCCTTTTTAACTCATCTACCTCTTTTTTGGTGTTCTCTCATCAGTTTAGATAGTTTAGAAGTCTTCACATTTTATAATTTCAATCAAATGTTTTGGCTTGTTTGAGACAAGGTCTCAACATGTAACTCTCTGGCTGGTCTGGAAGTCACTATGTAGACCAGGCTGGCCTTGAACTCACAGAGAGCGCCTGCCACTGCCTCTGCCTCTGCCTCCGGAGTACTGGGATTAAAGACGTGCGTCACTGTACCCGGAAACTACAGAATTTTTGAAGAATGAACATTTCTTTGTGAATTTTTTGTAATGGTCGGTGGAACAGTACCAAAGTTGCAGTTTCTATTCTGGTCGCCAGAGGGCAATAACGTCTCTTATTAAACGGCCTGGGCGTCAGATAAAATCCAAATCTCAGATCCCAGGGATGGATGGATGCTTACAACACACTCTTTATGGATATTTGTCTTCTTCAAGTTTCTGAACAGATTTTTTTTTTTTTTTTTTTACTGAACACTCACTAGGTACTGTATCTTCTGTCTCTGAGGACTTGACTTTTTACTAAGGAGACTGAGTACTGAAAGTCTACGAATTAAGTACTTTTTTTTTTTTTTAATTTGACTTTCCCTATGTCACCCAGACTGGTCTAAACTGCTGGCTCCCTCGCCATCTGGGAGAGTTAGTGTATCGTTAGATTAGGTACTGATAAGTATGGAGCAGGTAGGGGGGGATGAAGATTATCATAGCTGTCATGGATGAACTTTTTATTTTATGTGTATGGGTGTTTGGCCTGCAAGTGTGTCTGTGTACCACGTTCATGCTTGGTGTCCAAAGAGACTGGAGGAGGGCGGCAGATCCCCTGGAACTGCAGTTTCAGAGGGTTATGAGCCTTGCGGTGCAGGGAATCAAACCAGGTGCTCTGTCAGAGCAGCCAGTGTTCTTAACTGCTGACCATCTCTCCGGCCCCAGGGGAGATCTTTGAACAGACAGACACCTGGAGGAGGGGAAGGAGCCATGGGAACAGCAGAGAGATGCTCCAGATAACACTCTAAGGCTGAAGATGGGTGTGTTAGTGGAGCAGGTGAGAAGAGGTGGGGGTGTGGGGATGCAGGCTGTTGGCTGTGGTGAGGATTTCGATCTTTGTGATTTGCCTCTGGTGTTCTAACAAGCTTCCGGGAGCAATTTACTACCGGGAGGAAGGAGAGAACAGGTCCTTTTAGACCTGGATACTAGCAAGGTGGGCTTTCGATGAGAGGGCCCTAGAGGCTGGAGTGAGCTATAGTCTTGGCTGTGTCTCTGGAGCAGGTCTAAGGGGATGGTGTCACAGCATTCCTAGTGTCCAAGGAGGCCAGGAGAGGACTCTGGATCCTGTGAAATTGGGAGTTGTCACCTGTCATGTGGGTTCTTTGCAAGAGAAGCAAGCCCATTCTCTTAACCTCTCAGCCATCTGTCCAGGACCTGGAGAGGTCATATACTTAGACCAGGGTTTTTTTTGGTGGTGGTGGTGGTTTTTTGTTTGTTTATTTATTTATTATTATTTGTTTGTTTGTTTGTTTTTTGAGACAGGGTTTCTCTGTATAGCCCTGAGCTCTGGCTGCCTGGAACTCTATAGACCAAGCTGGTCTCGAACTCAGAAATCTGCCTGCCTCTGCCTCCCAAGTGCTGGGATTGGGATTAAAGGCCACCACTGCCCGGCTAGACCAGGGTTTTGCAGACGTTGAGCAGGCACTCTGTACTTAGCTACATCCCCAGCCCATGGTGAGTGTGTGAGTGTGTGTGCGCGTGCGCGCGTGTGCACGCGGAACAAGAGCCTTTTTTTTTTTTTTTTTTTAAGTTTTCGAGACAGGGTTTCTCTGTGTAGCCTTGGCTCTCCTGGAACTCACGCTGTAGACCAGGCTGGCCTCGAACTCAGAAACCCACCTGCCTCTGCCTCCCAAGTGCTGGGATTAAAGGCGTGCGCCTCCACGTCCGGCTAGAGAGACTTTTTAAAAGGCACCAGTGCCAGGGTAGTAGCTGTGTGCTTCTGTTTTCTAGTGTCCCTCCGTTTCTTCCTCTCAATGACCAGTGCTCTACCTTCCGGATGCCTCGGGGAATTTTGAGTTTGTTTCCCTCTCCCACCCCTGTTCTACATACCAGGGCCTGAGCTCGGTCTTACAAGGGAGGCAGTGTCCTGGGAGAGGAGATCAAAGGTCAGCAGAACGGAGTGAAAGAGAGTCAGGGTGAGAGGAAGAGCGAGGTTAAGAGTGTACAATTAGGAGGGAAGCAAAGGGCCTAGCAGGAAGGGCTACAGTGGGAGCTCATTTCAAAAACAAACGGAACAAAAGTCCCAGGGGCTAAGAGACGAGGGGAAACGGGGAGGAGCTACAGCAGTGGGTGGGAGGAGATGGGGAGAAGAAGAAAGAAAAGAGGAGGGAGGAGAGGGAGGAGGCTGCGAGGAGGGGAAGAAGCGGAGGAAAGCGAAGAGGGGCGGGGCGCGGGCCCTGACGCGGGCAGCTTCCGGGCGCGGCCCGCCCAGCTTAGGCTGGCTGCCGCCGCGGCCTTTTTCCTTGTATGGTCGGACGAGGAGGCTGCCCTACCCCTGCGCCCCGCGAGCCGAACCAGACGAAGTTCCGGAAATGCCCGATCGGGGTCTGCAGATGCTCGAATTCTGGCCAAGATTCTTTTAAGTGTCTGGAGACTCCCAAGTTGCCTGGTGCCGGGGCCCGAGATTCCAAATGGAGCCTAGAAATCTCACACGTCTTTAAAGCCTCTGCCCCAAACCGGGAGGGTTCATATCTATAATCCTAAACATTCATAGGGTTGAGGCTGGAGGATTGCCAGGAGTTGCTCGGGGTTCAGAGGGATACCCAGTCTTCCCTGCCCTCCCCTACAAACAAACAAAAAATCCATAAGGGTGAGAGGGCTCAGCAAGTAAAGGCGCTTGCCACGAAGCCGTAAGACCTAATTCGATCCCGGGACCCACTTTGTGGAAGAGACCAGATTCCTAACACTACACATTTACAAGTCGGGCATGGTGATCTGCGCTTGTTATCCCAGCAGGAGGTTGCTGAGAGTTAAGATAAGTTTGAGCTAGGGTCGACTTTATTTAGAAAAAAAAGTTAAACTAAAAAAAGTCCTCTATCAAGTCCGCCCAAGCTGTCTGCGCAGGGTTCAGAGTCCCCTAGGGCCCCGGCTTTGGGTGACCCCTGACCCTGGCCGCCCGGGCTCGCCTTCCGGCACATTCCGTCCTCGCCGCCCCGCCCCACCCCGCCCTCCTTCCTTGGCCCTGTGGGGACGGAAACATCCCGTTCCTGCCCGAGCTGGGTCAAGAGCCGGAGGGACAGGACCGGAGCACCCCTTACGCCAGAACTAGCTCTCCTTGTTCCTACTGGGTGACCTCATCTCGCCACGCCCCCTCAGGTGAACACCCGGGCTGGTAACGTCACTTCCTGCCAGGTAAGCGCCCCCAGGCAGCATCGCTCACGGAAAGGTCTGGAGGTCAGTTTACCCACCATCACAAGGCTGTGAGCCGCGAAAAAGACAAATTTCATCTCAGTTCACACTCAAGATTTTATTTAAAAATTCCAACCCCCCCCAAAAAATAGACTTGTACGGTAGCAATATATTAATATATTATAGCATATACTTAATACAGTATCAGTTTTAACATTACAAAAAGAAAAACGGAGTAGACGACCCAATATATATAAATACTATAAAATCTTATTACAATAAATAAAGTCGTCATAAATAAAGGACCCACTGGTTGGGGGTTAAGGGATTTGGCAATGGCTTTGGCTATTTGCTTTAGGAGGGAAATTTGAGCACCAGGATTCTCAGGAGAGGCTTCGACCACGGGACACTGAACTTCAGGGTCTAGTAAAAATTAGGATAGTATTGTGGGAGCCGGCTCTTCACAGCACTTAAGATTCCAGGAGACCAGAGTTGCAGAGGGGCTGGTGCATACCTGTAACCCCAGAACTTGGAAAAGGCTAAGGCAAGATTATATTGAGTTCAAAGCCAGCCTGGGGTACCATAATAGGCTCCTATCTCAAAAACAACAGAAGACTTGGGGCCTGGAAGACCAACTGTCAACTGTCTCCCTCAAACATCTTAGGTACCCTAGGAACGGATCCACCCAAACACTGAATTTGCAAACTAGGGACCTGCCCCAGCCCAGCACCAGGGAAATGGGTTATTGCATCTTGGAATGTCCAGAAGAAGGGACTTATTAACTTAGAGGAGTGCCCCAGGTCCCCACAGCAATGAGCAGTCCCCGCCCTCTCTTTGAGATCTAGTTGATCCATACTGGGTAGGTAGGCACTTGTCACTCAGAGACAGAGATGCGATTGAAGATGGGGAGACGCCTCGGGGGTGCAGGGGTCTGGGGAGGCCCAAACACCCCTGCCTCAAAGACAGGTGAGTCTGACCCCCCCAGGCTGCTGCCGCTGCTGGCGTAGTCATCAGGATCGGATCCCAGAGAGTGGGCAGATGGGCTCCGAGCCAGGCCACCCAAGGGCCCCCAGATGGTGCTAGGGGTAGTAGACCTTCGGCAGGAGGGGCAACAGCCTGGGTTAGGGTCTCTTCGAGTCACAGGGGTCCCAGGGGCAGCAGAGAAGGCAGAAGGGGAAAGTGGAAGATCCCCAGGGGGCGGTGGGGAGCTGGAAGGCGAAAAGGAACAAGAGGACAGGGAAGGGCCAGAAAAGCCTGGCGGTGGCGGCGAGCTTCTGCGGCCTGAGGGCAAGCCTGAGAAGCTAATGCTTTGTCGCAGCACATGGGGCTGGCCAGGGAGAGCTAGGTCCTCGGTGGGGTTGTGGATGAAGTGGCATCGAGAGCCATAGGGGCAGCGGCCCTGGAGGTAGAACTTGTGGCAGAGTTCCGTTTTGTACTTGGGGTGGCGATTGGCTTGGCGCAGTTCACCCAGGCCGTGAGCAAACTGGCACTTGGCCCCGTAGCGACAACGCCCGCTTTCTGAGTAGGTCCGACAGAGCTCGGTCTTGTATCGAGAGGAGGCGGTGGGAGTTGCAGTAGGCGAAGTAGGTGAGGGTGACAGCTCAGGGCCTGGGCGGGGAGCCAAAGGTGCAAAACCAGGGGGTGGGGGTACCCAGCCACAGCTTCGGCCCTCCACCAGGCTAGTGGAGCGGCCAGTCAGGCGAGAGGTGACCCCAGACGGGATGGAGTCCGAGTTTATGTTCCAAAGTCCTCCGAGGGATTCAGTTCCTCCGTGGTCGGATGACAGGTCATGGCTCAACGACTGGAGGCTCTGAGAGGAACAGGGTTCGGTTAGGCCACTAGAAAAGGTAAGGTGACGACGCCCCGCCCCTGTTGTAAAGCACTTCACGAGCTTGCCAGTCCGGTTTGTGGGTTCTCGGCCTGAGCCCCACCCGGCTCACACAAACTCCAGGGAGAACCTGACTACAGAGGTTTGAGTGTTTCCACATGACTGAAGGTAGTAATCCAGAAAAATCTAGGAAGCCCAGTATCCCCGACGGATCGAGAGAGGGTTCCCCCACAAATCAAAGCACACTGCTGCTCGCCAACTTTGGGCCTCTAGACCCCCCCCCCCCGATATGGCCGCCCACCGGGTGCTCGTTTCACAACTTGGAGGAGCCGGCCAAAGCTGACCCAGGAGGCCAGATCTCTCTAGAACTCTGACCGTGTCAACTCCCCCCCTCAACCTTAGCACCTGCTTGGCCGCCAAACCGCGCCATGGGCAGCGAAGGGCACTAGACAGGTGTGATGCCGCTTCCGCCCTGGGCGAGTGACAGCAGTGCGCCAGCTTTTCGTCCCCAGGGGATCGCCGGTATCTGGACCGAGGCGCCGGGCTCGCTGGCTCCCTCTCTCATTTCCAGCCAGCCAGGGCTAGTCTGAGAAGGAACGGAGGCGTCCCGGGCCTAAGTTTGGTGCGTCGGGGATCCCGGGATGCTGTCTAACTGGTACTCACCTCGTAGATGGCAGAGAGATCCATGGTGGCGCGAATGGCCATGGTGAAGAGACCGACTGTCGGTTCGCAGAAGTCAGGCTGTGGCCCGCAGCTGGAGCTTTCGCCTTTTATGGGGCGGCTTGGGGGCGTGGCCACTAGAGCTTCCCGGACGCGCCCCCGCGGCGTAGCCCGGCCGGCCTGGTACTAGGCCCCTTCCGCCTATCTGCTGGTTAGCATGCAAAATGTGCCTGAACTTGGCTCTCCCGCAGCCCCGGCCCCTCTCGGGGGTAGTAGGGAGGGCTGTGTACGACCGACTGATGGTGATGGTAGCGGGGCGTCCTAGTGTTTTTCAGAGGTGGAAGGCAGTCGGGAAGAGAACTGGGGCAGAAGTGGGGGCAGGGCTCTAGGGACAATTGACAAGGGCAGAGACTGAGGGCGTGTGCGTGTGAGACAGACGGGGGCGGGGAGAGACAAGCTGGAAGAGACAGAGATGGCCAGAAGCCGAGAGAAAAACAAAGAGACAGTGAGAGAGACAATCACAAGTAGAACCTGCTGGTTTAGGACTGTGATTCCAGCCCCTCAGGGAGGCTGAGGCAGGAGACTGGTAGTTCAAGGCCTGGCTCGACTATACAGTGGGTTCTAGGGCAGCCTGAGTAGCTTGGTGAGACCCTTCTCTTAGGAAGTAAAAAGATGCCAGATCACTGGTGGCCCAAACTTTTAATTTCAGCACTTGGAAGGCAGAAGCAGACGGATTTCTTTGAGTTCGAGACCAGCCTGGGCTACAGAGCCAGTTCCAGAGCAGCCAGAACTGCACACAGAAACCCTGTCTTTTTTTTTTTTTTTTTTTTTTTGGTTTTTCGAGATAGGGTTTCTCTGTATAGCCCTGGGTGTCCTGGAACTCACTCTGTAGACCAGGCTGGCCTCGAACTCAGAAATCTGCCTGCCTCTGCCTCTGGAGTGCTGGGATCAAAGGCGTGCGCCACCATGCTCCGCTGAGAAACCCTGTCTTGAAAAACAAAACAAAGGACAAGACAGTGGCATATGGTTGTAATCCTGGCATTTGGAGGTGGAGGAAGGGGGATCAGGCGTTCAATGTCAGACTAAGCTATTGATTGAGTTCCAGGTCCTACTTCTAAAAAAAAAAAAAGAGAGAGAGAAACCACGAAGGTAAGGAGGAAGTAAAACGAAGTCTCAGCGACTTGGTATGTACTCCTTAGAGCCAACCCTATTATAGAAAGAAAAAAATGACATTTACAAAGTGGGGAAACAGTAAGACAGGGAGAGGGGACTGGGAAACAAATCTAGGCGAGGAAGTGGGTTACAGAAAGATAAAAAGGCGAAATAAAAAGTAAAACTTGAAGGCATAGAACCTGTAAGACGGTTGGTCCAGGTAGGGACCGCTCAGAGCCTCTCTCAGCTGTAGCTCAGCAGTGCCCTTCCAACCCCCTAGTCTAGCAAGGCGGGATAGCACATTTACCCAAGCTGCAGTTTAAATTATTAAGAGGTTTTGCTTCCGAAAACTCAAGGTTGGAACAGCTTGAGTCTTTTATTAGGGAGGAAGCTCTCCTCTATTGAAACAATGGGCCGCCTTCAACGTTGAATGGGTTTCTTGTAATGCAAGCAGTCTTGACCAAAGTTTCCAGTCTCTGGAGCTCTGTAAGGTTTTTGCTTTTTAGTCGGGTCTCCTTAGCCGGCTTGGAACTTGCGATCCTCCAGTCTCCACCACCCAAGGAGTGTTAGGATTACAGGCATGGCCGCCACACCCAAGTCAAAAGTGTTATTTCAAGGATATCTCTAGGGAAAAAGAGTTCTTGTGTATGGGGGTTATCACTGCCAGGAGTGTAATTACCATGCTGGGAAGTTCTCACACGGTGCGTTGCGCACTCGTATCGAGGTAGGGAGAGTCTGCCAGGCTACTTACTGGCTTGCCTCATAGGAGAGGGGGTTGGGGGGAATCCCTGGTGCAGCGCTTTCTGGGGCCAAGGGGCCTTCCTGGGCTGGTCCCGTGAGCAGGGCGGGCCTTAGGCTGCTTGTGGCACGGTTGCGGCCTCCCGCTCGCCCGTGACTCACTCGCTTAGGGCGGGGGAGGGGGGGCTTCCTGGAAGCCGTGACGAGGACGCTCAGCCCGGACGCTTGGGTTCCTTCTCTTGTAACCAGGGTTCCAGTCTGTTGTAAACAGTCTCGAGGACAACGGGAAAAGAGGGAAGGAGGGGCACAAAAACTTGCCTCCCGCCCAGTTTACAAATCCCTGAGCCAGCCAATTTTAGGACCAAACGCCAAAAGCGAGGGTTAGGGTGGGGCATCTCGGGGTTTTTGGAGGCCAGCTGGGACTGGATCATGGAGGAGTAATTCCAGTTTCGATTCCCTGGAGACTGGGAGCCTTTTGCCATTCCTGACTCAGCCTGGCCCCCTCCTCTATCTGCTGAGTCACTGGGATTAAAGCTTGGATGCCTGGTATTGGGCTACTCTCTAAAAGATGAGGGCGTTGGGGATAGAAGAGGGTTTAAGCAGGACAACCCCTCTGAAAATCAAGACTTTACGCCGTAGGACTCACAAAGTGTGTCGTCATCTAAAATACGGGGCCAGGTGCTAGCTCTTTCCTGCCCCACACTTTGTGCCTTGGCTCTCAACCCGTTCCTTTGCTTGTCCAGTGGTCCAGACACACATCACCTCCTTCAGCACCAGGAATCCAGGCCCCACTTATTCTCCCTTAGACTCGCGGCCCTCTTCCCTCCGACCTAGAGGTCCAAGATCTAGGCCCCAAGCCCCTGTTCTCCGGATCTAGGAGTCCGGGGTTCTATCCAGCCCCCGCTTGTGTGCCCCAATCCCAGGAGGAAGTTCATGGCCTGACTCCTCCCTGCTCCCCACGTAGCCAGCGGGGAAAATCCGCGGCCCAGACAGTGGCCGGGAATCCCCTCTGGAATGACGGTGGGGAAGGGGATGGCCAAGGTCCCTCGGGGCAGGCGGCCACGTCCTGTGCGCGCTGGGGTTGGGGGTTGGGGTAGAGAAAGGGGCGGAAACCAGAGAGGCTAAAAATATAGCAAGCACTTCCGGCCTAGGGGGAGGTGAACTCTGAGCTGAGTTTCCAGAAAAACAAGCAGGGACGGGAAACGCGGGGGTGTGAGAGCCAGTGGGCGGGCAGGGGCCGTGTACACGCAGCACGTGTGTGTGTGTGTGTGGTGTGTGTGTGCCAGTCCTGATTGCCTGTGAGTGTGGTCCAGGCAGGGAGGTTGTTGCAGGGGAGGACAACCAGTATGCCACCTGTACCCACGGGATGTGCTCACGGGATCGGGAGCTGTGCTCGCTCGGCATGTGTTATGGGAAGTTCCTAGTTAGGTATTTGTGGGCGCAGGTGCGGGGACGCGCCTGTGGACCAGTGCTTAAGGTCCCCATAGAACAAACACGGTCCTGTAAATAAATTTGAAGCCACCTCTATGTGTGTCACTGACTACTCCTCATATGCTGCAAGTGGCCTCTGGAGAACTGTCAACTGTAACTACTGCAGCTGTCTTTGAAGGGACTTCATGGGAACTGTCATTTCCACCCCACCCCCACCCATCTGTGTGTAACTGAGCCACCGTGGGATCTATGCTAAGTGTGTCATTCCTAGCAGGTGCCTGGGTGGCAGGATTGTACACATAGCTTTCTGTGGCTCACTCAGCACTGTTACTCTGTGTACAAGTACTATTTGTGGGTCTGTGCCCTTTATGTGGCTATCTTGAAGGTTGCCTGTTCCTGACAGTGTGGTAGAATTGAGTCTGGACATAGTTCCTCTGTGGACCCGTCATAAGGCAGTGAAACCAGTGAACTTTAGTGCTTGACGTAGGTGCAGGCGCGTGATGGGGAGGGCTGCTGGCTTACTGATTGTGCGGCGCTTCTGTGTCTGCTTCTGTGGGCAGAACAGACTTGCACACACTGGCATCTGGATGCTGAGTGCCTGAGCCAATCTTATCTGTCCCCAGCGAATGAGGCGGCTCTGCCGCAGAGCTGAGTCAGCCTGTGATGGGCAAAGTCTTGATGGGGTGAGAGATAGTGGGTTAAATGGTGGCTACAGGGTTGGGTAGTCACGTGGTTAGGTGGTTGCTTTAGTGTTTGTGGCACTTGGTCATGGAGCAGGGTCCATTTGTGTGGGAGGATGGCCAATGTGCTAATCTCTGCTGGGGGGTGGGGCATGTGCCCACAGTCAGCCTTTGTCTTTGGGGGAAGCAGCCTATAGAATGTGAAGCAAGTTGGCCTCGAACTTGCGGCAAGCCTCCCTTCTTCTGCCTCTCAAGTGCTGAGATTACAGGCATAAGCCACTTTGGCTGGCTGTGGTTTTTCATCTCACACACATTGTCCCTAGTGTGGGGTTTTCGTACAGGCCTCCTCAGCCTTCCTCTGTGCCTGTAAGGCAGGGAGAAGGCTAGCCTTAGCAAGGACCTTCATGATCCACTCGGGCTTTCTCACCCTGCGCTCCCTGAATCTAGCCCGACTCTTCACTCTTCCTGCCAGAGGCTGGCTCGTGCTCTGCAGTTCCTTCGCTTTTGCTGTGTCCAGAAGACCTAATCCCTTTTCCTTCAAGTCTGCTGTCACTGGCTTGGCAAGGGTTTCTTTGACACATCAGCTTATTTTTGTTCAGGCTGGTCTCAAACCATCCTCTTGCCTCAGGCTCTCAAACGCTAGTATTATGAATGTAGGCCATCAAACTCCTTTTAAAAAATGTGTGTGGAGGTAAGAGGACAACTTGTGTGAGTCAGTTGTCTCCTTCCAACATGCAAGCCTGAGGACTGAACTAAGGTCGCTTGGCTTGGTAGCAAGTGTGGTTACCCACTGCGCCACCTCAACGGCCCAGACACCTCTCTCCTTTCTCCTCTTATGAGACAGGATCTCACGATGTAGCCCTGCCTGACTTTGGAACTTGTATTGGTCCTCCAGCATGTTGGAATTACAGGATTAGGTACCATGTTGTATCTTGTTCATCTCTGGAATCTTCAGCTCAAAAACTGCCATGTTTTTTGAATGAATATAAATTGGTGCTTATCTTCTATGGTGTGGGCTTGTGAAAAACACACCTGTCACCCCATGGTCTGTTGTCATCCAGAGTGTGGTTTTAAGCAGTAAGGTCTTGAATCCTGGGTGCCACGCCTACCTGCATGTAGTGTGTCGACATCACCCCAGGGGCCAGCTGTACTTGTCTCCTTGAGCCACAAACTGCTATACCTCACCCAATGTATAGTGAGCCCCTGGCTGGAAACTGACGTGTTCTGCCTTGGACAGGATCAGTGTTTTCAGTTCTAGGCCAGAATACTAACATTAACAAAGAATGGTGAAGGAGATGTGCGCCCGGTGCACAGATGACAAGACCTGTGAGTCTGATGCAGCACTTTGGGACCCAGCTCATTGCTAACCATATGGGAATCTAGGGATTGCTGAATGAAGGCTTGGCTTTTCTCTTTGGCTGAGATGAGGTCTTATATGTCACCCAGAATGGCTTTGAACTTGCAGTTTTCTTGCCTCCACCTCAAGACATCAAGGCATTTTCTAAGTGTAGTTAAAGTCCATGGTGGTACAGCCCTGTAGTCCTAGGACTTCGCAGCCAGAAGCAAGATTTCCAAGTTCAAGCCTAGTTTGAGCTACACAATGAGATCCTAACTCAAGAAGGAAGATGAATATGGTGATGCACTGTAGTGACAATTTTGGTTTCTTTTAAAACACAGAACTATAAGAACATTTCCATTTTAATCCTAGGGGTGGGACATGGGCTGCTTTGGACTGTTTGGGGCAGCTGACTATGATTTGCCTCGTGCTCTAGCAGAGGCATGGCTTAGCCATCTACAGATAGTTTCTGCAACTGTATGATGTTTGGAATTCTGGAACTTTTCAGATGGCATATAAGTGGTAGAGCCCAGACAGGCTTGGTGGGTAGTTGTTGATTGTTTAGGGAGGTTGGCTGCGGTTTGTTAGTAGCCATGGTCAAAGACAAAACAACTATGTCAAAGACGAAACAAAAGGAAAGAAATCAGATTCAGAGGTTTTCTTAATTCCTCTCTGCCTTGTTTATCCAGTATTAGGAGGTAAAACTGGGTTGGGGAGGGTAAAGGGTAGGGAAAGAACCACAGTGCACTGAAGACCAGCTACAGTGCACATCTGCAAGCAACATATGTATGCCTAAGCAGGCCTGGTGTGTGGGAAGGGCCAAGCAACAGGATGGCAAGAGAACCTCCGTGCCTCCAAACAGGAGAAACTGTGGCCTAAAAGGCTTTCTCTATCTCCACACAGGCACCCCCTTCCATACACCCTGTACGTGTACGTGTAAGCAAGCACACCCCACACACTCACACGGTATAATCACAACACTTGACAAGTAATAGCAGGTAGGTTCTGTTACATGGCAGCCTGGACTATACTGGCTAGCCCCGGCTATGGAGTGAGAGCCTATCTCTACAACTACAAATGAAAAGTAATGAGGCCCATGATCAAACTGCTGGAACTCACCTTCCCTGCAGAAAGACCATGCAGTGGCACTGAAGCTAGGCAGGGAGGAATGCCTGAACAGTGTATACACCCTCATTTTGATCATTTTCCACTTTTCCTAGTGTGATGATCTGGGTTCCTATACATCATGGAGGTCTCCACAGTCTCTGGGACCTTTGTAGACACAGGAACCTGGTGACATGGGAACCAGGGCCCAAAAGGTATGGGGTGGGGCAGTTCCCTAACCAGTCTGTCACCCTAGCCTTTCCCACTGGCAGCCAGGCCTGGTTTGTAGTTCCATCTAGCACTGTCCAGGCCCACAGGCTGGGGCCTCCCCTCCCTCCCCAAAGCCCCCTCCCCAGGGCCTGTTTCCCGGAGGAGCTGGGTTCTTCCCCAGAATCCATGATTCACTCAAGCTGGGGCCTTTTCACTTCTGCTTTGGAGCTAAAAATATAGAGACCAAGGAGTCTTGTTGAGCAGGCCTCCCCACACATTGCACAATATCCCCCCTTGGCCCCTCCCCAGAACAGCTAGAGAGCTCTGCTGACGCAGGGTCCAATGTGGACCCAAACTTCTCCTAGGTTGTATGTGCTGAGGTCAGGGCTTACGTCCATGCACTTCTTTTGTGAGCCAGAAAGTCCCTTCCTGTAGCCCTAGTAACCCAGGCATTTTGGTTCCTCTTATATAATACGACCCCAGTTAGGTGTTGGGGGCAACAAAAGGGGACTGATTGAGATAGAATGGCAGGACTGGAAAAAGGTGGGTTAAAAGGAAATCCATACACTGGGGCAGACTGAGGAAGGTCTAAAGGGCTCAGTTAGTGCTAACACCCAGGGCCAGGTGGAGAGACAGAGTCCCCAGAACAGAGGTAATCAGCGGCCCAGTGGGGAGATCCACTCCAGGTTGGGGAGCAGCGTGGGTGGAGGCAACAGTGGTGGTGGTGGGGTTTGAGGTCTGTGCTGTCTGCAAGACTCTGCTGCCCCCTGCTGGTTTCAGCTGCATTAACTGTGGCTCGACAAATAAATCAGCAACAGGAACCACCTGTTTTGCCTTAGGCCATACTTCATTCTCTGCCCCTCCCCGAACCAAGACCTCAGAGGCTGCCCCCAGGGCCAGTAGAGGGTGCAGTAGTCTTTCCAGTGACCTTGTTGGCACAGTCCAGCAGGGCAGTATGAATGTCTTTGGCACAGGTGATCTGGGCTTTGATGACAGCCAGGTACTGTGGGTAGGGCAGACTGTCTGGCTGCACTGCATCTGGCTTTGTGGCTGTGGGTACCAGTGTTGGAGAGTGTTTGGCGCTGTCACAGCTCTGTGAAAGGCACTCGTGGGCCAGGCGCTGTGGAAAAGAGAACAACAGCATCACTTTCATGAATGCAGCCTCCCCTCCCCCAAACCTGCAGCTAAACTGATGGGCATCCAAAGTCAGACTGGATCACCCAGCATATGTGCCTACTTCTCTCTGGGATTACGTCATTAAATGTTTTTGCTGCCAGGCAGTGATGGTGCACACCTTTAATCCCAGCACTTTGGATTTCTGCAGGCAGATTTCTGAGTTTGAGGTCAGCCTGGTCTACAGAGTGAGTTCCAGAATAGCCAGGGCTACACAGAGAAATCCTGTTTCAACCCCCCCCCCCCCAAAAAGTTTTTGCTATTCAGTCAGAGAATTGCTACATAGACAAAGCTGTCCTCAGACTATTTATTTATTATTATATATAAGTACACTGTAGCTGGCTTCAGATGCACCAGAAGGTGGCATCAGATCTCATTACAGATGGTTGTGAGCCACCATGTGGTTGCTGGGATTTGAACTCAGGACCTTTGGAAGAGCAGTCAGTGCTCTTAACCACTGAGCCATCTCGCCAGCCCCACCCATCCTCAGACTTTTTACTCTACTGCTTCGTCCTCCTGGGATCATCAGTGCACACATCTGAGCTTGTCAGTGGTCTGTCTGTAGGTAAAGATGCTTGCTATCAAGCTTGAAGACCTGGGTTCTATTTCCCCAGGACTCATGTAGTAGAAGGGAAATAATCAATTACTCCGAGATGTCTGCTGTCTCTGTGTGTGCACAATGGCAGGGCCTGACGACAATAAGATGCAATAACTTAAAAAAACAAAACAAAACTACCCAGGGCTGGAGAGATGGCTCAGCAGTTAAGGGCACTGATTGCTCTTCTAGATGTCCTGAGTTCAATTTCCAGCAACCACATGGTGGCTCATAATCACCTGTAACGGGATCTGATGCCCTCTTCTGGTGGGTCTGAAGACAGCTATAGTGTACTCATACATAAAATAAATAAAACCTTTGCCTGGCAGTGGTGGTGTATGCCTTAAAACAGAACTACCAAGTGCAGCGACACGCCCAGTTCCGTAAGTGGGTTGGATGGTCACCTCTCCTGCCTGGTGAGAGCAGGTGACAGACAGATGTGTGCCACAGGGGATAAGTGCTAACTGTCCTAACTACACCCAGGCTTGGGGTCTACTTAATGGCACTGCACTTGGCAGCTGCCTTCTGTCCTGGTTCCTTCCAAGGCTGCCATTCTCTTCACTGCTCAGGTCCCTCCCAGCCGCCCACCACCTCCCCCGAAGGCTTCTTCTGAGTCCTTGCCTCAGAGGTGACTCCCTTGGTAGGAGTAATCGTCCTAATCCAGCCAAAGTAACTCAATCTTGCAACAAAACTCCATTTAGCTGTACTGTGTGCCAGCCTGTAGTAAACCCTGTCCTTCCCATGGCTGGACAGTGCTTGCTGAGGCTAGCAGAAACCTTGATAAGAGCCAGGCGTAGGAGTGCAGGATGGGGGTACGTGACAGTACTCCCAACTGAGGTGGAACAGGAAGTCCAGTCATCCTTTGCTACATAGCAAGTTGGGGCTCATTTTAAAAATAAACAGTAAAATTGAAGGTTGGTGGCAAGGGTTGAGACTTCTCAGTGGTGTGGCTGGCCGTCCAGTCCTGTCCTCTCCCAAGCCCCAGCCTGTGCACAGTGTGTTACATGAGCTCACATCACCATGCTGGACTCTGAACCTTGTTTTAGTGGCTATGCCCTTATTTGGAAGGTGAACAGAAGTTTCTTCTATAGCTCCGGCAAAATCATTTACTACCTTCCCTTCCTAATTCCAACCATAGCCCTGGGAACTTTCCCCAATAGTCCATCAGTCTTTTGGCCTGGCAAAGCCTCCAAGCTTCTGTCTGTCCCTAATTCTTCCTCACAGCTCAACCAGGACTGCCTCCTTGGGCTCCCACCTCCAGTCTCAGGCATTTTTTTTTTTAAAGACTTATTTATTTATTATATATACGTACACTGTAGCTGTCTTCAGACACTCCAGAAGAGGGAGTCAGATCTCGTTACGGATGGTTGTGAGCCACCATGTGGTTGCTGGGATTTGAACTCCGGACCTTCGGAAGAGCAGTCGGGTGCTCTTACCCACTGAGCCATCTCACCAGCCCCTCAGGCATTTTTAACATGCCCCTCATTTCCTCAAGAAGAAATGTCCTCACTTCAAATCCTCCATCACTCTCTGACACAGGGGTTATATGCAGTCTAGTAAGACCCAGCCTACCATAGCTCAGCAGGCTCTATGGACAGGCCTGGAAGTGACTGAGTGTGGTACTGGGGATTGAATTTAGAACTTTACTTGTGTTAGATAAACTCTGCCACTCAACTAAGTCCCGGTTCTATTGGCCCCAGTGCTCCTAGCCTAGGCAGTCTGGAACTTATGGCAGTCCTCCAGCTGATGCCTCTCAAGTTAAGACTGCAGACTGGGCCAGGCGGTGGTGGCGCAGGCCTTTAATCCTGCACTTGGGAGGCAGAGGCAGGTGGATTTCTGAGTTTGGCCAGCCTGGTCTACAGAGTGAGTTCCAGGACAGCCAGGGCTACACAGAGAAACCTTGTCTCAAAGAAAAAAAGATTTCAGACTGGAACCAACATACCTTTTTCCCTTTTAAAGCAAGATCTCACCCAGCCACTCAAGACAGGTCTTGAACTTTGACCTTCCTACTTCAGCCTCATAAGCAGTGGGATGATAGGACTATACCACAGGCTTGCTAGCCTAAGGGAATTTTTGTGTGTGTATGGTTGAGGGTGTATGGCCAAAGGTCAACCTCATATGTTGTTTCTCAAGGCTTGCTGCGCCCGCCCCCACCCCCCGCTTGGTTTTCTTTAAGGTAGATCTCTCACCAGGACCTGGAGCTAGCCAATTAGGCAGAGCTGGCTAGCTACTGAGCCTCACACATCCAGTTAGCTCTACCTCCCCAGCTCTGGGGCTGTAGGTATTTACTGCCATGCCCATTCCCCCCCACCCCCCAACACAGGGTTTCTCTGTATAGCCCTGGCTGTCCTGGAACTCAGTCCGTAGACCAGGCTGGCCTCTAATTTAGAAATCCGCCTTAGCCGGGCGTAGTAACGCACGCCTTTAATCCCAGCACTTGGTAGGCAGAGGCGGGCGGATCTCTGAGTTCGAGGCCAGCCTGGTCTACAGAGTGAGTACCAGGATAGCCAGGGCTACACAGAGGAACCCTGTCTCGAAAAACCAAACCAACCAACCAAACAAACAAACAAAAAACCAAAATCGGCCTGCCTCCTAAGTGCTGGGATTAAAGGTGTGCACCACCAGCGCCCGGCCATGCCTACCTTTTTTTTTTTTTTTTTTTTTTAAAAGATTTATTTATTTATTATATGTAAGTACACTGTATCTGTCTTCAGACACTCCAGAAGAGGGCGCCAGATCTCGTTACGGATGGTTGTGAGCCACCATGTGGTTGCTGGGATTTGAACTCTGGACCTTCGGAAGAGCAGTCGGGTGCTCTTACCCACTGAGCCATCTCACCAGCCCCATGCCTACCTTTTTAATGTGGGTGTTAGGAATAAAACCTTTCCAAGCACACTACAGCCTAGGTGTTACTGCCCACATGTTTCACAGTCCTGGCCTAGGCTTTATCATATCTGCTTCTTGGTCTGCTCATTCAGGTCTCCTCGGTTTTGCCCTACCCCCAAGAGCTGGAGCCACAGCCTTAAGCTCATACCAGTCCCTAGTAAGGAAGCACAGGCCCCCAGACCCTCCTCTCAGGCCCTGTCCTTGTTGTCCTTCTGGCCAGATTGTCAGGTGGAATTCCATGTTCCACCAGCAACCTTCTGTGAGTCACTCTCTCCCTAGTCCACATGCCCCTGGGCTTCCTCACCCCACAGAGCTTGACCACTCTGATCCAGGCTGTGTCATCACAGCCTTGACCACTCTGAGCTGTCCACCTTTGGTCTTGTATTTGTCATTCCACTGAACTAGCAGCTCTGTGAGGGTGACAATCAGGATAGATTTCACCCCCAGCCTCAACTGAAGTGCATGTCTAGCACAGAGGAAGTGACCACTGAGCGAGTGGCTGGCTGATGCTGGGCATGGGGGTGCATGCCTATGATCTTAGTACAACGGGGCCTGCTTGGTCTATAGACCTAGTGCTGGGAGAACCTGGGCTACTAAGTGATACTATCTCAAACTGTTCTTGTGGTGAACTCAGCAGAGCTTAGTCACGATGGCTCTAGGGAGCTCCTCACCAAGCAGAGTTCCAGCTGATCACAGAGTGCGTAAAACTCCTCCAAACACTTGTCAAAGCGCTGCAGGGGTGCGTCGCTGCTCTTCCTGCGGCCAGAGAGAAACCGTGTGAGGGACATGACTTCTAAGTTGAAACATCGGTATTAATCAAGTGACCACCATGAAGCCAGGCCCAGGGGAATCCAGGCAGGGCTTAAAAAGGAGGGGGTGGGGCAGCAGGGGAGGGGCTTCTATGGCCGAGGCAGAGAAGACAGTGAGGTTCACTTACTGTCCATTGTCAATGTTGGTGTTCTGAATCAGGTTTTGGGCTGCAACCTTCATCAAAGTCTAGTTTTAAAAGGACAGAGAGAGAGAGAGAGAGAGAGACGTAAGATACAGGAGATGAACGTGCACAAACGGGATCAACTCTGTGTTGAGAGTCACAGGCCTTTTCGGCTTACACCTCCATCCTGATGATAGAGACTAAATAAAGCTCACTACCACCCCCATAGCAGTCTCTCCCCCTGCCCCCATCCCTCCCTCCTCCGTTCCTTTTTGTTTGTTTGTTTGTTTGTTTGTTTGTTTGAGGCAGGGTTTTTCTGTGTAGCCCTGACTGTCCTGGAACTCACCTCAAACTCAGAAATCTGCCTGCCTCTGCCTTCCAGGTGCTGGGATTAAAGAGGTGCACCACGGTGCCCGGCCTTTCTAAAGGACTTTATTCTTATAATAAGAGTACACTGTAGCTGTCTTCAGACACACCAGAAGAGGGCATCAGATCTCATTACAGATGGTTATGAGCCACCATGTGGTTGCTGAGATTTGAACTCAGGACCACTGAGAAAAGTAGTTAGTGCTCTTAACTGCTGAGGCAACTCTCTAGCCCCCAATCTCCCTGTAATTTTTCAGTAAGCTGCTCTCGTTTAGAATTATCACTAATAGCTTCCTGGACATACCCTTTATCTAGTCATCATGGACAGAAACGACACTTAAGCCGTACTTTTGCACGGAACTTAAACAGAACGATTTCTCTTTTTTTTTTTTTTTTGGTTTTTCGAGACAAGGTTTCTCTGTGTAGCCCTGGCTGTCCTGGAGCTCACTCTGTAGACCAGGCTGGCCTCGAACTCAGAAATCCGCCTGTCTCTGCCTCCCGAGTGCTGGGATTAAAGGCATGCGCCACCACACCCGGCTACGATTTCTCTTTTTACTTTTCTCCTCCCGCCTCCCCCACTTCCATCTAGGTTTTTGAGACAGGGTTTCTCTGTGTAGCCAAGGCTGTCTTGGAACTCAAAAGATTTACCTTCCTTTGCCTCCAGAGGGCTGGAATTAAAGGCGTGCACTACCACACTTGGTTAAAATTGTCATTCATGCCGGGCGTGGTGGCGCACGCCTTTGATCTCAGCACTTGGGAGGCAGAGGCAGGCGGATTTCTGAGTTCGAGGCCAGCCTGGTCTACAGAGTGAGTCCCAGGACAGCCAGGGCTACACAGAGAAACCCTGTCTCGAAAAACAAAAAACAAACAAACAAAAATTGTCATTCATCCTCATCTCCTTTCTCTCCACAGGGTTTCACTATGTAGACCCTGGTCGGCCTGGAACTCTATAGACCAGACTGGCCTCGAGCTCAGATCCGTCCCCCTCTGCTGTCCCAGCACGGGGATTGAGAACGCGCCACCACTACAGCTGACCGGAGCTTCACTTTGGTTAGACACAAACACAACACAGCTAGTCTGTCTTCTCTTCCCGACTTACGATCTCTCTTTCAACAATCAGCCCCTCGGCGCTCGTCCCCGGAGCCCGCCCGCCCTCCAGCCCCTCTTGCTCCCCGCGTACGGCCCATCACCTGGAGACTCTCCTTCAGTTGCGGGATGAGCATCTTGTAGCGCTGCACAGGATCGAAGTCCTGCTGCTGCTGCTGCAGGAGCCCGCTCTGGGCAGAACCCACCAACTGGGTCGGTTGCGGCTGTTGCTGGGGACCCGGACCACCGGCAGAACCCGGGCCTGACACACCGGACGCAGAGGAAACCGCTGCAGCCTGTGGCTGGGGCGCAGCCATTTTCCTCCGCTAGAACGCCGGAAATGCGTCATAAATGCGTCTGCTCCGGTAGCTCCTCAGCTTCTTCAGTTGGCTGACCTCCTTTCCTAGTTAGCCCTGCCTTGCCGACGGATTAGCCAATGGGAGGAGAGGATATGCATTTTTCTCCGCCCTCCCAAATCCGAGGCCATGAGTGGAATATCTTTTCGCCAATCATAAGAGGAGTTCCCCTACGGCTCCGCCCCTTCACCCACAGCTCGCCAATCGCTGTGAAGGATTGACCAAACTCTATTTCCCTGAAGGCCTTGCGGCCAGGAGCGACCTGTCTAGTCTTCTGCGTCTTGGTAGCAGTCGGAGCGGGAGCTGCAAGTCCGTGTCCGACGGTGTCCGTGCTCTTACTTCAGTCACACCCGAGCCCTTCTTGTCGGCCCACTTCATCCCCTTTCCCCGCGGAGCCCGGCGTCTACGGGAGCCTGTCCTTGGATCCGGCGTCTCTCAAAGTCGGTACGCCCCTCAGCGTCCGCCTGCGGCCAGCGAGGACGCCTACCGCGCCGCCGTCGCCTGGTCGCGATGGCGCCCACCATCCAGACCCAGGCCCAGCGGGAAGATGGCCACAGGTAGGTCTCCTGTCACCTGCCGCTTCATTTTGTTTTGTGAGCTACAAGCTGGGGACTAGGCCGAGGTGGGCTGCTTGCGACATCACTGATTCCCTCAGGTCGGACCCCGAGGTCGCGCAGCGCTCACTCCCGATGAAGGGGCGGTTCCCCTGGGCCTCTGAGGTCGCTTCCTGGTCCCCTGCTATTCAATTTCGGAATTGCACCTTGCGGGAGGGACCCAGGCCTCAGTCTCCTTCAGTGAAGCTTCTGGATTGCTCTTCTTAGGGGTTGAGCATCTGGCTTAAAGCATCACCATCACTCCTTCAGAAATTCGAGGGCCGGCCTTTCCACTCACATGGCAAACTCTTGATATCACTCTCTCTCTCTCTTCTCCCCGAAACCAGGCCCAATTCCCACCGGACCTTGCCAGAGAGGTAAGCTCCCAGCTCCGTTTTCCAGGAGGGGTGGAACACGGACAGGGGAGGCGGTTAGGGGGCCTTTGAAGAATCTCATAAAGTGGCCCAGACTGGTCTTTGTGCCTCAGTCTCCTGGGGGCCGGGATTGCAGCCTTATGTGCCCAGCAGCACAGGCCTAGGGTTGTGTGTGTGTGTGTTTTTAAATGGTACACACCTTAGCTCTGAGTGGCAGTCTAAAGACATTTCCTTAGGCTGGACAGCAGGTGCTTTCACCTGCTGAGCTATCTTGTCAGCTTGAGGCAGGGTTGGTTTGTTTGTTTTTAAGAGACTTATCTATTATATGTAAGTACACTGTAGCTGTCTTCAGACGCCCCAGAAGAGGGCATCAGATCTCATTACAGATGGTTGCGAGCCACCATGTGGTTGCTGGGAATTGAAATTAGGACCTTAACCGCTGAGCCATCTCTCCAGCCCATTTGTTTTTTAAAGATTTATTATATGTGAGTACACTGTAGCTGTCTTCAGACACTCCAGAAGAGGGCGTCAGATCTTGTTATGGATGGTTGTGAGCCACGATGTGGTTGCTAGGATTTGAACTCAGGACCTTTGGAAGCCGCAGTCAGTGCTCTTAACCACTGAGCCATCTCACCAGCTCTTTGAGGCTGTTTTTTAAAATTGTTACTACTACTCTTTCTTTTTTCAAGACCAAGTTTCTCTGTGTAGCTCTGGCTGTCCTGGAACTTACTCGCTCACTCAGACTGGCTTCAAACTCAGAGATCCACTGCCTCTGCCTCCCCAAGGCTGGTATTAAAGTGTGGGTACTATTAATCCTTTTGAGATAAGAGTTTCACTTGGTATCACTGACTGGTCTGGAACTATGTAAACCATCACTAGCTTAAACTCAAGTGACTTGCCTGTCTCCCAAGTGCAGGGATTAAAGGCCGGTGCCACCAACTTAAGCCATTTATATTTTTAATTAGATGTGTAAGTATGTGCATGTTTGTTTAGCTGCCTACAGAGGTCACAGGTGTCAGGTTCCCCTTGTTACAGGTGGTTGTCAGCAGCCTGATGTGGGTGCTAGGAACCAAACTTGGGTCCTCTGCAGAATAAATACTCCCTCTTAACTGCTGAAGTTATTTCTGTAGGTCTGTAAGACCTAGTTCTGGGCCTCTGTTTTCTTAGGTCTGGAGTAGTCTGCCGAGTCAAGTACTGCAATAGCCTTCCTGACATCCCATTTGACCCCAAGTTCATCACCTACCCCTTCGACCAGAACAGGTAGGACTGAATTCAAGAATGGAAAAACTACTAAAGAATAGTTGATTGACGGCAAGGCCTGCTTATTTCATTGCCTCAGCCTTCCTCGGCCTGGCACACAGGAGGTGCTCAGTAACTACTAATAGAGAAAAGCAGCACGCAATACCCTCCTTACTCAGAAGTTGCCAGTGCTGGACGCTTGCATTCGGAGTTCCTCTCCATAGAGGCTTAGCTTCTAGGAAGGGAGCATGTTGGGGCGTGAGGGTGGATCATAAAACTCTTAACAGTCATGTTTTCCCTCCCAGGTTTGTTCAGTACAAAGCAACCTCCTTGGAGAAACAGCACAAACATGACCTCCTGACTGAGCCCGATCTGGGGGTCACCATTGATCTCATCAACCCTGACACCTACCGCATTGATCCCAATGGTGTGTGGGGAGACAGGGAGGGTGTGCTCCGGGCCAGCAGAGGCCCGGCCTGGGTGTCCTTCATGGTCCTCCCGCCCCTCACCCCTAGCTCTTCTGGACCCGGCCGATGAGAAGCTTCTGGAAGAGGAGATTCAGGCCCCCACCAGCTCTAAGAGGTGAGCGGGGCCCCACAGTACCGGGTGGACTGTGTCAAGCATGGGACCCTGAGGTGCCTGGGTTTCCTCTTCAGATCCCAGCAGCATGCAAAGGTGGTACCGTGGATGCGGAAGACAGAGTATATCTCCACTGAGTTCAACAGATACGGCATCTCCAATGAGAAGCCTGAGGTCAAGTAAGTAACAAACAGGTGGGAAGGGGCAAGACTTCAGCAATGTCCAGAGCCCCTAAATGACATTTTCTTCACTGCTAGGATTGGGGTTTCTGTGAAACAGCAGTTCACAGAGGAAGAAATATACAAAGACAGGGACAGCCAGATCACAGCCATTGAAAAGACTTTTGAAGATGCCCAGAAATCGGTAATTGGGGGGACTAGAATAGAGGCAAGAGTGTGGCTCAGGGTCTTCCTCTTTCTCACCCTTTTTGTTCTATCAGATCTCCCAGCATTACAGCAAGCCCCGAGTGACACCAGTGGAGGTCATGCCTGTCTTCCCAGATTTTAAGGTCAGACTTAGGGAAAGAGGCGGGGGCTGCTGCTTGTGCCTGTCCAGTCCTTACTAACTTTAGTATCTTTCTATGTCCCAGATGTGGATAAACCCATGTGCTCAGGTCATTTTTGACTCAGACCCAGCCCCCAAGGACACAAGTGGGGCAGCTGCATTAGAGATGATGTCTCAGGCCATGATCAGGTCTGTGGTCTTGCTTTCTACCTTGTGTGCCTCTCCCATGTTTGGGTATTTTTGAGATGGGTTAGGATCCTGTTGTCCTGGCTGACCTCTAGGCTCCTTGCATTCCTCCTGCCTCAATCTCTGGAATGTTGAATGTATAGGCATGTGTCACCACACCTAGCTTTGTTACTTCTTTGCTTTTGACCTTTACACCCTCTTCTCCCCCAAACCAGGGGCATGATGGATGAGGAAGGGAATCAGTTTGTGGCTTATTTTCTACCTGTGGAAGAAACACTAAAGAAACGAAAGCGGGACCAAGAGGAAGAGATGGACTATGCACCAGATGATGTGTAAGTGGGTTAGGGTTAGGGTAGGTTTTAGAATTCAGAAGTATGTTTCCTTCTCATGAATCGATGGGCTGACTGTGTATCTTCTTCCCAGGTATGACTATAAAATTGCTCGGGAATACAACTGGAATGTGAAGAACAAGGCCAGTAAGGGCTATGAGGAGAACTATTTCTTCATCTTCAGAGAGGGTGACGGAGTTTACTACAATGAGCTGGAGACCAGGTACTCGGCACTGGTTCATGACTTTGGCCCTTTGTGGTCTCCCTCCCTTATTTTTTGAGACAGGGTTTCTCTGTGTAGCCCTGGCTGTCCTGGAACTCATTTTGTAGACCAGGCTGGCCTCCAACTCCCCTGCCTCTGCCTCCCAAGTGCTGGGATTAAAGGCGTGCGCCACCACGCCCCCCCCCCTCAAAAGACCATGCAAGAACTAACTAACCTGAGGTCATTTGTACCTAAGGATTTGTTGTAAGGATGTGTTTAAGAGAGCAGCAGAAGCCTGTTTATAAATGTAGGCTGGACCTGGCTGTGGTCTCAATGCCATAAACCAGAAAGAAAATTTTCACATAATGCAGGATATAAACCTAGTCATTTTTCTCACACATGATAGGCAAGTGCCCTCCTGTACGATACATTCCTAGTCTCAATAGTTTTAATAAGCTTTTTGTATGTGACATGTTTATGTTCATGCGTGTACATACTGGAGCCAGAGGTTTCAATCAGTTTTCCTTTGTTGCTTTTATTTTGTGTGCATGTATGCATATGCATACAGTCATGTGCATGACCTGGCATGCACATGGATGCTAGAGGATAACTTGGGGGAAGAGTTATTCTTTCCTGTTCCACCATGACACTTTACCAACAGAACCATCTCCTATACCCTTCAATAGGTATTAAATACTTGACACAACTTCAAAAGTGTGCCCTTGTTGTGTCACCTCAGAACCTTTCTCTGAGGGCTGAAAGCTAACTTGTCCTCGTGCCTGTGGTTCAATATGGCTCTGATCCTGTTGTCTGGCTGGAGATGTGAAAACAGGCAGTGACACCACCTTTAGTGAGTACTACAATACAGCTGCAGTCCACTGCTCTTCTATTTAAAATCCAGAAACACACGTTTGCCATTTTCTTGGTTTTATGCTTTGAATAAGGGGCCTTTGGAAAACGGTTTAGCAGTGATGAACACTGGCTGCTCTTCAGAAGACTTCAGTTTATATCCCAGTTCCCAAGAGAATCTGATGCCCTCTTGCGGCTTCTTGGGGTACTACAACACAACACACATAGAGGCAAACCACCCATTCAATTAAAATCTTGAAACAAAAAACCCTGAAAACTTAAAAGTTGGGTAAATCAAACCCAAAATACCATCTTTCACGTCCACTGTATGCATACATATGCCTAACTCCCCTTCTGCAATTGTCCACTGCAGGGTCCGTCTAAGCAAGCGCCGGGCCAAGGCTGGGGTTCAGTCAGGTACCAATGCCTTGCTTGTCGTCAAACACCGTGACATGAATGAGAAGGAATTAGAAGCCCAGGTAAACTGTACTGGCCCAGGATACCCAAAGGGAGTCTAGTGGGTAAGGACGGTGTCAGAGGTCTGATAGATTTCTTTCATCTTCTTCGCAATTTGCTGGTTTCAGGAGGCACGCAAGGCCCAGCTGGAAAACCACGAACCAGAGGAAGAGGAGGAGGAAGAGATGGAGGCTGAAGAGAAAGAAGCTGGGGGCTCAGGTAAAGGACTAGTCACATCCTGGGAGCCCTGGGAGGGTGGGCAACGGGATCTCACCAGTCCCTTACTTCCTCAGATGAGGAACAGGAGAAGGGTAGCAGCAGTGAGAAAGAAGGCAGCGAGGATGAACACTCTGGAAGTGAGAGTGACCGAGAGGAGGGTGACAGAGATGAGGCAAGTGACAAGAGTGGCAGCGGTGAAGATGAAAGCAGCGAGGATGAAGCACGTGCTGCCCGGGACAAAGAGGAGATTTTTGGTAGTGATGCTGATTCAGAAGATGATGCTGACTCTGATGAAGAGGACAGAGGACAGGCCCACAGGGGCAGTGACAATGACTCGGACAGTGGCAGTGATGGTGGTGGCCAGAGGAGCCGCAGCCAGAGCAGGAGTCGTAGCCGGAGTGCCAGCCCCTTCCCCAGTGGCAGTGAGCACTCAGCTCAGGAAGATGGCAGTGAAGCTGCAGCCTCTGATTCCAGTGAGGCTGACAGTGACAGTGATTGAGCCACAAGGCTTTCTAATGAGATCATCACAGACACCATTTTTAGGGCAGGGAAGCACTTTTCTAGTTGTCTGTTTTGTGAGCCTTTGTCACTACCCCTCAATCTTTGCTGTTAATAAACCTAACTTCTCTTGACTTCATCTCCCAAAGTCTCTGTTCCCCTTCACGTCATCTTGCCGCACCCCCCCCAATCTCCACTTGAAGCACAAGTCAAGTCCCCATGGATTCCCAGGAAATGCATCATAAGAAAAATTAAGAGTCTTTTTGGTTATTTTTTGTTTTTTTGTTTTCCAAAATAAGCCCAGACCATTAACAATTGAAACTTCAACAAATAAGTCTTTTCCAACAGCGAGAAAAATGTACAGTTACTCAAAGCTGATTCTGCCAGTGGGGCTGGGGACAGAAGTGGGTAGGGTAGGGTGAAACCATGGAGGGGTATGGGGGTGGGAGGGTCAGGGTCCTGCCTGTCAGAGCAAGGCCGCCTGCGTCCTGCACTCTGCTGTCAGGTGGGTGGGAAGCTCTCACCTCCCTCTTGGGGAGGGTATCCCTCATCACCTTCCAGTGCCAGGCAGGGTCAGTCACCCTGATGGGAAGTGAACAAGACAAGACTAGACCGGCTTGTGGGGGCGAGGGTCCCATGAGAGGGACACCCTGCTTATTCTAAACAGGTGGCCTTTCACCCCACTTCCCACTGTTAGTGGGAGGGGCCGGAGAAGCCTGGGAGTTAAGAGGGGGAATGATCAAAGGCACAGAAACCTGGAGGGCCGGGGTGGGGACTTGCATAGGTTGATGAGTGTGCAAGAGGTACATAAATACACCTGACACCCCGCCCAGCCCGGCACTGGGAGAGGTGGTGGGGACCACAGGCAGGTCCCCAGGGCCACTCTACCCCCTGGCTTCTTCTCCCTCCCTGGTCTCAAAGCAGGGGAGGTCCACAGACCAGGAGGTAGGGGCAAGGTCTGGGGGGATGGGCTGATAGTGCAGGGAAGGCTTTCTTTTTTCCTTTTTTTTTTTCTTTTTTCTTTTTTTTGGTTTTGTTTTTTCCCAACATTTTGTATCTTTAATAACATACACAATGGTTACCAGCCATATTCATAACAAAAGTTATTCATAAAATGTATCTAAAAATAACATTTTTTTTCCTTTTCCTGTGAAAAGCTTGAGAATGTCCCAATGAGGGTGTAGGTTGAGGGGTAAAGAGGAGTTTGGAATAGGGGACCCTGGCTTCCCCACAGCCTGAATCCCAAATTCCCTCCCTCCACCTGGGCCCCAGCACCAGCCCTCATCAAGAACAGGGAGTAGAGGGTTTATGTGACTCAGGCTGGGCTGCACCTCTGGGTTATGATATAGTGTTCCACTTACATGAGGTCATGACATAATGGGGGTGGGAAAGGTTGACAGAGAGGGTAGGCAAGAAAACAAAAACCCAACACCTCCCCATTCCCTGGTTCCTACCCTCAAGTCTTGCACAGACCTGGGGAACAGAGAAGGGTTATGTTGGTGGGGGGAAAGGGACATTAAGGCAACAGACTTCCTGACCTCACTGAGGGCCTGGGGCTGCCCACCTTCAACCTCTGCATCTGGGAGCCGGGGCTGGGATGGGGAAGGGCAAGGGGGTCTGCAGGAGGGGGCTCTGCCCTCTCCTCATAAAGTTCAGGCCCCCCCTGCCACTGTCCTGGCTCAGAGAGAGGCCTAGGGATTCTAAAAATGACAGGGAATGATCAGAGAAAAACCGTTAAGAACTATATAAATATGTATCTTAAATAGGCCTAAGAAATTAATTGTAGAGAACCTCTGATAAACAGGGCAAGAAAAAAAGGAGGAAGGTGGTGCCTGTCCTCGGGAATGGTAGGAATGATGAAGGGTAGGAGGTAAGGAAGAGGGGCTCTTTTCCAGTGACATACTGGTGGAGCAGGCTGTCCACACTGCTCATTTCCCCACTGTCATGTGTCTGAAGGGCAGGTTGCGCAAGGTGGCTGTCAGTTTGTCTCTGAGGAAGTCTGCTCTCTTGGGGAAGGACAGGTGTCAGCAGTCTGAAGGGGGCAGGGGTAGGATGGGGCTAGTGGGGGATTTGGGAGGGAAAAGGCAGGCAGTCTGGCCAGTCCTTGCCTCTGGCTGCCCTCTCTGTCCCCGGCCTCAGCTGAGATCCCTCAATGGGCCTGGGAGTGAGCAAGGCATGTGCCAATGTTAAACAAAAGTTAAGAGGATGAGTAGAAAAATATCAGAATGTATAGCTGCGCCAGCCCACCCTCTCGCTGCTGAGGAGAAGCCTGTTGGGGGATGGCCCCCGCCCGCCGCCCAGGGAGCCTATGGGTGCGCTGGGCTGTGGGTCCCGTCAGATGGTGGAGGTTTTGTCTGTCCCATCTGTGGTAAGAAAGGGAGGAAGGGAGGAAGGTCAGGAGCTGGCGGGAGGCCTGAGCAAAGGCACTCACATAGCATGTCATCCCAGGCAGGCCCTCCCTGGAGTCTGGCCTCCCCTTGGGACCCTCAGGATGGCTCCAAGTTGCTGTGTTCAGAGCTGGAGATGCTGGGTAGGTGGGAGCTAGGTCAGGGGAAGAGGAAATGCTCACCACCCAAGGCGTGTTCTGTCATGCTCAGACACAGAGACTCCAGGGTAGGATTGATCTCCAGGTCAGGCCCAGGTACCGGGCAGTCTGAGTGGGAGAGAAGAGAATGGTGGTGGTGAGGGGAGGGCCAACCAGAATGGAGAGAGGGAAGGGCCGGCCGACAGAGATTGCTGGCATGGGGTTGGAGCCAAGAGATAAAGAGCCCAGAAAGCATGCAAACAGAGGGGTGGAAGACATAGCTGAGAAGAGACAAACACAGGCTAGGGATGTCACAATGTAGACAGGGAGACAGCCACAGTAGGTAGGAGTTGGGTAATGCAAGAAAGGCCAGACTTTCCAGAGAGGAAGTGATGTGAAGCCAAGTGGGTGTTCTTGGCGGCCACACACAAGCTTTGACTATTTTGGACAGGGACTCCAAGTTGCCTTGGGCAGTCTGGGCAGACACTGGGCAGCTTCTTGCTGGTTGATGGCCTATTCGCTATGCCTGGTGTAAAGCTAAGCTAAAGCCCTTCCTGTGCCTACTTGGACTTGTTCCCGCAGTCAGGATGCAATCCAAGCAGGCTCAACAGGTGGCACAAAACAGGACAGCAGCTATGGTGTCTGTCCTCAAAGTACTTCTCAAAAGACCTCTTTAGCACCTGCGTGAGAGCTCAGGTACCACACTGCTAAATACTTTGCCTCATCTCAGGATATCTGAGCTTTTGAGCTGTACTCCTGGGGTCTGGCTCCTATCTTAAGCCTCATTTCATCCCAGTTCCAGGAAGACCTGTTTCTCTATAAAACAACCTTTGAACTTGAATACTCTTTATAGTTGAGTGCTAACTGGTGAGGCGAGAACACATTTGAGCACCCTTCTCATGAGTATCATGTAGGAAGGCTGCCTAATGGGTTGGTTGGAACAGTTCCCACCTTTTGCACCTATGGCACACCCATTCACCCGACACCATTTACACAATATATATCCCTATGGTGTGCTAAGCCTCACTCTAAGATGAACAGAGAGATCTCTGAGATCACAAATGGAAGCCTACAGTATTTCATCAATTCACAAACTCCACTGACTACAAAGTTTCTGACTGTAAGAATTTATGTCTCCTCCAATTTTTTTTTTTTTTTTTTTTGGTTTTTCGAGACAGGGTTTCTCTGTGTAGCCCTGGCTGTCCTGGAACTCACTTTGTAGACCAGGCTGGCCTCGAACTCAGAAATCCGCCTGCCTCTGCCTCCCAAGTGCTGGGATTAAAGGCGTGCGCCACCACACCCGGCGTCTCCTCCAAATTTAAGACCTGTCCAGAACAACTCACTGAAGCCAGCTTCCAGTCACAGATGTCACACCTAGTCCAAGCATGCAGGAATACACCAGCCAGATGCCACTCTACCTTGTCCAGTCAAGCAGGGACCCAGAGTTGGCTTATTTTTGATCTCTACATGCCACTAACCCTCCCGGCCTCTGGCCTCCAGGCTGATGTGGGCAGAGGGGAGTGAGCCCACTTTCACTAGCAGACCTCATTAAGAGGTAGAGCCATTGGTTCCAGTGGTCACCAGCCTCTGACAGAACATAACTGTCAGGTGGGCTGACAGGTTACAACGCTTCCACAAAACCTTCACTGACCCCTCAAGATTTTAAACCCTTCTGAGTTTTAAGTGAGCCTATAAAGAGACAGTGACAGAGCAATACCAACACTGAGACCATGGCATAGGGAAGGAAAGACATGCAAACAGAGGGGGAGCTAAGATAGTCAGTGAAAGGGAGAGCCCGATAGACTTAATGGACATACAAGGAAAACGCCTCCCTAAAGATGTAGGGACATGGGGGATGGTGCATAGCCCGGAGAGACCTGCTACAAATCCATAGGGGAGAGTGAATGTGATATCCAGGTGAGCAGACAAAAGTCAGCTAAGGAGGTTGGCCAGGCTGAATGACAGAGGACAGAGGCAAGGCACCTCACCTGGAGGGAACATGAGAATAGCCTGGGGTGACGAGTGAACTGGGAGCGAGTGAGTGCGCTGCACAGAGCTGCGGCTCTGGCTGGGCATGCTGTTGCTGCCTCCAGGATTGGCAAACCACAGGTTCTACATAGACAGGGGGAGAAAGTGTCAGGGTGAATAGGAGGAGAGGCCCAGGTCCAAACACATATCCCAGGTACTGCCACCTTAACCCCAGAAGCACCTGGACCTGGATAGCAGCCCGCTCACCTGTCGGCCCTGACCCCCAAGACTGGGGCTGGTAAGGGCATGTCGAGGAGAGACACCCCCAATGCCTGAAGGGCTCAGGAGGCCCATCCTGCCAGGTGGTAATGCCCGAGGAGGCATTGGGAACTGCCGCTGGGTCCGCCGGGCCACACCCATCCCCACAGAGCCAGCTATGGGGAGCGAGTTGGAGCCAAATGCCCAGCTGTCAAGAGAGCAGAGCACAGGTTATTAGCTTAGGCAGAAGGTCTATTATCTCCTGTCCTTCCCAAAATTCCAGTGGGTAGGACAAAATAGCAATCTGTTCTGAGCTAGGATCCCTTGACCACGTCTTTGCACCCTACATTTCAGTTTCTTCCTGACCCAAGGTGGAGGTGGGGAACATAGTGAGGTTTCTTTGTACCCTTCAAAGCAGTTCTTCAAATGTCACTTTTCTTTTTTTTTTTTGGTTTTTCGAGACAGGGTTTCTCTGTGTAGCCCTGGCTGTCCTGGAACTCACTTTGTAGACCAGGCTGGCCTCGAACTCAGAAATCTGCCTGCCTCTGCCTCCCGAGTGCTGGGACTAAAGGCGTGCGCCAACACGCCCGGCCAAATGTCACTTTTCAATGAAGAAATGTGTTATCTGGTGTGAAGAGAGACCTCAGAGCCCTCCACATACTGGTAAGGAGACAAAGGTACAGGAGTAGGGTCCACTTGACAGACATGTGCTGGGTTTTTGTCACCCCAGCATCCATGTGGTGCTAGAGATAGAAGCCAGGGCCTTATGCATAGTAGACAAGTTCTCTGCACACTTGTATTGTTCATGGCTGGATTAGACTCTCTAGCTGCCTTTCTTTGCTCTCTATTCCAGCAGTCAGGCAACATTCCTTGTATCTCTTCCTCTCCGGACAGAGAGCTGATAGGAAAGTAGACAGTGGGTCTACACGATGGCTCAGCAGGTAAAAGTGCTTGCCATCAAGACTGATGACCTGAGTGTGACCCCTGGAATCCAGATGGTTTAAGGAGAAAGCTGACTTCTAAAAGTTGTCCTCTGACCTTCACATGTGCACCATGGCATGGGTGTACCCACACATAACATAAATAACGCTGCAAGAGAGTATTGTGCTGTGACCCTGCGGGCCCTCCTTCTCACAGCTACAGATCAATGTCATGGTTCTACCTAATACTTACTTCTATGCCCTATGGCATGTAAGCTAGATCATACGGCATAAAGCTACCCACTTTGTTCTCCAGATTTGAAAGCAAAAGTTCCCTCTTCTCTCTCTTCAAAGCTCCACTGTGGCTGCCAATGACCATGATACATCTCCCTTAAGAAGCCTCTCTGGACTGAAGGCTTGTTCTCCCTCTTACATTCTTCTGAAGGATAATGAAATGGCAGTGCCTTTCCACAAATCAAGCTCTCTTTCCATGAATTCCCACCTCCTCATTCTGCAAATTGTAGAAATCTACTTGCCTCTGCCTCTTGAGTTAGGATTAAAGTCCTGTGCCACACCACAATTAGCCTTCTTCTCTTTCCCTCCCTTTCTCTTTTTGGTGTTTTTTGAGACAGGGTTTCTCTGTGTAGCCCTTACTGTTCTCGAACTCAGAGATCCAAGTCCCTCTGCTTCCCAAGTGCTGGGATTAAAGGTGTGTGCCACTACATCTGGCCTTTTTTCTTTTCTAAGTTGTAAACTCTGTACTGATGATGTGGGTAAGTACAGCAGGGGGCCCGTTTCAGAACACAGCAATCATCCTTTTAGGCATCCATATGCCAACTCCATCTGCCTAGGGAGGTGCCCACCTACCCCTTCTGCTGCCGGTAGCTCTGCATGTCCAGTGCAGCTTTTCGAGGGAATGTCCGGAGGAGTTTCAGCACTTGCTGCTTCCAGGACAGCAGCCGCTTCTTCTGTGTCTCTGTGAAAGCCTGGAAAGGGGGAAGAGGAGGATGCTGGACACAGAGGACCACGCTTATAGGTTAGCTGGGAGAGACAGGTACATAGTGGTAACTGAGTGTAGTCGTCTCTCCCTGTGATCAAGAAGAACAAGATGCAAGAAACCCTGACTCTGCAGGGGTGTTTTTTGAGTTGACTTGGGAAACTTGGACAAATATTGGAACCAAGAGCAGGGATGAGCAGGTAGAAGGTGGCCACTCCCCACAGGTGTGTACAAAAGCTAAGCATCTGAAGTCAGCGCTGGGAAGGATGGGATGCCCCGGTGCACCGTTGAGCTCTGAGGGGGCTCCCTCTTGGGAGCCCTAGCAAAGGTCCTACCTCATGAGTCAGGCACTTTTCGATGAGCTGGAGGTAACTGGTGATGTTCTCCTCGTCTGGTCGGGACACCAGCAGCTGGGTGCATACTGAGGAACATGGAAAAGCACAGAGCTTAGTCCTAACATACCCTCTGCCGTATTGCAGCCTTCCCAATACCAGCTGGTGGGTAGAGGAACAAGAAACATGGGCTAGATGAGTCCCAGCCCTTTGCTTAGAGGGCAATGGCTAATATCATCACCCAGACAGGCCTGCTAGAGACCTACTCATACTACATCTCACCTACTCACGAGGTCTTTAATAAGGTCTTTAATAGGGTCTTTAATAAGAAGCAATGCTCCCCTTCTCTAACTTGGACTTGATCCCTGGTGCCTGGTTCACCTGGTATTCTGCCTCAGGATTCTGGGCTAGACACTACTCTCACCTTTGCCCATCACCCGTGTAAACTGGCTGGGGATGTCTCCGTCGGCGACGGGAGCTGGGGCTGGCTCACTGCTATCAGAGGGGGCTGGAGCTGGTGGAGGAGGATAGTTCTCTGCAGCTGGAGGGTCCTTGGCCTCAGTGCCCTTGTCTGATCCAGGGTGGGTGAGGGGAGGCTCAGCACCTGGCAGCAGCGGCTCCCCCCGACCCTCATCCTTGGCAGTAGGGATGGCCTGAAGGACACTGTAGGCCTTGATAGGAGTGATGATGATCTGCTGCAGTTCCTGCAGAGCATTCCGCAGATTGCCACCTTCCAGCACATCCTACAGGGAGGACACAGCTGGGTCAGGCACAAACCCCAAGGTGACAATGAGACTCTGAGGTGCCTATGCAAGGCTCTAGCACAGAGGCCAGCAGAGGGCAGCTGGGCTCATCAGCCAGTTAGACTCCTTTTCCCTCCAAAGAAGCAGCAGACTACCAGACTAAGACAGTTAAGGAGAAGGAAAAACCAGAAGAAGGAAGCAAGGAAAAGACAGAAGGAAGATAAATGGAAGCAGATTCAGGATTGAGTGGAGAAGAAAGTCAATGAAAAGAGCCCTTTCACATCTGCAACTCATCCACGAACTCAGGTCTACTGATAAAGGATGGAGACATTCTGGAGTCACAAACCAGGACAGGGAGGGAAGACAGGGAGAGCATGGGAGGGAGCCTCTCAGGCAGCAGCAAGTAGCCCTTTGAATACAACTTGCTCAGGGTCTCTAGAATCCAGCTGCCCATGGCTGGGGCCAGCAGAGGTCAGATTGCAGCTCCCAACAAGAGGGATCCAAAGCCTTCTACTTGCCTAAACCACAGGGCCTCACCTTCTCTAGGGACTTGAGGACGCTCTGTCTCTCACGCAGCTTTTGGATGCTCAGGGCTATCTTGTGCCGGGCACCTTTGGTGACATTCTGTGATGAGGACAGGAGGAGACAGGAAGCAGAAAATAGGTAAGGAACATAGGGGTAGCCCAACAGAGCGCAGAAATAGAAGAGGCTTGATGAGAGGAACAACAGCCAACTGTGCTGGCCCACCACCTCCCCAGTGCTCTCTCAGATTCACCTGCGACTCTAGGTGCTGCTCAGTGAGGGTCATCATCTCTTCATAGCTCATCTGTGAGAACAGAGCAGCATACTTGTGCAAGCGGAGGCTCTTGAGCCATGAGGGCACATCTGTGGAAAAGGAGGGAGGATAGGTCAAGAAATGGATGCTGGTGATCAAAGGGAGGTTGCAGGCAGAAGTCGGGCATAAGCCAGCAGTAGCTGGAGTCAGAAGCTGCCATTTTAGATACCCTTCCCTAACAGGATACCTGATAGATCTACTGAGCTGCCAGGATGGGACCCATGATTTAGCTCATCTATCAATTATCTGAGCTCTGGCTGGCTGGGAGGGTTATCTATTATTTTCAAACCTGTGTCCTCCCTGAGGTGGCAGCTACAGGCAATTTTCTGTCCTTCTGTCCTAGCCCAAGCCCCGGAGCAGGGTTTCTAGCATTGTCCCCTGGATGCACCTTTCATCCCGCTGCCATCCTCTTGGAAAGTGTTCCGGCTGGAGCCCTGCTCCTCCGTCTGCTCACTGCCAGAGGAGGCCACACTGCTCTGTGGCGAGAGGGGTGCGTGGTCGGGCGTGGTGAAAGCAGCCCGGGCCCCAAGCTCCTCTGGACTCGGCCACTCACCAGGGGCCTGTGGGCTCGTAGGGATGAGTGACATGGAGCGCTTCAGTGGGCTAGGGTGGATTTGGCAGGGGAGACCTGGCCAGAGAAGGAAAAGCAAGAGGTCAGAATGGGGTATCTGAGCATAAAAAAAGACCGTGGCCTGATCAATCTTATAATCCTCGAAGGGGAAAGAGCCAAGGGACTGGACTTCAAGGGGAGCTGTCTACAGATACTGTTCAGCCTCCTGCCTGAACACGCACCTTCCCAGCATGATGTCCGGGGCCTATGAGCGTACCCCAGCCTTTTACTCACACTCATCCAAGCCCAGCAGCTGTGGCTGGGATTAGTTTCACGCCTAACTAGGATCTTTCTCTCATTCTTGCTGCTTATAGCCCCTTGCCTTACAGCAGCCATGCTGGCTGTTTTTAGAGGTAGGGTTTTTTGAGACTGGTTCTCATTTTGTAGCCAGGTTGATCTCAAACCCAGTGATCTTCTTGTGTGCTGTAATTACAGGCATGTGCCACCATACTCAACTAGACAACAACTTTCAAATGTGGAAATTCGGCCTGTTTTTAGATCCTCGCGGCTCCTTCAAAATCCAAACTCTTCCACACACCTGAAAGCCCTAGCCCTGGCTAACACTGATCTCTCATCTCCTACAGGCCAGTCCTTGGCTCAAGACCATCTCATTCTCATCTGACTGAAACCACCCCACTCCTCTTTTGAGAAAGGGCCTCTCAAAATATTCTTGTGCTTCTGTCTTTTAAGTGCTGGGATTAAAGACACAAGCAACCACCCTGGCTCTCTGAACACCAAATGCTTGCTCCTGGTTCACACCAAAGGACTTTGGCACCTGCTCTGTTGTGGCTGATGTTGGTCATAGATGCTGCAGTAGAGAGAGAAGCTCTCCAAGATGCTCAGCCTTCTTGGAAAAAAGACCGACACCCTGACTAGTTTACTCCAGCTATTTCTGCTCAATCATTACACACAACTAACTGTGGCTGGGAAAGGTTCCAACCACCAGCTAGTTACCTTGCCCTCACTGCCCGAGAGCAGACAAACCACACAAATCTTTGATTACGGCTATCCATAGTCAAAAGTAAGAATTCCGGATTTGCCAGGAGTGTAGCACCAAGGTTTGTGCAGCTGCAAGCTCTCATGTAGCACCAAGTGCAGACTTTTCAGGGAGACATCTCTTCAAGGTTCAAACAGTCTCAAAACAATTTCTCAGCCTCTACTCATTCACCCAAACACAGTAAAGGCTTTGCTGAAACATTCCAATCAAAGCCAGACACAAAGGCTTCACTTTACGAATCACTGCACTATATTTATTTGCTTTCTTTTAAAACTATTTATTTTATGTATATTTTATTTTATTTTATGAAGACACTGTAGCTGTCTTCAGACACACCAGAAGAGAGCATCGGATCCCATTACAGATGGTTGTGAGCCACCACGTGGTTGCTGGAAATTGAACTCAGGACCTCTGGAAGAGCAGTCAGTGCTCTTAACTGCTGAGCCATCTGTCCAGACCCCTACACTATATTTCTTTACTTTCTTCCTATCCCCTTTTCTATGTTACTGAAGACAGAAAGAACCCAGGATTTCCTGTATACTAGACAAACTCTACCATTGAACCCAGCCCCACATTCTCAACTCAGCAATCTTAGCAGCTGGCAGTTACCTCCTAAGGCCTACATTAAGTCTTCTATCCTGTCAATGCACTCTAATACTCCATTCCAATTACTCTCCTATCTTTCTATTAACACCAATCACAAGCCAGATTCTCTTGCTTATTTAACCAAACCCCTTTGATGTGCTGTAAAGCAGAGACCTACATACTGCATTATCATATCCTCAACAACCACAGGGGGATGGCCCAGGAAGCTGCTTCCTTAGCACTTACAAATAAGCCAACCAAGTGTCCCTTGTTACTTTCAGGGGACGAGGGAGCTTAAGATAGGGTGTTGCTATTGTGGCCTGGCACTTACTACACAGTCCAGGTTGACCTCAAATTCATGATCTCCTGCTTCAATCAGTCTTTCAAGTGTTGGGATAGGTATGCACCATCACTCTTAGCTAATGAACTGCTCTTTATAAACACGTCTGTGACTAGACCTCACGTCTCTATTTTCCCTGGACTGAATCCAAACTGACCCCTAAGAGGCCTGTAACTCAGGATGAAGGTTACCTTTCCCCATTTCACAGTACACTCCATTTCTGAGATAAGCAAAGGGCTCCAAGTTGGTGCTCTAGGCAAGACAGCAAACACCCAGACGCTGCCACTGCCTTTTCCCTGACCTATCACTGCTGCAGTATTCCTTTCAGCTTCTGCCTCTGGGTCTTGCTCAAGCACCTCCTTTTGGCCCCTGAAAGCTAGGCACTTGTTCCTCTCTGTGCTGGCCAGTCTCTTGTACTGGTCTGTGGGTTTATGAAGAACAGCAACAGGGCCTAATCTAATCACTTCTGCACCTCAGGCTCAGGGCAGTATATATCACACAGAAGCCTTCCAACTGAGTTCCGTAAAGAACAAATGAGTGCTAACAGGGCCTGTGAGCCCAGCACAGGGAATCCAGAAGTTCCTGTGGCAGCCTAGAGAGAAAAAGAGAAAGCCAAAAAGCCTGGTTAGGTGAGGACAAGGCCCAGGAAGCTGAATTCCTTTGCCCCAGTTCCCACAGAGAGGAGAGAAGAGCCAGAGAAAGAGTACAGGCCTTGTTCTGATGGTGAGGCTGAGGTCCCTGTCAGTGCCCAGTGACATCCTACCCAGGAGGCTACCCCGACACAAGCCCCAAAGCACCTTCCATTACTATCTGTGACAATATTGATGCTCCTAGTCAGAAAGTTCTTCAAGAGAGAGAGGATACTGACTGGCCCAGTGCACACAGCCAGTGTCAGGCTCTGCTATTACCCAAGAGCCCGTTGAGTCCTCTACTCAAGGCTCCTTCCAACTTTCTAGACACTGTGGACTCTGGCTTCTGCCCCATTTGGGGCCTCTTGGAAGAAAACAGCACTCTGGGCCCCAAGGCTGGAAAACCATCAATACAGTCTTTGTGCCTATCTTGGTGTGCTTGGCCACCTCTGTTCTCCCTTCTTAGCCAAGGAGTGGGCTGGTGAGGCTGAGAGGGCAGGAAATTACCCCAGCTAGAATGACCATGCAGTTCCTAAGGAACCCTGCTTGGCCTGTGCTGGGGTGGAGGCTGGCCACTGCCTGAGGATTATAAAAACAGGAATGTCGGCTGCAGATCCATGGCCTTGTACTCTCCAAGAAATCCTGCTCTGTCCTTGGCAGTACACCAAACTCACCCTGCCTGCCCTCCCAGGCTAATCTTTCTTCCTACTCAAAAATATTTTAATTGTTTCCTGCTTCCTGCAACTGTCTGATATCCAAATGTTTCATTTTATCCTTCAAAGCCCTAAATTGTGCCCCTAAGTTGTGAGTTCAAATCCTAATTCTACTACCTCTAAAATCAGTGCTTTTGGATAGGAGCCTGTCTCTTTGCCCATATGCAGTCCTCACTGGTTGCATGGTAGCCTAGCATGCACTAATATGATCACTTGCACAATCTATAGACCTGTTTGCTACCCACTGACCCTCTACTGGACACCACCATGCCTTTCAATCATGCTGTGCCCTCTACATGGCATGGTCCTTTCTTTTCTCTTTTGCTTCAGAACCCTATCCAACACTGAAAGCTTTGGTTCTTCAAAGCTACTGGAGTGCCAGGGTTACAGCTCAGCGGTACAGCCTTGTCTAATATGGCCACGATTCTGAGTTCTACCCCCAAGTGTTGCCAAAAGGGAAAGCAAAAACAAAAGAGTTCTGAGCCAGGGAGCACAGAGGCATGGGGTAGTCACTGCCTGGTCATTTTTAGGCAGAGGCAGTGCAGTATACGTGTTCAAGCTCTGAGATCCAGAGCCATATTGCCTGGATTGAATTCTGACATCATGTTGGGCAGATGACTTCTAAGACTACGCCAAGTTTTCGAGTTTACAGCTCTGAAGTCCTCAGACTAGCTCCGAGCAAAGTGCTCAATATTTCCCAGTCATAACCACCATTATTAATATAGCTTCCAAAGCCAGTATAGAAGTATGGTATTCCAAAACCAGAAAACAAATCCAAAGTAATTAGGGTTGCTAGAGTTCTCTGGAAATGCCCTATCTTCCCTGGCCTACTTTAACCACAGCCTGCTCAAAGGGGCTGACGACCTGAGGCTAAATTTTGAGCATTCACCTTCAATCAGGTCATGCTATTCACTGTGTCTTACACTGCTCATCTCAGCTAACATTTCAAAAAGGCACCTCAATACCAGCTCCTATTTCACCCAACCTCTGGACTTAGCTGGTCAGGGCAGCACTAGTCAGAGGTGACTCTGGCCCAGACTGCTCAGGGCCAGAACTTTGCCAGTTCCACTATTTATTCTATGTGAGATCTCAACTACGTGGTTTCAGTTCTTTGAGTTCTAAGTCCTCATCTGTGAAATGGGCCTAATGGTCTAGGAGGCTTAACTGAGACTATATCTGTAATAGTGCTGCTGAAAGCACTTGGCACTAATGCTGAGATATAACAGCTGATGCTCTGCAGTATCAAATTTACAGATATATTTCTCATGTTGGAACCTAAGACCAGAGACAAAAATCCTGAGTGAGCTAAAGAGAACTCAGGTATGATATCCATCCCTGTCACGGGTCCTCAGCAGCCAGTCAGGTATCATAAATGTTGACAGGAAGTGTGGACAGATACTTCAGTGGTTAAGAGACTTTGTTGCTCTTGCAGAAAATTAGGGTTCAGTTCCCAGAACCCACATGGTAGTTCACAACCATCTGACAACCCCCCCCCCCCCCCCAAAAATCAGGGTTTCTCTGTGAAGCCCTGGCTGTCCTGGAACCTATTCTGTAGACCAGGCTGACCTCAAATGCAGAGATCTGGTTGCTTACTTCCCAAGAGATGCTTCTACCACCACACCTGGCCTATCTGCTACTATTGTTCCAGGGGATTCAACACCCTCTTCTGGCCCCTGTGGGCAATACATGCAAGTGTACAGATAAGCTTGCAAAATATCCAACCACACTTTTAAAAAAATGTTAAGAGGGTTATGGAGCCTCATGTACAGGCGTGGCAACTAAGCTTTCCTTCAGGCTGCCACTAGGAGTATTATAGGTTGTGAAGCTTCAGATACCTGGACTTTTCAAGAGAAACTAGAAATTCAGTTTTTAAAACTTTATATACTAAATTTATTTAGGAACAAATCAAGAGCAAAAGAGATGGCTCAGTGGTTAAGAGCACTGGCTATGCTGAAATCAGAGGACCTGGGTTTAATTTCTGCAGCCAAATAGCAGCTCACAACTGTCCATATCATTAACTCCAGCTCCACGTGATCTGATACCCTCCCTCATCTGGCCTCCAAGTACAACAATCAAACAAATGATAAACTGACATACCTAGAAGAAAAACATCCATATACATAAAATAAAAATTAAAAAGGAAGCTGGGCGTGGTGGTGCACAGCTTTAATCCCAGCACTCAGGAGGCTGAGGCAGGTGGATCTCTGAGTTTGAGGTAAGCCCAATCTAGAGAGTGAATTCCAGGATAGCCAGGGCTATGCAGAGAAACCCTGTCTTGAAAAAATTAAACAAACAAACAAACAAATTCACTCAAATATGAGTTCCTAAGACACAACTACAGGTCAGATTTAGCTCTAAGAAGGTCAGTTCACAATCTCTGCACTGCCTCGCACATAAAGTTGAGGCCAAGAGGTGTGATGGGACTTGCCAAGCACAGAGCAAGAGAAGACAGCCCAGTTTATTTTCAAATAGATATGGCACCTAGGAAGATGTCTCCCACCTGTGTTTGCATTGCTCCCAATACTGTTGATGGCCGGCGGCACAGAGCTGGATGGGTGGAAGGGTACGTGTCCGTTTTCCCGGGGTGGCTTGTCCTGCCAGCCTGGCCCTGCCTCTCCAGGGGCCAGCTCTGCAGGTCCACCCCATTCATCTGAGCCCTGGCGTGAATGGTAGGAGGGCTCTGGCCGGGTGCGGAAACCACTAGCTAGCCGCTCTTCCAGGTGGCTCAGCCAGAGGGCTAGCGCATTGCGGTCCTCCAGTGTAGTGGCTGGGTGGATGAGGGCATAGGAGAGGAGTTGGCGGCTCTCCTCAATGAAGGCATTGCTCTCGATGGAGTAGGCCAGCACTTTCTGCAGCAGTCTCATGTACTCAGACTTGGCCTCCGTGTTGCCTGGCTGGAGCAGGGGCAGATGGGACAGCAGGAGGGACACCACCTTCTCTTTGGACTCCTGTTGCCACTGGCTGACGATGGCTACAGTGGGAATAAGAGAAAACATCAGGAGTGTGAGTGGACACTATCAAAACCCCAAAGCCCATGGTCTCTCCTTTGTCTCTAGCCTCTACCTTTCCCATTTATTACCCTTGACCATGTCCCTCACAGAGCTGAGACCAAGCACATGTTCCCACTTCTTTTATTTTTTTTCGAGACAGGGTTTCTCTGTATAGACCTGGCTGTCCTGGAACTCACTCTGTAGACCAGGCTGGCCTTGAACTCATCAGAAATCTACCTGCCACTGCCTCCCAAGTGCTGGAATTAAAGGCGTGCGCCACCATGCCCAGCTACATGTTCCCACTTCTAAAGTCATTCTTGCTAGTTCTATCACCCCTGTCCTCAAACACCTGTAGTGACCTCCAGTCCAGGCAGTCATGTGGAAGTCCTCTTACAACATGAAGGCCCATTTCTTTGCTGTATCTACCTGTCTATCACCACCATCAATACAGCCTCTTGTTTAAATGGAGAAGGTCCTGGAATGCAAGTTTGTTCTCTGGCATAAGATATAGAGTCATCACCAGCTAGACCTTAGGTAAGTCACTTTAGATCTCATTGAACACTGATTTCTTTGTTTGCTTTTGGAGGCAGATTCCTGCTACGTAGCATAGGGTAGTCTTAAACCTTCTCCCAAAATACTCTCTACCTGTAAAACTTGAGAGGAAATTATAGTACCTGATTCACAGTGCTGGCTTGAGACTAATGAGCCAATAAGAAAAGTCAAGTGGGGCTGGTGAGATGGCCCATTGGGTAAGAAAGGCACTTGTTCCTGAGTCTAACAAGCTGAATCTGATTTCTGGGAGGTGTACAAAAACCAGCTCCCTATAAATTGTCTTCTGACCTCTATATTGCTATGGCTTTCAACCATGAATGAATGAGTAAAAATGAGTGAATGAATGAATGAGGAAAAGCTAAAAATAATGAATTATGGCCTAGAATCAAAAATGCTATAAATGGTTGCTGCAATTTTTAAAACTGGTTTCTCTGCCTCCAAGCGACCTCCTCTAATCTGTCCTGTCCATATAGGTGGCTTTATCTTTCCAAACCACTTAAGTTTCTGACCAGAGGTTTACTATGGCAGCCTGAAACCAGACTCAAATTCAAGAACTCACAGCACACAGCAACTTCATTTTATGCCACTTCTCCCAACACCCGTATCATCAGATACTGATTCAGCACGAATGGACCATCCCATCTTCCTTGGGGCTCAACTACATTGTATTCATTCACGTTCCCACAGTGAGACTGATTCAAGGGTTCGCTGTAATCACTTTTTTTAAAATAAAGATTTATTTATTTATTTATTATATATAAGTACAATGTAGCTGTCTTCAGATGTACCAGAAGAAGGCATCAGATCTCATTACAGGTGATTGTGAACCACCATGTGGTTGCTGGGATTTGAACTCAGGACCTTTGGAAGAGCAGTCAGTGCTCTTAACTTCTGAGCCATCTCTTCAGCCCCTGTAATCACTTTTTCCTAGCCAAATAATAAATATTAATTCTGTCTTTCTCTCCACTCCTAGAACTGTGGACTGAACCTGAGGCCTAGAATGTGTTGTTCAAGAAACAGTCTACCACTGAGTTATATATACTCTAAGCCTTCTTTTTACTTTGTACTTTAAGATAGGGCTTCACTAAAAGTGGCCCAGGCTAGCCTTGAACTCATTCTGTAGTCCAGAGAGGCAATGATGTGGTGGTCGTCTTGCCTCAGTATGCTAACTAGCTGCTATTTCAAGCCTTAACCAACAGGCCAATTATGGTTGTGTATGTCCATGTGTGTCCATGTCTGTGTCTCATGGAGGTCACAACCTGTAAGAGTAATATTCTCCTCAAACTATATCGGTCCCAAAAATCCAACTTAAGATGTCAGGCTCACCTGCAAGGGCCTTTACCAAATGAGTCATCTGCCAGTCCAGTTTGGTTATTTTAACATGACACACAAAACCAATATGGAATACTTGATACATCTGAGTATCATCTCCTCTATATGGTTCCAATTTTAGCAGACGTGCTCTTACAAGAGCAGTAAGTTCCAAATTGTTTTTTTTTTTTTTTCTTTTCTGAGACAGGGTCTCACTAGGTAGCTCAGTGTGGCCACAGACTCTGAATCCCTCTCCTCAGCTCCCTAAATGCCGTGCCCTCCTGTATTAAGCCTCAGCTCTGCTCCATCAAGGAAACTCAGAATCCTTCCTACAGTGTAGCTGTTAGGAACTAAGTGAGGTTCAGTTTAAGGTCAGTCCTCTGGAAATAGTTTTTACTTTTTGATATTAGTAGTGTGGTCAGTGTATTTTTTTATGGTTTCTTCCTTTTCAGCAATATACATAGAGTCTAAAGGTACAGGCCAACCAGCCAGCCTAGGAAACAGAATGGGATTAGACCTCAGAAATCTAGATACAGGGCAGTGGTGGCGCATGCCTTTAATCCCAGCACTTGGGAGGCAGAGGCAGGCGGATTTCTGAGTTCGAGGCCAGCCTGGTCTTCAGAGTGAGTTCCACAACAGCCTGGAACAGTAGTTCCAGGGCTACACAGAGAAACCCTGTCTCAAAAAAACAAAACAAAACAAAACAAAACAAAACAAAAAAACCCAATAACAAAAAACAACACTAAAGAAATCTAGATACAGCCAGGCAAGATGGTTCAAGCCTATCATCAAATTCAAGGTCTGCAGGAGATACAGGGTAAGTTCAAGAGCAGCCTTAGCAAAAGCATATCTCAAAAGAAAAGAGAGGGAGGGAGAAGAAGGATGAGAAGAGAGAGCATGCACTGGGGATCCAGCTCAGTGGTAAAGAGCACACATCTAACGTGTGTGTATGAGGCCTCACGTTCAAAATAAGAGAAAAAAGAAAACATCATGTGCCTATAGCCACAATGTAGAATGGATACACAGATACTTGCAAATTACTCCTCTGTACCTTTTGTCTTAATTCTGTAGCCTGGAATTCATATTAGTTTCTAATTCTACTTAAATCTGTAGCTCTTGGAGTGAATCACACAACTCAGAACTCCTGGGGCCTGGCCTGCAAGTCTCTGTTCTCTGTTTTCTTGGACAGCCCCTGTTAAAGTGCCAGGAAATTCATCCATTCAAAGCCACTTTATGATCACAGCACCAGCCCAAGAGTAACAGAACTAGCAGTACTGCAAGCACTCCTCACAAGGCCAACAATGATGGTTGACACTGAGTGCATACTAAGTATGTGCTGTCCACCCTTAACCATTTTATTATTTCTACACACAAGTAAGACCAGGGAAGGTGAAGTGACAGGACTGCAAGTGACAAACATGAGATCTAAGTTGCATGTCCTGGAAGAAACTTTCTCCATTTTATTTTAGGTGTCTTTCTGCATGTGTGTTGATATTTCATGTGCATGCAGTGCCTGTGGAGGCCAGAAGAGGGTGTCAGATCCCCAGGTACTGGAGTTAGACAATTGTGAGCCAACATGTGGGTACTGGGAATGGGCCTGAGCCTCTGGAAAAGCAGTCAGTGGTGACTGAGTCGTTCCTCCAGCCTTCACTGTAACTTTCCATCTTCCAGTGCCAATGCTTTCAGTCTTGACTCCTCTCACATTATACCTGCCACTCAAAGCCAGGAAACTGCCTCTCCCATCTATCTTTATCTGAACCAGCTCTTAGGGTCCACAAAGCTTTCTCCAACCATCACAATATTTAAAATTTAAAATAAAATAAAATTCTGAAGTGGGACAAGTTCTTCCTTAAGTCAGGAAGCCCTTTCTATCCTATCCTTCTACCTCCAACTGGCATGGAGTCACATAACGCTTTGATATCTTTCTTTTTTGGACTTAATGGAACCTTTCATTCTTTTTTTTTAGATTTTACTTTGTTTTTTTTAGATTTATTTATTTATTATATGTAACTACACTGTAGCTGTCTTCAGACACACCAGAAGAGGGTGTCAGATCTCATTACGGATGGTTGTGAGCCACCATGTGGTTGCTGGGATTTGAACCCTGGACCTCCGGAAGAGCAGTCGGGTGCTCTTACCCACTGAGCCAACTCACCAGTCCCGCAACCTTTCATTCTTGATGAGAAATACAGCAAGTAATATTAAGGACAAAGTCAAAGGCCTTGTATTCCAGCTGTCTATACAAGAAGCACAGGGTTGCTGAAATGTGGGTTGCTCAGATTTAGGTAAGGGTATCTGTGAAGGATTAACACTCTGCTTGTAGTTAATGTGCAAGATGTGGCTCAGTGATGGGTGTTTTCCTCCTTGCTCCTGCATCCCTACCCAGACTTCTCAATTGCTGTTGTTTAGGCATTACAGTGTAGCCAGAGGCATCTAAGACACAGAGAAGCCTTGTCTAAACCTTCCCCCACCCCCAGAGTACTGCCAGGACCCCAGGGCTATGGGATGCAGCTTCTCCTCTGGTACTGCCAGGGGACGTGACAGAATAGCCTCAAGGGTTGGGCTCAAAGAAGGACCTTGTTCTATTGCCCAGAAAGGAGAGAGTAATTCTGAACCAATGAAGGCTGACCCTGAGGAAATGTGTGCTCATGTGTCTGAGTGGTGGTGGTAGGAAGGGCGAGCCTCCCAGGACTGGGAAGCATCAATGAGCATTGGAATGAGTCCAAGGAATGTGCACAGCCTCGGGCCTCTTGGGGTGAGCCCAGCTGGGGATGCAGATGACGGGTGGGGATGGAACTTCTAGTTTCCTGCCGAGATCAGAAAACTCTGGCACGGAGTTAAGGCAAGCAGGGGCCCAATGAATACCTGGACGACTGACCCAGATGGTCTGTTGGTAGGTAGTGGTGTCTACGTGTGTAATGTGCCCTCTTTGGGATTCCAAACATTCAGTTATCCTGCCTTAAGTTCTAGCAGAGTATATTCTGCAAGTTCAAAAGGAAAAACCTGCCTGGGTTTAATAAACAAACAAGCAAGCAAATAAATACATTAATAAATTAATTAATTAATTCTGCCTCTGTCTCCATGACTCAGTATACTGTAACCATGGACCAGTTCTTTAAATTCACTGGATCTTGGTCATTTGTTTATGCAACAATGGTTGTAAAGTTACAGGGTTGTAGAGAACAAGGGTGCAAAGGCCTGGCGTGAGCAAGTGCTCAGCACATGAACATAAACATAAACCTGCACTGTTCCTGGGTGGGATCTCCCTTGAGGCTGTCTCAAGGCTATTAACCCGTGGTTCACTTAGCACACAACAACTGGGACTCCCCCTTAAGATTTCCCACAGGGTTGGGGAAATTTACGCAACTATTTACCAAAACCAGACACATGTCTGCTCTTAAGTTAGAATTAATTTTGTAGTGATAAAATTCTGGAAGTGGGTGGACTGGGTTTGGGGAACTAAGCAATGCAAGAATGCCAGCTGTTGCTCCTGTCAGAGATGCAAATTTGGACTCTGAGGACACAGAGAAGGTAAAGTAGATTGTGTGAGTGCCCTCCTTAGCATGATGGCCATGGGATGGAACTGGACAGGTAACCCAAGTAAAGTAGGTCATGACCCTTGGTCCTGGCAAATCATAGGGAGCCAAATATATCTTTGAGACATAAGAGTAAACCCATTTTTATATGTTTAGCGTTGTAACAATCATGTTGGCCTCTCTGGCACTAATCAGAGGGGCTGGGGCTTGGCTTCAGACATACTCTTCTCTGCCTCACCCAGCTCACACAGACACGCGTTCACATTTTTGTTTGATGAACTATGTCAGTAGAGCCTGAAAGGGAAGGGTGGGGGTATCAGAGGATGAGTTCTGGTGACTCACTCACCATGGCCCCTTCTGACCCCAGTTTTCCCACCCAAATTCAGGGAGCCAGAGAGGGAGAGGCTTAAATCTGCTAGATATGGAGACTGACTCAGAAGACTAGATGTAAGAAGAAATGCAAGAACTGTAGACCAGGGAGAGGATGAGGAAGAAGAGATCTTAGCTGCCTAGACCCAATCTCCAGCTACCAGTCCATGGGAACACCCTTATGATTCAAGACACATTCAGACGCCCAAGACTGCTTTTGGAGCTCCAAACAGCAGAGAACTAGGATAAGTAGGGCTGATGACAACTGGGAACTCTAGGCCTCTCTGTCCTGGTTGATTATTTTTGTCAACCTACCACAATTTAGAATTTTCCTGAGAAGAGGAACTTCAATTGAGGCTTCCAGAAGATTGGCCTATAGGCAACCCTGTGAGACACTTTTCTTGATTAATTATCTGTGAGTGGGCCCAGACCACTATGGGCAGGTGATCCTGAGTGGTATTAAGAAAGCAGGTAGAGAAGGTATGAAGAACCAGTAAGCAGTGTTCCTCTGTGATATGTACTTCAGTTCCTGCCTCCAGGTGCCTGTATGGAGTTCCTGCTTTGATGTCCCTTCAGAATGGACTGTAAGCTTTAGATGAATAAGCCCTTCCTTCCCCAAGTTGCTTTGATCAATGTGCCTGCCACTCTAAGACAGGAGATGGACCTGAAGGACATGAGTCACAGTGCTTGGTCTTTATAAGAATCTGGACCCCTCTCTGAGCCCATCCCTTCAGGATTCTCACTTATTATTGGGTCTGGGGTGGAGGTGGGGGTGTGAAGATTCGGAATCTGGATTTTAAGTTGTTCTGACCCTGAGATTATGATAATACATGAGTGGGAAACACAAAGGAATGAAGAACCATAATGAGCAGAAAGAAAGAAATATCAGGAGAGACAGCTTTTTCCCAAGGGCCATGTACCAGTTCCAAGAGGCAGGAACAAGCAGATTACTGGGCAAGTCTACCTAAAGGTGGAAGTGACAGGAGATAGACTTTAGACTTAAAGTCACATCCATTAGGAAGTATTTAAGGCCCCCACAGACTTTATCCATGAGTACTTTCCTGAAAGTGATGCTTTGCTGTAACCCTGACAGACATCCTTCGTGCTCAATATGGGTTATGCCAAGGCCTCCCTCTCTTCTCTCATTCTGTTTTCCTTTCTCTCTACCCATCAGCTTCATAGAAAATGTCTCAAAACATGACAGAGATGTAAGACCTTGGTTCATATATTCACTATCATGCAATTCCTAAACAGTAGTCCTCCAGTACTGGCTGAGCCCTCCCCAATATGCTGATGTAACTGTTTGGAAAGGGCCTCCACTGTTTTGTATAGCATAATGTTCACAGACAATGTGGTAAGAACAAATACTTTAGAATAACATACCTTCACACTAGGAGCTCCAGAGCTATTTAGAGATTCATCCTAGTGCTGTTTAAAGCGTCTCTACTACAGCTTGGAGGAGCAAAACCAAGTGGACCAACCAGGTGGTAGACAGAGCTAATGGTCAATTACTCCCAAGTCAAAGTTGATTCCCTACCCTCTAGCCCAGCAGTTTCCAACCTTTGGGTCATGGACCCCTTTGGGGATTGTGTATCAGATATCCTGTATATCAGATACTTATTTTATGATTCATAATAGCAAAATTACAGTTCTGAAGCAGCAATGAAATGATTTTATGGCTGGGGGCCACCATAACATGAGGAACTACATTAAAGTGCTGCAGCATTAGGAAGGTTGAGACCCACTGCTCTAGCCTAGTCTGTGACCCAGAGCAAGTCACTCAGCTTCCCCATCCATAAAATAGGCTTCCCTTACAGGTGCTGTGAGCGTTAGACAGCAACAGACTGCGCATGCCTGTAACCTCAGACTTAAAGAGGCATACGTCACTGCATTGCAAGTTTGAGGCCAGCATAGGCTGTAGGCTGAGATCCTGTCTCAAAAAAATGTAAAAATCTAAGGCCAAGTGTGGGAGTGCACACCTTTTATCCCAGCACTCAGGCAGAAGCGGAGGCAGGTGGATCTCTTAAATTTGAAGACAGTCTGGTCTATATGGAGAGTTGTAGGCCAGGCAGGGGTGCAAAAATGGGACCTTGTCTCAAAAAACAAACAACCCAAAACCAATAAAATGACAAAGCTCGGAGAAAATGTGTGCACTCATATTGCACAGATCATTTCATAACACATAAGATCAGGAAAGAAGACCCCACATTTAACCTTCTATAGCAATTGGGTTTTTTTTTTTAGAAGTTTTGAAAACAAATGCAAAAACTGAAAGTGCTCTAATAAGTTAACAGTGAAAGCATGTGGCTGACCTGATAAAACAGATAAGGCTGGTGCTCAGGACATGGTAGTAAGGAATGTGATGAAGCTGTGTAAAACACTGGTTTGTCCCAAGGAAGATCACCCCACCTCTTCAGTGTGGGCAGAGTTATTCACTAAACAGACCTCCATCCTTGGGTTCCAGAGCAGGGGAACCTTTTCTTCGGTGGGGAGGTTGGCAAGAGTGGAAGATGGCTGAACTCTGAGTCTACTGCAGCTAAGCTGTGCTCTACCTGCTTCTTGTCTGCCTTACATCAGGCCTACGTGACTCCTAATGTATGTAACTATCTTCTGTTGTATGCGATGCTTTTGCAGCTTTTACATCCAATTCAGTAAGAAATAAGGGCCTAGATGAGATAACAGAGGCCAAGTAGCTCTGTGGCTCCCCAAATTCCCAATCTTGGACACCCATGCTAGAGCCCTGTCCTGTACAACAGGGACCTAACAGTACTAATCTTGTAAGGTAGCTCTGAGGAGTGCTAAGTATGACTGACACTAGGAACAGCTGACTGTCACTGAGTACCTAGGCATTGTTGCTTCTCAGGCATCATGCGGAGAACTCCACCTGCATGAACTCACTGGCTCCTCAGAAGTACCCTAAACATAGGTACAATTATCATCTTTACTTTAAAGATGAGGAAACTGAGGCATAATTATTGACACTAACAACTGTTACTTCAGTCTAGGCAATGTGACTCAAGAGCCACCAAAGGACCTGACCCAAGTTAAGGGGCATTGACTTCAAGGGCTGAAGTTATGAAAACTGCTCTTATGAAGATAAAGACAGAAAGAACAGAGGTGACTCTTCAAGGAGTCCCTCCGTCCCCTTCTCAGCTAGCTTTTGGTTATTCCCAACTCTCCTGCTTCTCTAACCGCCACCTCCTACCTGTGTCACTGAGATCACCCAGCTAACTGTGTCAAGGCCCAGAAGCCCCTATGCTTTTTAGCAGGAGCCTTTGAGACAGTTCTTTGGACTGACTGTTCTTAGACTCTAAGGACAGGTTCTAAGGATGTCTGGCTCACCTATCCCAATGTTAGCTTCAGGGGACAGAGTGCCTTCTACTGGGTACTTAAAGAACTGGCATAAAGGACTACATCTACATTAAAAACTCTCTTGAAGCTGTTTGTGGCCTGAGACCAATCTACTTTTGAAAGTAAAACCTCCAACCCTATGGGTTATGGAAGACTTCTGAGATCCTCTCCTAGCTTTGAGTGACTCACTTCATGATTTACTTGCCTGTTCCTTTCAGTAGCTAAAACAAGCTAGCTAACATCCTTCCTCTATGTGGGCAGTTTCCAGTTTATAGTGCCCTCCTCCTGGGAGTCCCCATTCCACACCTGAGGACAGCTGACAACAACACAGCCCCAGGAGACCAGAGAAGCACAGAACATGTTTCTCAGCTCCGATGTTGGTTGGCCTCTGTGGCACCTGGCACCTGCTCTTGCTCTCCCTACTGTACTCCCATATCTAGAGGCAGAGACTCACCAGCACTGTTGGCCTCTGACTCCAGCAGGTGGATATCATTGCAGTCCGCCAGCGAGTGCTCCAGGCAGAGCTGTAGAAAGCGGGCTTGGGTACGGGTGACCCGCTTCAGAAGGGACAGCAGGGCCACTGTCTGTTCACACTCATTCCAGCCCTTGAACCAGCTAGCGAGGATGCCCACTTGGTCTCGGAACATCATGGTGCCAGGCCTGGGGCCAGGGTTGGGGGACGGCGGTGGCAAGGGCCAGCGCCGTCACATGGTCTCGGCTCTGGGCTCCTGTTACCTCTCCCCTAAGGGCCAGGGCTTGAGGATGTCCCCTGGCGTGGTGGCAACGGGTGGTGGTGGGGAGGAGGGAGCCTGCTTACATCAGGGGAGGTCTTGGTCCAGCCACACCTCTCCAGGCTCCTGGAAAAGAAAGCAAAGGGATCAGAGGGGGTGTAGGGGTTAAAATTGTCATGGATAAATTATGAGATGGGGCCCTGTTCCCGTTTTATGGAGTTTGTTCTAAGTTTCTGGGAAAAGCCAGCAGCAGATATTGAACCAGCTCCTCTCTAACTGAGGACCCAGGGAACAGGCAGGACTGGCACCCCTTTAGGCCCTGACCTTCAGACACTGAACCAGCTCCTCTCCAGCTGTGGATTTAGGAAGCAGGTATGATTGGCACCCAAGACCAGATCCTCAGAGACAAAGGAAAAGAACTGCCTCATGCACAGACTGCACAGCACCAAAGGAGTTGGGTTCGGATCAAAGATTAGGTCAAGATGGTGTTCAGAAACAGGAAGAGATGATGTACATCTGGGTAAAGACCTGAATGAAGGAAGGTTTGGCTCAAAGTGACAAAGCAGACATATGACCTGGAAGAGAATCCCTGCCCTTGCTAATCTCATGCTGCCTCCTCTTAGAGCTGGACAGTGACTGTTGAATAGCAGAAAAGAACCTCAGAGTTCCTTAACTGCTTCAAACTAAACCCCACAATTGTGGCTTGAGAGTGGAAGGTGGAGCAGTGGCCCCAGTAGAGATGCTACGTATGCAGACAGCAGATGCTGACAGCAGTTAACTAGTCAAAAACTAGCTGGTAAATAAGAGCCCAGGACACGAACATGGATAGGCTTGTTTAAAGACTACCACCATAAAGGGATCTCATGCCCTTCAACCCAGCTCTGCTGCTCTGGAAGAGGTTTGGCTCTGAGCTCTAAGTCTCTACCTCTCTACTGTGAGGTAAAGCCCTCCCAGCCTTTCTCTTCAGTCCTTGAAGCCAGCTTCTGTCCTAAGACTCTGAGGTAGAAGTCCCCTTGATTTTTCAGGAGACCAGATTGTTATCAAAGAGCCAAAAGAGTGCCAACTTAAAAGGAATAGGCAGATTAAAAAGCAAAGACACTGCTGGGCGTGGTGGCACATGCCTTTAATCCCAGCACTTGGGAGGCAGAGGCAGGCGGATTTCTGAGTTTGAGGCCAGCCTGGTCTACAGAGTGAGTTCCAGGACAGCCAAGGCTACACAGAGAAACCAAAACCAAAACCAAAACAAACAAACAAAAAAAAAGACTTCTATATAATGGATCTATCCAAGGATGGAGCAGGTCACCATGTGAGGAGGTAAGAAGTCCCTTAAGCAGAGGCTGGGTGGACACCCCTTGGGAGTAGGAGTGGTTCCGCCACTGGATGACAGCTCATGTGATATCAGACCATGTTACTATTTCAGGGGAATGTTTATGATGGGAGGTTTGATATACCAAAAGATTTACAGCAAAAAGATGACCAAATTATCAGGCAAAAATGGTGCATATTTCCACCCATTAATTCCTTTACTATGTTGTTACTTTTCCTAAGCAACAACACCATATCACCCATAAGATGCTGACTAAACATCAATCCAGCTTCTTCCACCAAAGCTCTGGGACAACATAAGGTCTCAAATGTGGTACTCACCAAGCTAGGCTTTCACCAGAGCTGGCCACTGGGGACTACACTGAGTTGCACAGTACAAGGCCTGTTTAAAGGCAGAATATACTATTCCACTCTAATCAACTGTTGCCACGTGGGAACAGATTTGTATTAATTCTTCAGATTTTTTTTTTAAACTAGAAGGGAAAATCTGGCTTTGAAAAAAAATTCCCTATTTTTAAATGTTGGAAACTAATTCACATTAAAACAGCAACTGTGAACTACAACACAGAACAACAAAACCCCAAAACATTGTGGCTGTGGCCCTTGAAACAAACTGGAAATAGGCCAGAAGCCAACTAACAATTCCTCCCCGGGCCCTCTGTGGTCTGTATCTTCAAGCTACCCAGATGTGCAAGGGACATAACTGGTAGGGAGGACATAGGTGGAGCAGGTTCTAATGGTCTGCAGTAGAACTGGGGTTTCTACAAATCAACCCATAAGACCAAACAATGGAAAACCATCCCCTTAGTTAAACCCAAAGACCTGAGTTTGATTCCCAGAACCAACATGATAGAAACAACTCCAAGACGTCTTTCTGACCTCCACGTACATACACACCATGGCACATGTGCTTACACACACCACCCACCCACCCATTCACACCCACACAGTAAAATGTAATTTAAAAAACGTTTGTTTTAAAAGATCTCCAAAATTGAAACCAGCCTGATCTACACACCAAGTTCTAGGTCACCCAAAGGTACTTAGTAAAGATTCTGTCTCAAAAATAAATAATCCATTCCTAATGGGACTGGAGAAATGGCTCCGTGGTTAAGAGCACTTGCTGCTCTTGTAGAGGACTTAGCTTTGGTTCCTATCAACCATATGGCAGCTCATAATCATCTGTAACTCTAGTTCTAGGAAATCCAATGCCCTCTCTAGTTCTCTGCAAATACTTGTGCATATACTACACATACATATATGCAGACAAAACATGTTCACACATAAATCTTTAAAATAAAGAAGAAAAAAATGACACAAGGATTTCCGTAAGTTTATAGCCAAATTGGGCTACCCAGCAAGTTTGAAGCCAGTCAGGATTACATAATAAGATTCTATCTCAAAAACAACCTAAAAGTAGTGATCTTAGGCTAGGGAGATAGTTCAGGGGCTAGAACATACCAGCGGGAGGATTTGAGTTTAGATTGCTACAATCTAGGTGAAGTAAGATGTGATAGCCTCTGCTGCAGTGCTCCTACATCAGGGTGAGAGATGGAGACAGGAGAACCCCCAGAAGTTCACAGGGCAGCTATATCAAGTGGTGAATAAGAGGCAACCTTATCTAAACAAGGTAGTGGGCAAGGACCAATACCCAAAGTTGTACTCAGATCTCATAATTCCTACCATGGCTCACACACACTTGCAGCTACCCACATAAATGTGTTCCCACACACTCACAGAGAGGAAGGGAGGGAGGGAGGGAGAGAGAGGGTGAGAACATGAGATTGAGAACATAAGAAAGAAAAAAGAATGATCAGGACAGAAGGATGCTGAATACTGGATGTAGGTGGTACATGAAAATGAATGGATGGCCCCTTTCCACTGAAATGCAGAGGCCCTTGGTCCCCCTGTCCCTGAATCCCACCTCTTTGTTTGAAATGAGACAGTACCTAAATAAGGCATTTGCACCAACTGTCCTATGGCACCTCATCTTTCCATGATGGGGTTATCTGTCAAATAGCCATTCTGTCTTCTGGTTCTAACAATGAGTTCCCTTTTAACAATAAGCCCTCCTTCTGTTACCTTGTGGCTCACTGCTTTATTCAAAGCCAACATAAATGGAGCATCTTCAAAGAGGTGAAGGAAGGGGATGACCCAAGGGCCACAGAGCCTGAAGTCTTCTTACTGGGCTAAACTTTTTAGTTCAACAGGTCAATAAATACACTCCTCAGCCCTGTTAGAACTGGATTTTTTTTTTACAACAGTCTTGGTTACTTAAATATAAAACTACATCTACTGCTGCTCTGGTCTCTCTGTCCTCACATGGCCAAACCTGAATCTTCTTGCTTTTGAGGAAAGCCAGGAGAGGGCCTGCTATAGCAAGCCTCTAAATAGTTAGCAACATTGCTGTCATCTCGTCAGATTTAGAATGTATAACTTTCTTGGGAAGTACCTACAACCCCAGAGGTGAAAAAATGGAACCAAACAAACAGCTGAGAGGTACCAGAGAAAATTTTCCCCAGGCTTCTTCCTTGGCCTCCAAAAGTGAGAAAGGGTCCATGGACAGGACAAGTACTCAGTCAGCATTCACCCCGCTCGCCCAGGTTTCACTGTGCAGCCCTAACTATCTTGGAACTCACTCTGTAGACCAGTCTAGGCTCACATTCTTTCTCCTGAGTGCTGAAATTAAAGGTGTGCACCAGCACTGTCCAGCTCAGTCAGCTCTCTTCATTTAGAAACAGAATTGGGTAGGTCAGGTGATCTGGCTCAAATCCCAGCTCTTCCACTGACACTACTATGGCTGTTGGCAAGTCATTCAGCTTCTTCCTCAGTTCAACTGTGAGAAGACTTAGATGACACCATGTATGGAAGACAACTAGTCAGAAGCCTTCCTCTCCTGCAGCATACACTGTCACTCACAGGCCCTGCTAACAATTCTTCACAGGTGAGTTCACCTAGATCCCAGACATCTACCTTTGCAGTTTGTTTGAGACAAGTTCTCTCTATGGAGCCCAGGCTGGCCTGGAACTTGAGATCTGCCTCCTTTAGCCTCTCAAGTGCTTGGGATCTAATTTAAAAATATATGTAAGGCTTAGGGGAGGGGGCTGTAACTCAATGACAGTGTACTTGTCTGTAAAATGTGAAAGTCTGGGATTTAATCCCTGTCAACACACACATACATAATACATAAAGATCACATACATTAATAAGACATGATTTTACAGATGGGAAAAATGAATTAGACAAAGGAAGTCACTACTCATGATTGTATAGGATCTGCAAGGCCCAGGCAGTATGCTTTCAGACCTCTTGCTCTTAATAAAGATGCTGAAGCTCCCTCAAGTCACCACTGGTGTCCAGAAATGAAGTTTCTGGAGTATCTTTTCCCACGAGGTCTCTGGGTACTATCAGTCCCCATCCATTCCTAGCTTTTATAGTTTCTCACTTAGGCCTGAGGAACACACATTTTATAAACAAAGGAATGGCTACTTATCGAACACATAAAAAAGTATACCATCACCTCACTAAAAAGAGTCTTCTCGCCGGGCGTGGTGGCGCACACCTTTAATCCCAGCACTCAGGAGGCACAGGCAGGCGGATTTCTGAGTTCGAGGGCAGCCTGGTCTACAGCGTGAGTTCCAGGACAGCCAGGGCTATGCAGAGAAACCCTGTCTCGAAAAACCCAAAAAATAAAATAAAATAAAAAAGAGCTTTTTCTGCTAATGAACTGTTCTGGGGGAAAAAAAGAGAAGCCAAGCAGGGCCACTGGAAGCTAAGTGCAACATGGGAACTCTGGGAAAGCCCGGAGTAAAAAGGAAGTTGCATTCCTCTTCCTATACCAAAAGCTCTTGCTTCTTTGCCTCTCACAGAATGTTCCCTACTCCCTCATCCTCCTATAAAATTGTCACCTTTGTAGATATTTCAGACTCTCTTGTCATCTGTTTCTTTCCTCTCCTGAAGATACAGTCTTTCCCCCCTGAAGCCAGGGTCTTGCTATGTAGTTAAGCTGACTTAGCACTGGAGATCTTCTTGTCTCCTGAGTGCTGGGATGATAGGCATATATGCCCTAAAATCACATTTTCTTTTCGGGAGGAGGGGGAGGGGTGGAATGGATTAGGTCCTGCTATGTGGCCCTGGCTAGCCTGGAACTCATGTAGCCAATGTTACAACTTAACTCAATATGATGAACTTCCTTCTTCTGCCTCACAAGCTCAGAAATGCTGGGATTTGGGGTATGAACAACTACATCCTCGTGGGTTTTTTGTTTTAAAGAGGAAAAGAAGTGTTGGAGAGATGGCTTAGTGGTTAAGAACACTGGCTGCTCTTCCAGAGGACCTGAGTTCAATTCCCAGCAACCACATGGTGGCTCATAACCTTCTATAAAATGATCCGATGCCCTCTTCTAGCATGCAGGTGTACATGCAGATAGAGAACTCATATACCTAAAATAAATAAACAGATATATCTTTTTTTTTTTTTTTTTGGTCTTTTGAGACAGGGTTTCTCTGTATAGCCCTGGCTGTCCTGGAACTCACTCTGTAGACCAGGCTGGCCTCGAACTCAGAAATCTGCCTGCCTCTGCCTCCCGAGTGCTGGGATTAAAGGCGTGTGCCACCACGCCCGGCTCAGATATATCTTTAAAGAGAAAAGGCTAATTCATCAAGCATGCAAGGGCACAACAGATATGGCTGTAACAGAATTGTCTGCCTGATTCTAGTTTTCTTTTTAAAGACTTCATTTATTTTCCTTGTATGTGTTTTGCCTCTATGTATGTATCAATACCTGAAGAGGCCAGAGGAGGGTGTCAGATTCTCTGAGATCAGAATTAGAGATGATAGTGATCTGTCATGTAGGTACTGGGAACTGAACCCAGTACCTCTGGAAGAACAGCCAGTCATCTTAATTGCTGAGCCATCTCTCTAGCCCCTAGTTCTTTTTTCTTAGTGGCAGCTACAAAAGTCCTTATCTGTGTCAGGAAAATGGTTCAACGGGTTAAATGCATGCTACCGAGCCCAACAACCTGAGTTTAATCCTTGAAACCCACATAGTGGAAAGTACTAATTCCCGTAAGTTGTTCTCTGACTTCCACATGTGTACATTATCATTTGTATGCCCAGATGTGTTCATAATCACAAATAAATGTTCCCAATCCTCTTCCTCAGACCTCAGATCAGACCTATCTCCAACTTTCCTCAAAGGAGGAGCTGATCTCTTCACAGGTGGTGTTTCTTCAAGGGCTGCAGCTCTTCCCATTCTCTCGCTGCCTAGACTGCGAGAGGCCTGAGTGCAGGGAAGGTTATGGTTATATGACACACAGCATCTGGCAAAGAGCAGGCTCTCCACAAACAGCTACGATACATTTCCCCACTGTGCAGCAGTTCTTCCCCTGCATGCAGCAATGCTAGGTTTAGAATGTCTCACTTCCTGGTCTTCCCACAACCGGTGTCACTCATCTTTCCTGCTCATCAGGCTCAGTTGTCACCTCTTCAACAAGGCCATTTCTGGCCACTCTTGTCTATCGTAATCACCTTTTACACCCGTCCATTTTCTTCACACCACATATCACATTCATACTTCTTTTTAGAATGTTATTATTTTATGTGTGTATGAATACGCATGTGTCACAATATGCATGTGGAGGTCAGAAAACAACTTGTGGTGTCAGCACTCTCCTTCCACCTTTACATGGGTTCTGGGAATCATATTTGGTCCTGAGGCTTATATACCAATTGCCTTCACATGATGAACCACCTCACTAGGGCTTACATTTCTCTTAATGCAGTATTTCTTCTCCCCCATCAGAATGTAAACTTCATGAGTTCAGGCCTTTCACTATTCTATCCTCAGCTATATCTCCAATACCCAAAATAGTTCCCTCCATGAATTACTCAATGAACACTTGTAGGTAGGGACATTTAAGATTTGCATAGTTCGAGCCGGGCGTGGTGGCGCACGCCTTTAATCCCAGCACTCGGGAGGCAGAGGCAGGCGGATTTCTGAGTTCGAGGCCAGCCTGGTCTACAAAGTGAGTGCCAGGACAGCCAGGGCTACACAGAGAAACCCTGTCTCGAAAAGCCAAAAAAAAAAAAAAAAAAAAAAGATTTGCATAGTTCTAGTTCACTGGGTAGTGGTGGCACACACCTTTAGTCCCAGCACTTGAGACAGAGCCAGGTGGATCTCTGTGAGTTCTAAGGCCAGCCTGGTCTACACAGTAAATTCCAGGACAGCCAGGGCTACACAAGAGAGACCCTGTCTTGAAAACAAAACAAAACAAAACAAAACAATCTTGCATAGTTCTTATACTTCTCTTTTATGACCTGTCTTCAACCACGATCTGACAAATTTGCACTAAACAAATAAAGCCTCTCCAAAGTTCTAGGCCCTAGAAATTCAAAGGGCTGAATCCCAGGACCTACTGTATTCTATGTTCTTAGGCCACTCACCTCCTTCCTGCCTCTCCTAGTGAGACCTTGAAACAACGTCAGTAGGGTCATACTCTAATGAGAGCAGGGAATTCTTGGGGATGGGGACAGAGAAAAGGAGGAACCATCAGTACTCATAAACTTCATGGGATAGAATCACAATCCTATTTGGTTCAGCGAGTAAGAGACCCAGTTGTAGAACACAGAACCCCAAATATATCCAAAGATCTTCAACCACCAACTGTCTCACACCTACTAGGTGGAGAAATTGTTTCAAAATGGGACTCTTACAAGTTTTTTTTTTTTTCCTTTCCACTGTGGCTACTAAAGAAGTAGAGTTTAAAGCTGGGGTTGCTGAGGGCAGTATCTGTCACCACAAGCAGAAACCTGGTAAAAAAGAAGCTACTAACTCAATGGAGAAATGTGAAGGTTGGGACTATTATCTGAACCTTTGGATGCAGCTATAAGCAGTCTAGATTTTTCAGTAATATGAGCCAATTAACCCTCACCTAATTCCCCTGCACATCTCCCTCCCATCCCTACTGGAGCTTAAAAAAGGCACAGAGGTACTTTGTGCCAAGATTCTACTACCTTTTAGGGCCTGGGCTAACATACTTTCTGCTCACAGCACTCAAGTGTATGCAAGGCATTTGTTTTAAGTACTTTACATGCATTAACTTAGTCCAAGAAGTAAGATATCATTATCACCTTAATTTTTTCAGCTGTGGAAATGAAGAGTCACACTCAACTCCTATCTGAACAGAAAATCCAACTATCTAACCCAAGGCATTATCATTTTGGGACAGGCAGGGCTCACAGACCTTCTATTAGTCCCATCTATCCTTCACCTCATCATATGTAAAATGAAGATAGTCGTAGTTTATCTACCTCAGGCTCCTGTGAATGTGAAATTACACAGATAAAGCATTTAAACAGCACCTAGCAAACAGTAAACAGCAATCCCTGTTACAGCTGTAGGTCACTCCAGTACAGCTGTGAAATATCATGCAAATGAAAAAGTACTTCCTTCCTTTAACTCTACTCATAGACAAAAGATACTAAGGGTGAGAGATGAAGATGTCTTGAGGCTCCGCATGTAGCTAAGTCATTAACCACTTCTTTTGTGCTCCAGGCCCTGAGTTCAGTTCTCAGCACCAGAAGACAAAAACATACAGTGTTTAAAAGTGTGTCGTCTGTCTAGGAGCCCCTCATTGTGGTCCTGATTCCCACGGAACACTACCTCACCTAAATACCACCTATTCCATGAAGTCTTTTCAAATAGCTCAATTGCCACAGCAGGTAATCTATACCTCATGCCCTTTTTAGTGCATCTGCCCAAGCTCTCTACTGACTCCCTAAAGTCAGTATTTATCTTGAGGTCTCTATTTCCTCTTCTTGGCCCTAAAGAGAAATGGATTCTCTTGGGAAGAGCTGAGAAGACTATAGAGATCTGAAACTTAGGCTGAGAAGCTAACCCGATGAGGTGAGGTAGGACACTAGAACAGAATATAGGATAGTTCAGAATCAGTGTCAAGAAAAGTTTCATGAATAGAAACAGTGGGGCAAGAGTATAGGCAAGGACAAAGTGATGAAAGGGAGGAAGGGGTGGGGAAAGTGTGCCAGGCATGAATGGGGAGTGGGATCTGAGAAAGTTGGAGCTACCCATTCTCTAAGAGTGCCCACTCATTCCTGGGGAACACCTGGCACATTCAGATACATCCTGTGCTTCTTGCTTCCTGTCTGGTGAGGGTAAGTGGGAAAGTGCAGATAAAACTATAAGCAGGAAAGGGAATGGTGCTCTATAAAGTACACTGAGGGCCCTTGGCATCTGAGACACAGAGTGGAAGACCTGAAGATGGCCATATGGAGAGAGAAATGAGGAGATGAAAGGGACATGTGTGTTCATGGAGGCAGCAATTTAAAGCAAAAGCAGCAAAGGCTCTGTAGTGGATCAGAGGGGTAGAAGGAGAAAGTGCTGAGGAAGAGCTGAAAAGGAACCATTCAAAGGCAGAATCTGAAGTAATTACTCAGAGGGTGGGGTAACCTTGTGGAGAAGCCAAGATCCTTCCAAAGTGGGTAAGAAGTCTTTCTGGAGGATGGGTGCATCACACAGTAGATCCTTGGGAAAATGAGGGTCTGCAGCAGGGCTTAGAGGCACATTTTTAAGCACTCTTTCAGGGAGACTTTTTATTAGAGAGAGAGAGAGAGAAAGAGAGGGAGAGAGGGAGAGAGAGAGATCGAGCAAGCCTCTTAGCAGCAGTGGTTCTCAAACTTGAGAGCACACATCATAATCACCAGTAGCATTTGTTAAAAACTCAGATTGTTGAGCTCTGCTTTGAGGTTTTCTGATTCAGTAAGTCTGAGTAAGACCCAAGAATTGGCATTTTCCAACTAATGCTGCTGCGGGTCTAACTAACCATACTTTGAGAGCCACTGACAGAGGGAAAGGGAGTGCTTCAGTAATGGGTCTTCAAAACTGAAAGGAAGAAAGTTGAAGTGAGTCCTCAAAAAGTTTCTAAGTAGGTGTTGAGATCTTTCCATTTCTGAAAGGAGAGACCTATGGGGGTCATGTCTAAAAATAAAGGAAGGAAGGAAAGAAGGAAGATAGGTAGGTCAGTCAGTTGGTCTATTGAGAGAAGTCTTCAAGCACTGGGATTCCAGACGTAGAGGAAGCTTGGGAAGGGAGAGTCTGAAGGATGCTGGGCCCCTGCAGAAACAGTGGGGGGCGTAGGCTGAGTATCCAGAAGGGCTTATAATTTCAAAGGACTAAGAATGGAGGGAGAAGAGAAAGCAAGAAGAGGTTTAGCCTAACTGGGATTCATCTGACAGATTCCTGAAATAAGACTGGGGATGTCAGAGGAGAAAACTGAGGGAGGGTTTCCAGAAAGTGCTATAGATTACCAACACAGGGCTTGGGAGAAAAATCTCTAAAGAATGTCTTAGGAAGTGGATTTTTAAATACAGGGTAGGGTAGGCATTGGGGGGCTTTATGAGAAATCTCAAGGTTAAAAACAAACAACCCCCCCCCAAAAAAAAAACCCAAGCATATAGGGCTGGGGGAAGACTCCTAATGAAGACCTGAGTAGGTTTTCCACAAAGAATTCTGGGTGTTCAGCTATACTGAAGAAAGATTAAGTAGGTATGCAAGGCTTTCTAAAGATGGTTCTAGAGAATTGGGGGTGGGGGAGATTCTGAGGAAGAGATAGCTAGAAAAGTCTTTTAATAAGAAAGTCTGAGAAAAAGAAAGAACTAAAGGCCATTTCAGGGTTTCTAAGTTCTTTGATGCATGGGGGTCCTGAAAGCTGTAGCTTAGAGGGGTGTTTCAGTATTGTAAGGAAGAGTGTCAGAAAGTTTACCTAAGGCTAGAAAGGGAGTTTCAAATTTTCAGGTTATCCAAGAAAAGTTCGAGAAGAATAGAGGCTATGAGGAAACTTTTTTGGAGTCCGTACACTATTCTTAAAACATGTGGTGTGTGTTACTGGAAAGGATTTGGGATACAGGAGAGGATTTGGAAGAGGTTTTGGGAATATGAGAGGAACTCTGGAGATTTCCAAGATTAGAAGGTGTTGGGGCTGAGGAGAAAAGGGCTGGAGTACATGAGATTACCTCTAGAGCATTCCAAGCTGGGGAATATTTGTGTAACATGAGTTTGGAAATCTATAGAAGGGTCTAAGAAATATGAGAAGAGGACAGGGCGCATATAGGAGGTGGAAGCAAAGAAAGGAGGGGATCCTCTAGGTGAGTTTTGGCATCTAAGAGCACTTCCTGAGGGTCTGAAGACGACTGTTCTGGGATATGCAAGCTCTTTAAGGATGATGTAGTGTTCACCAGGGACATCCTGAAGAATTTGGGGATAAGAGTGAAAATCTCTAAGACTTGTGGAATGGGGAGAGGTAGGAGGGCAAATTCTTGGGGGTATTTGAAGAAGTCTGAAGGAGAGATGACTTGAATATGTGATGCAGATTGGGGGGGGGTTAGATGCAGAGAGAGTATCTGGGGGCGGTTTAGGGGCTATAAGGTTCTTCCTGGGGGAGATGCCTGGAATATCTGTGCTGTGAAGACAGATGACGAGTAGCCACCAAGGAATGTGTTGCGATCTAGGAGGAAGATGTGAGGAGAGAACCAAGGACCAAAGGGCGGGGATCCATGGGGAGCGTCCCCAGAGGAGGCAGTTGAAAGCTGAGGGTGGTCTCCGGGGAGGCCGCTGGAGTCGTGCGGGAGGACCAGGCAGATGTGTGCCGAGTCAGGACAGAGGTCCCCGCGCCCGGCCCCTCGGCTATCCCCAGGGCGTGACGGTTTGGGAGGGAAACTGAGGAAGGGGCCCGGGTAGGGAGAAGCGGGCTGAGTGCGGAGCCCTAAGGGGTCCTCCAGGATCCTCCGGCCTCCCGAGGCCCGAGTCAGCCGCCCGCCGCAGCCCGCGGCGCGGGGTCCCTGAGGGGGCGGGGCCGGCCGCGCGGCCTGGGTCGCCCTGAGGGGAGCGCCGCGCGCCTCGACCGCCGCCGCCCCGCGCCCGCCGGCCCGGCCTTGCCCGAGACTCACCGCCTCGGCCTCCGCCGCCGCCGCCGCCACCCGCACCTCCTCAGGCAGCCGCCGCCACCCGCGCCGCTGCCGCCGCCGCCGTCGCCGCCGCCGTCGCCCCCTCTCTGGCCCGAGAGCTCCCCTCCCTCCTCCCGCACCGACCACCGCCGCCGCCGCCGCCGCCGTCGCGCTGCGTCACCGCGCCGTGCGTCACCGCCCCTGGCTCCGCCCCGGAGGGCCACTGTGCGCCAGCATTAGCTCACACCCTATTGACAGACGGTGAGCCCAGCCAACTGGCGGCGAGGGCAGACCGAAGGGTGGGAGGTGTGCGGCGAGAAAGGCGGGGTCCTGGTCTGGAGGGGAGCGACAGGGCTCGAACGAGGCCTGAGAGGCCCGCCCCCTCCTCACTACGATTGGTCTGACGAGAAGGTGACGGACAGACGGACAGGCCCCGGGCAGAGAGCAGAGGGCCGGGAAGAGGAGGGGCGCGCGCCGCGTTGCCCCGGGCAACGGTCTGGCGGAGCCCGCGATTGGACCTACGGACCCGCAGGGGGCAGTCTCGCGCCGGTCTAACTCAGTAGCGGCGAACCCAGTCACAATTCCTCATTCTGGCGTTCAAGGACCCCCCCTCCTCTCCGCCCCTCGGTCACACCCCGCCCAGGGTCTGTGTCCGGTAGTACCATCGCCCTTTGGGATGACAATGCTGCCTCCTGGCTCCTGGTATCGATCGGCCGCGCCTCAAGTGACACCTCAAGATGAGCGAGGTCCACCCTTTAAGGGTGGAAAGAGATAAGACCCCACACATAAGAGGCTGTCAATAAATGGAGATGGCTTCCATCACTCTTGTCGTGATCTTAGTCCATCCACAAACTGTCCTGCGCCGGGGTGAACTGACTGGAAAGGGGCCGGCTCTCCAGAAGGGTGACAGCAACGTGGCTTGTTCCGAGAACTCCAAGAAATACAGTCAGGGTGGAGTGTCGAATTTACGACAGGGAGTGGTAGGAAATGAGCTGCGGCCAGATGTTTGGCCACTGGAGGGAGTCTGCACTTGTGCTGAAGGCACAAGCGACTAGAGTGACGGGGCCAGTAAGGTCTTGGGGACTTGGGAGTTTGGAAGGGACGCCTCTAGCTTACATAGGGAAGTGGGATGAGAAGGAATGAGACACAGAAGAGAGAGCCCAGGGAGCTACCTGGGGAGTTGGGGCGGGGTTGCATCTGGGAGGGACCTTGGGGAGGGAGGAGGTGCGAAGTAGGCGGGACACTCAGGTGGCCCATTGAACTAGCCTTTTGCCACTGGCTGGCCACAGGGCGGAAGAGAAAAGTCCAGGACAAAGCCCTCTGGGAGATTGGGTCCCAGAGGAGAAGCTCAGTGTGGGACAGCCAACACTGAGGTCAAGACCGTTGCCCCACCTCGGGGACAAATTGAGGCTGGCGACCAGGATTTAAGGATCATTAGAGATGGTAATTGAGGGAGTTTGTGACCGATCCCAAGGAGGGTATGAGGGGTGAATGGAGACAAGGCTCAGACGGAATTCTGAGAAATTAGGGCACATGAGTTGAGAAAAGAAATGAGTACTAGACCAACATTGTGAAGATGGCACAGGAAAGAGTAGACGGAACTGGGCTTAGCGGCGCATCCTATCCCAGCAGAGCATTTCTGTAGGCTCGAAGCTAGCTTGGTCTACATATTGAGACCCTGAACTCGGGAGGCAGAGAGGCAGGTGGCTCTCTGAGTTCAAGGCTAGTTTGGTCTACAGAGCGAGTTCCAGGACAGCCAGGGCTGCGCAGAGAAACACAGATATTTTAAGTCTTTTTTTTTTAAGATTTATTAATTATGAGCACACTGTAGCTGTCTTTAAACAGACCAGATTCCATTGCAGATGGTTGTGAGCCACCATGTGGTTGCTGGGAATTGAACTCAGGACCTCTGGAAGAGCAGTCAGTGCTCTTAACCACTGAGCTATCTTCCCAGCCCACTCCACCTTTTTTTTTTTTTTTTTTTTTTTTTGGTCTTTGGAGACAATGTCTTTTTAGATATTCATGGCTGGCCAAGACTCCTGCCTCAGACTCCTGAGTGCTGGGGTTAGAGATCTGTACCACCACACAAGCTAGAGAGGGAGTTCTTTGTTTTTAAAATAGAAGAACTAACATTGTATAGAGGCTTAGGGGAAGATTCATCAGGGGTCAGGGAGAGATTATAGGAAGAATTGGGAAGACTAAAGAGGTACCTGGCAGGTGGGATGGAGACCAGTGATGGAGCCTGCCCATTATTAAAGAGGGGAGCCAGCACAGAAAGTCAAGTGGAGCAAGGACTTAGAAATATTTTTTTTATTTCTTCACTAAAATACATATGGTTTTCTCATAAGTTACTTTGTCTTTATTTCTTCTTTATAGAACAGTTGGCTTTATGAATTGATTTTTTTTTCAAAATTTGGGCACATAAGTAGGTCACATTACCCAGGAATTGTTTCAAGGGAAGGGGAACTTGTGTATCTGTGTGGGACACTCATGAGATCAAAAGGCCAGGCCCTGTGTATGATAATGTCTGTTCTCACTGAGCTACACGCAACCCCTCAATGCCCATTTGTTTATTTTATTAGATTTTCTAGAGTTTGTGTTTGTTTGGTTTGGGGGTTTTGGTTTTTTTTGAGAAGGGCTTTTCTGTGTAGCCATGGCTATTCTGAACTCACTGTATAGACCAGGTTGACCTCAAACTCAAAGATCTGCCTGTCTCTGCCTCCAGGGTGCTGGGATGAAAGATGTTCACAGCTACTTCTCCGCTCCCAGTGCTCTTAACTGGTCCTAGATGGCGAGCTATCTCTGGAACACCTGTTTTTTGATGTTGCCTTTTTTTTTTTTTTTTTTGAGACAGGACATTGTGTATGCCCAGGCTGGCTTCACTGTAATCCAGGTTGGCCTCAAATTTGCTACGTAGCCAAGGTTGTCCTTAGCTCTTGATCTCCTGTCTTTCTTTGCCTATCAAATTCTAAAATTAAAGAACTGGCTCTGTTTTGTTGTTTTTGACAAAAAGCTGAGCTATGTAGCTCAGAATGGCCTGCAGGTCTCCATCCTCCTGCTTCTGCCTCCCCAGTGCTGAAATTGCAGGCACACATCATAGTGCTCAGCTAGAATCTCCTGTTTCCTTTTACATTTCTTATTAGAGTTTGTTTATGTTTGTGCATGGATGAACATGCCACATCCCACTTTCGGAGGTCAGAGGACAATTTGTGGGAATCAGTTCTCTCCTTCCATGTGGGTTCAAGGAATGAATTCAATTTCTCAGACTTGGTAGCAAGTACCTTTACCTTCTGAGCCACCTCACCAGCCCTATTTTGGTCTTTTGGTATGCAGTGTCTCTGTGTAACTCTGGCTGTTCTGGAGTTCACTGTTGTCACCTAGGTTGGCCTCAGACTTGGCAATCCTGACTGCTGGAAGATATCTATAGCTATATCTATCAATGTATATTATGTATTATGTTATATAATTAATAAACATTGTAATTATATTTAAATTGGGGGCTGGAGAGATGGCTCAGCAGTTAAGAGCACTGACTACTCTTTCAGAAGTCCTGTATTGAATTCCCAGCAACCACATGGTGGTTCACAACCATCTGTAATAAGATCTGATGCCCTCTTCTGGTGTGTTTGAAGACAGCTACAGTGTACTCACATAAATAAAATAAATTTTAAAAATTTAAAAAAATTTATATTTGAATTGTATAGATTTAATTAAATTTATTTAGTTATATATTTATAATTATATTATATAATATATACACATATAGAATAGTATATAGGTATATATATATATAAACATATATGTTACATATATATACTTATTACATATACACACACATATATACATACATATATATGTGTATATATATGTATACACATACACACACACACATATATATATATATATATATATATATATAATAAGCTGTAACTGTTTGGGCCTTTCTATGCCTACCCTTGTTCCCAAATAACACAGAGACCATTATATTTATTTAATAGCTTTGGCCTTAAGCTAGGCATGTTCCTAAATAGCTTGTAACTCAATTATTCCACTTATACTAATCTAAGTTCTGCTGTGTGGCTTGTTACCTCTCCTCGGTTTCATGCAGCCCATTTCCTCCATGTCTCCCACGATTGATTCTTTCCCGGAGTTGCTTTCTCTGTCCAGAAGTCCCACCTTGCTATTCTGCCTTTTGCTACAGGCCATAGGCTTTTAATTTTAACCTATCAGAGGGCACCTGAGGTAGGCAAGGAAGGACAGAGACACATCTTTACACAGTATGCAAAAACATCACTCCAACAATAGGCCACCATTTCCATGGTAGCATTTATTAATTTTTGAGACAGGGTTTCTCTATGTAGCCTGTCACTGCTCTAGAGGCAGTGGGACCTGGGAGAATGGAGTTAGTAGAATGGTTGAATTTAGCAGTGGGTGACAGCAAACTTTAATCCCAGCACTTGGGAGACAGAGACAGGCTGATCTTTGAGTTCAACGCCAGCCTGGTCTATAAGAGAGGACCTACACAGAGAAACCCTGTCTTGAAAAAAAAAACAAGAAAATAAAGAATAAACGTGTGATCTACAGTACCAGACTCATTTCCTCTTTTTAGGCATCTCTATCTGGGATATCGACAGCTGACGCTTTTTTCTCTTCACAGCAATCCCAGACCAGAGATGCGAATTTAACTAGGGCCACAGTGAGGCAGTATTCGAACCCCCATCTTAGTGACTGAAAAGCCTCACAGGTTCTGACAGATGCAGGGAAGGAAGGAAGAGGAGGAGCCCTTTGTGACTGTTGTCCTAGGCCAGGCATAAACAGGATGTGGTGTTAGAAGAAAGCTTCCCCCTTTCACAGCCCGTCCCTCTCAGCTTGGGGCCCCCACCCGTAGAAGACAGAGGAACTGAGAAGAGGCCTAAGGACAGAAAAACATGGTCAGAGGGCCTGGGTGACAAGGAAGGGTGAGGGGGCCGAGTTCAGGGTGACCTGGAGCAAAGAGGGTACCTGGATGGAGGTCAGCTGGGGGATGAAGGTCACAGGCAGGAAGGGAAGGGACCCAGTCTTGACAAAGCTTGGTCATAGAGGTAGAGGCCTCAGGCAAGCAGGTGCTTAGGTCTTCTGGAGTAATCCGAGGGAACCCTCCAGGAAGGTGGTACCTGACCTCTGTATCCCTCGGAGCTGAACTGTGTGTCTTGGTAACTGCCTCCCTATCCAGGTGTTTGCCAAAGGCCACTCATATAGGCTAGCTTCAGCATCTTCATTGATTTACGAAGACACTTAACTCAGGAAAGGGGCCAGGTTAGAAGCTAAGCCGGCTCAGCTCTTCCCTGTCCCATTGGCAGTCGGACTCCCTGGTGGTGTGTGAAGTGGACCCGGAGCTAAAGGAAACATTGAGGAAATTCCGTTTCCGAAAAGAGACCAACAATGCCGCCATCATAAGTCAGTGACCTCTGCCCTCTGAAGGGGGGCGGGGGGGGGGCGGGGGGGCGGGGGGGAGCAGCAAGGCAGGGAAGTCTGGGCTGGTGTCTCCTGGAATGGGGAGGGGTCTGTAATCTGTGTTCTCTCCCTCCCCAGTGAAAGTGGACAAAGACCGGCAGATGGTGGTGTTGGAGGATGAATTCCAGGTGAGGGGCTGGGATGCTGGACACTCCAAACACAGGAAGATGTCTGGGGACAAAGTTGGGAGAGTGCTCCCAGGGTTGGATCAGCTACCTCATAAACAGGGCACAGTGACACATGCTTTTGTAATGCTGGCACTCTAGGGGTGGAGAGAGAGGGACCAGGATTCAAGGTCATTCTTGGCTACAGTGTTAAGTTGGAGGCTAGCCTGGACTACACAAGACCCTGTATCAAAAAGCCAAATAAGGCTGGGTGTGGTGGCACTGACTTTTAATACTCCAGTGCAAAAGGTAGAAGCAGGCAGATCTCTCTGTGTGCTTGAGGCCAGCCTGGTCTACAGAGTGAGTTCCAGGGCTTACCTCTGCAAAAAAAAAAAAAAAAAAAAAAAAAGCCAGGTGCTTCAGTTAGGGTCACTATTGCTGTGATGAACCACTACGACCAAAAGCAAGTTGGGAAGAGAAGGGTTTATTTGGCTTACATAGCCTGAATCACAATCCACTGAGGAAAGTCAGGGCAGGAACTCAAACGTGACTGGCACCTGGAGGCAGGAGCTGATGCAGAGGCCATGGAAGAGTGCTGCTCACAGGCCTCTCGTGGCGTGGTCAAACTGTTTTCTTATAGTACCCGGGGCCACCAGCCCAGGAGTGGTATACCCACAATAGAGCTATGTTCCTATATCACTAAAGAAAGTGCCCTATAGACTTGACCTAAATCTGATCTAATGGAGGCAATTTCTCAATAGTGGTTCTCTCCCCTCGGATGACTATAGCTTGTGTCAAGTTGACACAAACTAGCCAGCACAGGAGTTAAATAAAAAGAAAAGGTTGGGAGGATAGCTGTACAGAGCTCTTGCCTGTAGAGCCAGGCCCTAAAGCTTAAAAAAAAAAAGTTTTCATTTTAGATAAGGTAGCCCAAAGCCACTAGCAACCCTATATAACTTGATAAACCTCCCACTGTGGCTTTGCCCTCTGCAACAGCCTTCCTTCCTTCTTGCTGGAGCTAAGGCTGTTTGGCAGGGAAGGGTATTGACCAGGAAGAGCTAAGCTCCCTTAGGCCCCCTAAAAGGAAGTATACTAGAGTGGTTACCATGGGAATGCAGATTCAAATCAGAACTCTGGCGTTTACTCTCTTGTGCAATGTGGGGCAAGTCCCTTGACACTGCCGGACCTCAGTTTCTGTAGCTGTCAAAGTGGGCATAATAAGACCTTCCCGTGAGGGTTCTGAGACATCTCAGTGAATCCACATGCACTTCTTAGAAAAATGTCTCTGCATGTTTTTAAGTGATCATTTAATAAACCGAATGACAGTCATTTGTTTGTTCCCTGTCTCTTTCTCTCTGCCTCAGAACATCTCCCCAGAAGAACTTAAGTTGGAATTGCCAGAGAGACAGCCCAGGTATATGGGGGAAAGAGGTAGAGTGGGGGACTATGGGTAGGGGGTGATTGACCTATGAACTGGGGGACTGTTGGGCTCTAGTTCTGTTTATGGGCTCAAGATCTCTTGTTTGACGCCAAGAAGTCATGGTCTAGGAACTTTTGTTGATATAATATTTTATTGCAGAATTTTCACTAGTATGTTAAAGAGCCATTTATTTGTTTTATGTCCGTGAGTATTTTGCCTGCAGCTATGACTATGTACCACATACATGCCTGGTGCCTGCATAGGTCGGAAGACATCACAGATCTCCTGTGACTGGAGTATGAAGCTACCACGTGGGACTTGGGAATGAAATCTAGGTCCTCCGCCAGAGCAGCAAGGGCTTCTAAAAACTGAGACATCTTTTCACCCCTTATACCAATAATTTTTTAAGGGGTAGACAAATCAGGAGAGCATTTAAAAAAATTTAAGGACAGGTGGTGGTAGCATGCACCTTTAAATCCCAGCACTTGGGAGGCAGAGGCAGTTGGATCTCTGTGAGTTCGAGGCCAGCCTAGTCTACAAAGACAGTTCCAGGGCAACCAAGATAGTGAGCTCCTGTCTCAAAAAAGTTTTTTTTTTTTTTAAATTTATGAGTATGCATGTTTTCATGCATGTCTATGCACTTCATGTCCATAGAGGCCAGAGGGGGGCTTTGGATCCCCTAGAACTGGAGTTACAGAGCATTGTGAGCAACTTTGTGTACCTGAATCCAGTCCTCTGTAAGAGCAACAGTGGTTCTTAGCTGCTGAAATATCTCTTTCAGCACTCCCCCTTTTAAAACAGGACTTAATTTATTATTTATGTGCATGTGTCTATGGGAGCCACCTGACGCTGGGTCCTGGGAAGCTGACCTGCAGCCCCTACCTAAGAACAAAAGGTACCCAACCCCAGAGCCATCTCTCTAGCCCCTCTTGTTTCTTTGAAACGCAGTCTCCTGTATACCAGGTTGGCTCTGAACTCAATATACAGCCGAGAACAGCCCTGGATTCCCAATCTGCCTCCCAAGCACTTGGGATTACAGCTCCGTGCTGTAATGTCTGATTTTCATCCTCCTGTTGTAGCCTTCTGAGTACTGGGATCAGAGGCCTGGGCCACTCTGCCTGACTCAAATTGGTCTGTTCACATCTTTCATCCTGACTCATTTCTTTTGGGGTCTCTCAGGGTTTTTGGACCTCATTCCCCAGCTCAGGGACTTTTGAGGACTGCAAAGAGCCAGGGCCCAGAAGGGGGACCCCCACCCCACCCCCGAAGGGGTTCGATGCTGATTTTGTTTAGAGTTTTATCTTATAGTTTGTCTTTTCTGTGAAGTCCGATCGATCAGACTGTGGCACTTAGCACTTTGGCTCACATGCAGTTCCAGCTCCTGGGTCAGCACCCAGCATGCAACTTGCTGAGCCAGCCCTCAGGGCTCATTGCTGGGAGAGGGAAGTCCGGGGCCTAGCCCCAAATTCAAGGATGTGAACTCAGAGAGCATCGATCGCGCAGCTTCTCAGGTCTCGTTCTCTTCCGTAGGTTTGTGGTCTACAGCTACAAGTACGTGCACGATGACGGCAGGGTGTCCTATCCTTTGTGCTTTATCTTCTCCAGCCCCGTGGGTGAGGACAGCGTCTTAGATTCTGTGGAGCAGTGTGTGAGAAAGAGTGTGTGTGTGTGTGTGAGTGTGTTTGTGAGTGTGTGTGTCTGTGTGTGTTTGTGAATGTGAATGTAGAGTGTGCATGGCTGTGTTATGAGTGTGTGTTTGTGAGCGTGTGAGTGAGCATGAGTGTGTGAGTGAGTGTGAATGTGTGTGTGTGTCACTGTGGAGGTGTCAATAGTAACCAGATATGGTGGCACACACTTCTAAAGCCAGCACACAGAAGGCAGAGGCAGGCAGATCTCTGTGAATTTGAGACCAGCCTGGTGTGAATAGCAAGTCCCGGGACAGCCAGAGCTACATAGAGACTCTGCCTCAAACAAGTCTCCCTAAACACACACACACACACACACACACACACACACACACACACACACACGAGCGTGCACACGCACGCGCACACACCATAGCCAGGCATGGTCATGTTCTAACTGTGATCTCAGCAAAGAACTTGGGAAGCTGATGCCAGGCCCGACTAAACGACAACTAATATGAACAAGCCAGGCAGGCAGGCATGGTGGCTCAAGCTGTTAATTCCAGCACTCAGGAGGCAGGGGCAAGCAGATCTTTGTGAAATCAAGGCCAGTCTTGTCTACACAGTGAGTTCAAGATCAATCTTGGCTACATAGCGAGACCCTGTCTAAGGAAAAGAAAAAAAAAAGTGTAATCATGTGAATGTGTGTGTGGGTGGGTGCGTTGTACGTGGGAGCTGAGAAGTGAAGGCAGGCATTTAGATTCATCAAGAACTCATGGGATCCTGTTCATGTTACCTGGAAATCCCTGACAGGCTTCTGACTCTTCTCCCAGAGACCCTCACTATCACTTGAAGCTCCCAAACAAATGTAGAAACTCTTGAGGACAGATGACTTTCAAGGTCCTCCTCCAAGGAACGTCTGTGCCTACTGGACATTCCTAGAGCTTTACCAGTTATGTCGTGTTCCCAGCCACATCCATCTCCCTTTCTCACACAGGCTGCAAGCCTGAACAACAGATGATGTACGCAGGAAGTAAAAACAGGCTGGTGCAGACAGCGGAGCTTACCAAGGTCCGGAGGGGCTCTGGAGGGGCTGGGCAACCTGAGGGTCTGAGGGAGGGAGCCAGGGGCTGGACCCCTGGGGTTGGTGGGCTGAGGCTAAATTCTAGACCCCAGAGAGAAAGGCTGGGCCTAGATCCTCAGGTCTGAGGGAAGAGGGATGGACCTGGACTCCAAGGTCTGAGAAAGGAGGGATATGGAGGCTGGGATTTCTGGATTTGAAGCAGGTGGGCTTCTTGACAAAGTAGGAGGGTGACTCCTGGGTTTCTAGTAGGAGGGCTGGGGTACGGACTCCTGGGTTTGAAGGAGGATGGCTGGAATCTGGACTCCTGATTCCTAGGGGGTTAGGAATCCTCATTGGATCATAATGCCGATTGCTCTTTATCCAGGTGTTTGAAATCCGCACCACAGACGACCTCACCGAGACCTGGCTTAAGGAAAAGTTAGCTTTCTTTCGTTGACCTTTGAGCCACGGATTTGGAATCCTTACTTCTGAAGGCTTAGATTGATAGGATATGAACATCCAAGAGCTAAATAAAGGTTAAAATTTCAGGAACTTAACAATGACATGGTATCTGCAGAATCTGAGCCTCTTTGTTGGTGCCGCCGGACAGTCCCTACAGTTCCAACTTTGGCCGGGAGGGGGCGGACGTTTCTAGCGAAACCAAGCTGGTCCCAGGAGAACAGACACCTGTTTCTTAAAAACCAAGGGAGGGGACTATGGGGTTTCCTTGGATGGAAGGTGGCCTGGGTCCCCTTAAGGAATTTGAAGGAATGTTTGAATCTGTGAAGGGTCACGCCTAAGGGGATAAAGACCCTCGAGAGGAGAGCGTGGGCACCCTTTTTCTCCACCTGTTTCCCGCTCTGGGACAAGAAGGCATCTTTGGCGCCAAATGCTACTTTTCTCAGCCCTTAGGTAGGGAGAATTTAAAGGCCAAAAAAATGTCAAAGGATCAAAATGTAAGTGCTTCAGGCACTCAGGAGGATGCTGAGGGATGGATAGTTTGAGGGTGTGCTAAGCTTGAAGGCCCAGGACTGTGGGGAGAGAGCATTCAGAACTCTCTGTGAGCCCCAGAGGGCTTGAAGAGTCAGGGAAAGGATACTCCCTATACGCTAGCCTCTTTCTTTTTCTTTCTTTTCTCTTGGCACATCAGGGCATTGAATTTTCTCAAACCTCTGTTTCTCTTTGAAGGACATGTATTGAGCACCCAAGCCATACAGGGCTCTGAGATGGGCAGTCACCACAAAGATGAATCATACTGTCTCTGCTTCTCCCAGTGTCTCCCATGGCTCCTCAATCCTCACACCCAAGGCCCCTGGAACTCCCTCCCTCCACCTCTTTCCAGGTTCCCCGTTGAGAGGTGGCCGTTGCCATGGTAACAATGACACAGTGACCTTGGGCCTGGGCTGTCCCTCCCCCCAACCCTGGTGCTCTTAGATGAGCCTAAAAGGGAATTCTAACCCTGCCTCTCCCTCTCAGCCTTCAGATTCTTCACCCCTTCAATCCGTGTTCTTTTATCCCCAGTCAAGAAAAACCCTTTGTCGAGAAGTTCTGCATAGAATATCTCCAAACTGGGCTATGGAGAAATGCCCTTAGCTTTCCATGTTCTGGGACATTTGGATCAAGCTGTCTCTGCCCTGCTAGAGGTGCCATCCCACCCATGTTTCTTCTGATCACAGCCTTAGTCCCCAAAGGCTGGAGGTGGGAAAGAGAGGTCTGGGGATAAGAAGAGGCATTGAGGCCAAACAACCCCTGGCCTGCCGAGATCATGGAACTTGTCACAACAGTCACAACCTCAAATGCATAACAGCTAACTCTCCCACTGAGCGCTTCCTACGAGTCAAGGATCTGTGGGCACCATACGGGCACAGTTTAACCTCACTCTGAAGACAAAGAAACGGAGGCACAGAGGGTGAAGCCACAGACTATCCCATGCCCAAAGGCCACACTACCGGTTTTTTACCCAAGAAGTCAACAGCCATTTCTTTTCCCGTCCCTCCTCACTATCCTTCAGAGCGGAACTGGCTTTTCGGGTAGAACTGCAAGTAATCCAATCAGAAAGGACCATGTAGGTGACTCGCCCAATGAAGAGCAAATGTGGAAAGCAAAGACCAAAGGGGCGGAGGGGTGGTTCGATGGGCTCAGTCTACCAAGAAGTACCAGCACCCTGATGTTTAACTTAGGGTTTTTTTTTTTTAATTTTTGATGTATTTTATTACATTGTATTTATGAGTGTGTGTGTGTGTATTCTTTGGGCAGGAAGGCAAAAATGCAGAGTGTGGCTTAGGCATTAGTGGGTGGGGCTTAGACTTGTGGGTGGAACCTAGGATAAATACTATAATTAAGTCTCTAAGGGGGTGGTGGTGGTGGTGGTGGTTGCTGGTGCAGTGATGAGGTATGACTGTAATCCCAGCACCTGGAAGGCACAGGCAGGCAGATCTCTGTGAACTGGAGGCCAGGCTGGTCTATAAAGTGAGTTCCCGGACAGCCAAAGCTAGTGAGAAATCCTAATCTGGAAAAACCAAAGAAGAATAAGAATCCTGAGTTTCGGGGCTGGTGAGATGACTCAGTGGGTAAGAGCACCCGACTGCTCTTCCAAAGGTCCGAAGTTCAAATCCCAGCAACTACATGGTGGCTCACAACCATCCATAACGAGATCTGGTGCCCTCTTCTGGTGTGTCTGAAGACAGCTACAGTGTACTTACATATAATAAATAAATAAAATAAATCTTAAAAAAAAAAAATAAGAATCCTGAGTTTCAGGCTGGGCGTGGTGGTGCACGCCTTTACTCCCAACACTTGAGAGGCAGAGGCAGGCAGAAATCTCTGAGTTCAAGGCCAAGTTGGTTTACACAGCAAATTTTGGGCCAGGCTGCCATACAAAGCTAGATTTGTGCAGGGCTTAAGAGGCAGCAGGTAGCCTGGCAGTGGTGGCGCATGCCTTTAATCCCAGCACTTGGGAGGCAGATTTCTGAGTTCGAAGCCAGCCTGGTCTACAGAGTGAGTTCAAGGACAGCCAGAGCTACACAGAGAAACCCTGTCTCAAAACAAAACAGAACAAAACAATAAAAAAAAAAAAAGAGGCGGCAATTGGAGATAGGGCCTAGGTGAGGAATTATAGGCTAGGGCATGAGGTCATGAGGTCATGAGGTCATGAGGTCATGAGGTTGGAAGATGTGTGGCAGGAAGTAGGGCTCGGGTTAGTACTTTGAATTACCTCTGCCTGCATCATAGGCTCTTCACTCATCATCCGTTCTGTGTTCCTGTTACCTTCCCCTCTGCCCACACCTCCAGTACAGGGATAATGTCACCCCTCTCTTGGATGCCTGTGTGTGCTTCCTCTTCATGCACATGCTATGCTGCCATTTATTACCTGTGTGACCCTGGGCAAGTGACTAGACCTCTCTGCCTCAGTGGTTCTCATCTGTAAAATAGGGATAGTCAGAGGAGAGCCTTCGTAATTGAATGCCCTAGAATCAGTGCTACATCTGTCTCGTTTGTTTGCTGCAGGTCTTCTCCTACTTCATTATGTGTGCTACGTGTGCACACATGTGAGTGTGTGTGTGTGTGAGTGTGTGTGTGTGAGTGTGTGTGTGAGTGTGTGTGTGAGTGTGTGTGTGTGTGTGAGTGTGTGTGTGAGTGTGTGTGTGAGTGTGTGTGTGAGTGTGTGTGAGTGTGTGTGTGAGTGTGTGTGTGAGTGTGTGTGTGAGTGTGTGTGTGAGTGTGTGTGTGAGTGTGTGTGTGAGTGTGTGTGTGAGTGTGTGTGTGTGTGTAAGGCGGAGGTCAACTTCAGGTGCTGTTTCTCAGGAGTGGCTCACCTTATTTTTATTGTTTTATTGTTGTTTTTAATTATTTATTTATTTTTATTTTATGTGCTTTGGTGTTTTACCTGCACGCATGTCTGGGTGAGGGTGTCTGGTGCCCTCTAACTAGAGTTACAGTGGTGAGCCACTATGTGGGTGCTGGGAATTGAACCAGCGTCCTCTGGAAGAAGAACAGCCAGTGAGTGCTCTTAATCACTGAACATCTCTCCAGCTCCCTACCCGAACTCAGGGATCCCCCTGCCTCTGCCTCCTGAGTGCTGGGATTAAAGGCAGGAGGCACCATGACCTGGCTTTTCTTTCTTTTTAAAATTATTTTATCCATGTAAGTGTTTTTCCTGCCTGTGTGTCTGCACACTGTGTGCATTTCTGGTGCGTGTGGAGGTCAGAAGACGACGCTAGATGCCCTGGGACTGGAATTACAGACAATTGTAAGCCACCATACCTAGGTGCTGGGACTTGAACCTGGGTGCTCTGCAGTAGCAATGAGCACTCCTAACAAATGAGCCATTTCTGCAGCCCTGGTCTATCTGGTTTATGAGACAGAGTCTCTCACTGGGGCCTACGGCTGGCAGATTAGGCTACATGGGGTGGCCAAAAAGCTCCAGGGATCTACTTGTCTCAGCCTCCACAGAGTCTGGGTTGCTGGAGAGAGCCACCATCCCCCTGTGCTGCGCAGCAAGCTCTCCACAGGCTCAGAGATCTCCCCAGTCCTTTTCTCCTTCTGTCTCCTCAGCCCTATACTCCCTTGCTCATGTGGAGATGGTGTCTGGAGAGTGTGGGCAGGCAGTCTGAGAGGGGAGACCAGGAGCATCCCCTGCTGCTCATCTGGGTTTGAATTGGACAATTGTCATCTGCGTTGGTGAGCTGTCCTGGGGTTGGGGTGAGAATCTCCCTATGGGGGGGGGTCCCTAAGTGGGAAGTGTTTGAGACACTACAGATCTGGGGACTACAGTAAGGTGGATACTGAGTATTTTTCCTTTTTTTTTTTTCTGGTTCTTGCCACTGAGTTTTTTTTTGGGGGGGGGGGGGCAGGGGCAGACACCGGAGTGGAGGCACCCAGAGCCACACCTTGGAAAATTGAGGGAATCAAGGACTTGATTCCCGCTCACAGCCCTGCAGAAGGATGCCAGATCTGTCAAGATCAAGAAGAACAAGGATAATGTGAAGTTCAAGGTTCACTGCAGCAGGTGCCTTTACACCCTGGTCGCCACAGACAAGGAGAAGGCAGAGAAGCTGAAACAGTCCCTGTCCCCAGGTATGGCAGTGAAGGATCTGAACTGAACCAGATCTCAGCATTTGACTATTAAAAACCCTGAAAAACTCTATATATTTTGAGGGGAGGCCTTGCTGAGTTTGGGAGTCCTGTGTGTATGTCAGAAAGAGAAGGAACATGGCCTGAGACACGCAGTGAACTCTGAGAAAAGGGCAGGAGGTAGGCTCTGGGGTAGGAGTTAAATACTGAAGGTCCAAGCAAGGAATAAGCAAGGAATTCAGGGATCTACAGGAGTGAGAGTGAGGAAGGGGTTGCAGGGGGCTGAAGGCAGCAGGACTGGTTGCTGGGAGTGAGGGGTGGAGTGGGGGTGGGTGAGGTGGGGGTGGGAAGAAACCTACAGCAAATGGTGGCGGAGGTAAACCAAGGAAGGGGTGCTCTGAAAGGGACAGAGTGAAAGTTCCAAGGTTCCCAAGAGTGTTAAAGGAAGACCTGAGGTATCATTGGGGAAATGAGGAAAGTTTAAGGGTTTCCCATAGGGAGAAGAGACGGTTGGCGTTCCTCAGACATTAGCCAGGCCATACAATTGCTGCTGGTGGGCAGGGAACGGTTTAAAGTCCTTGATGGAGGGAAGACATTGCTGGGGTTGGATCAATTTTTACTCTGGATGGCTATGAAACATGGCGTGGCTCCTCAGGGTTCACCAGTGAATCAAGCTATGGTAGGCTCTTTATGGACACGGACATATAGTCTGAGTCCTCCCTGGATTCCGGGGTGTGGTCTGTGGACCATCTATCTGAGCCTTGGGTATGATTGAGGATGGCTGGGAGATAGGTTGGTATCTGGATCCCCTGGGATGTTGTGATATGACCTGGGGGGGGGGTGCTTCTGGAATTAGAGGTGTATGGTTTAGGGTTCCTGACAGGGTGTGCCTCCACCCCTGTCTGAAGTCACGAAAAAGAGTAGAACAGTTCCTGGTTCCAGGTGGCTCTCCAACATGATCTGGGGCTTCAAAGACCCGCACTCTAAGGATGTGATGGAGAGAGCAGGGGTGTGTGTAGGGGTCCAAGTAGCCGCTGGGGCGTGGTCTAGGGGACAGGGGTGGGGCCGGGGCGGGGGCTGGACCAGGGCGCTCTGCAGTGGAGAGGGGGTCTGCGGCGACCTGGGAGTGAGTGTGGCCGCCCCACCTCCGGTCCGCGCCCCCTCCCCCCTTGCGGCGGCGACGCGGAGGGCGGAGCGCGGCGGCGCGCGGGAGGGCGGGCGGGAGGCGGGAGGCGGGCGGGAGGCGGCCCCGCGGCACCGCGCCCCCTCCCCCGGCCCTCCCCCCACCATGGCGCGGCGCGAGGCGGCGGCGGCGGCGGCGGTGGGGCCGGGCCCCGGGCCCCCTCCCCCGGGCTGGGTGAGCGCGGCCCGCGGCGGCCCCGGGGGCTCTTTGGAGGCGGCGGGCGGGGGCGCGGGGACGAGCGTGCCCGTGTGTCCGCGGCGCTGCGGCGGGGCCCGGCGTGCGCCGGCCCGCGGCCCTGTGTGTGCCGGGCGCCCCGCCGGTGTGGCCATCCGGGCGTGTGCGGGGCCGCGGTCGGCCGTGCGTGTGCATGTGTGCATGTGTGCGTGTGTGCGCGCGTGTGTCCCACACACTCCGGGGCGCCGGATCTGGGGGGCTGTGGCGCGCCCGTCCGAGGGGCTGTGTGCAGGTGTGTGCGGGGGCTGCGCGCCCAGGTGTGCGGGGCGGGGGGGCCCAGCGGGCCTGTGCGCGCGTGCGGCTGGCTGCGTTGGGGGTCTGTGTCCGGCTGGGTGTCCATGCGAGGGGCTGCGGTGCCGGGTGTGTTCGCTCGGGTGTGTGTATATGTGTGTCTCTGTGTGTGTCCGTGTGTGTGTGTATGTGTGTGTGTGTGTTATGTGCGGGTTGGATGTCTCCAAGGGTGTGTGTGTGTGTCTGTGTCAGGTATCCTGCTGGGGTGGGGGCTGAGGCTCAGCGCATAGTGGGCCAGGTCTCCGAATAGATTGGGGGGGGGGAGGGGACTTGGCTGATCCCTCGGTACATGTCAACTGGAGGGGGGGTCCTCAGTGATCCTTGGGGGAGACGGCCATGTCTTTCTCCTCTTCTCCGTGGCTGGTTGGGGAGGGGGGGATGGGAGGCCGGGAGGTGGACAGATGGAGGAATGAGAGGCCGAGGGATGGACAGATGGGCCCTGGGGTGGGGGCTGAGGGTTGGAGAGTGGAGGGTGGGGTTGAAGACCTGGCCCTTCCCACCCCACCCCACCCTAACTCCCCCACCTGCCGGGCATCTGCAGATAGCGCCCCAGTTGCCTATATCTTGATGGTAAGGCTGGGGAAACTCTGGGGGTTCCTGGTGGCAGAATCTTGTTGGAACCCGGCTTTGGGACTCAATCTCTTCCTGATGGAATCCCACCTGCTGAACTATATGACCTTTGGCCCTGGCTTGTGCCCGATTCTTTTTGGAGAAGGGTGTAACAGGGACTGGAAGGGGTGTTAGAATGTATTTGGCCTGGGAAGTAGGTGGGGCAGGAGAGCCAGGGCCATGAGGGATGTGTAGCAGTGACTGAGTGTGAAGCTAGCTGGTCTGTTGACTGCTCTGGGCTTTGGTATTTTGTGTGCATTTACAAGTGTGTTGGTTCCTCATGGGACTGTGGCCTGAGTGTATCTGCCATGCGTGAGCCTATTAGAGTGCTTACAAAGTGCCAGTGTGCTTGTTCATGGCTTCCTGCTTTGTCAGTGTGTGTTCGTGCCAGGGGTTCTGTGTACATGTGTGAGGCATGCACTGACTGTGCACGCGTGTGTCTGTTGGTGCTTTATCTGCTCTATGACTACCCAGTGGGAAAATGTGAAGTTGCACGAATGTGTTTAGGTGTGTATGAGTGTGCACCAATGTATCTTTCATTGTGCAAGGTGAGTCTTATGTGTGTGAGCCACTGTGTGTTGATAAGTGTGCAAAGGCTATATAGATGTAGCTGTCTGGTTGTCTATTAAGGGGCATGTGGGCTTTTCTGTATCTGTACATCTGTGAGTGTGCAATGGATAGCCTGTGTGTGTGTGTGTGTGTGTGTGCATATGAGTGGTGTATGCAGATATGCCAGCCTTGAGGGTGTGTGTCTATCTTGGGAGTCCTTTCCTACTTTAGTCTCTGGGGACCAGGTTCTGTATGTTTAGGCCTGTATCTCTGCAAGATACATGTGTACCTGTGCCTTGGGCACAAGATTGACCCTAATTCTGGGTCTAGCGAGTGTGATCTGTAGCACACCAAGGCGTAGTGTGTGGTCCTGGAACACAAATGTGACTGTCTCCTGGGCTCAGTGTCCTGAAGGGTACGGAGCACCCAGACTGGGCTGGTGTTCCCTGGCGAGCTCGGGTTTGGACTCACATAGATCGGGATGGATCCCCCAGTGTAAATGTGGACAGAAAGGAGATGGTAGGAATCCTAGTGCTTCTAGACTCTGGATACCACTCATGTCTTTGAAGTTGGGGAGCCCAGATGAAAACTCTTAAGTTCTAAAAGAAAAGATGTCTGGCCCATATTTCAGAGTCTCAAAAAGAGAAGGCTGGGAATGTAGAATTCTAGAGCTGCTAAGAAGAGTGGGTAAATTCCATAGTCAGGAACCAGTGCAGGAGGGATAAGGGTTCAGAGATCCTGAGACCTCAGAGGGCAAAGCTCACATGCAGGACCCTAAGACCCAGTCACTTAAGGTCTAGACATGACTTTTAGATCCCTCTGAGAGTATGATGACCCTACAGCAGGAGGCCTGAGAAAGTAATCGCTGTAAGAATTCCCTTGGCTTAGATGATCTCCAAGGTAGCTTTCGGTGACTAGAAAGGAGCTTGAAGATGCTAACTGGTTTTGTTTTTTTGCAGGTACCGGCCCAGGCCCTGACTCCTTGAAGAGAGGTGAGTATACTACCTTGGGTTGGGGAAGAGATATGGGGTAAGAGCACTGGTTGTGAGCAAGCCCAGGCCCAGAGCTCTACCTAAGTGGACCCAAGTGCAGGATACCACAGTGTCTGGGGAGGCAGGTGGCCACTCCCAGTGAAAAGTAGAAATGAGCCTATGAGAATTGGAGTTGGGTAAGCGTTCATCTCATGGTGGTCAGGAGGCTCAGAGGGACCCATATGTCAGGATGTGACATCTCTCAAGATAGGTAAAATGATCAGGAAAGTGGAGTCCCTTTATATCAGCCAGGCTCCATGAACTTTTCTCGGAGTGAAATAACCCCAATGAATGGGGGAATATAGCTCATTTGTAGAGCACTTGCCTAGAATCCATCAGTGAGGGACTGGGGGTGTGGCTTAGCCATAAAGTATTTGCTTAGAATGCACAAGGCTCTGTGTTTCACCCCCAGCATCACACACACACACACACACACACACACACACACACACACACAATATGTTAGCATCATCTAACATTGATGTAGCATTTATGTAGTCTAAAGCTAACCTAAGCACATTACAAAATATTCTCAGTAAGCCCTCTTCAAAGTGCGGTGAGGTTACCAGGGGCCATCATTGTCATGGGAGAGACAGAGGGGGATGCTGCTTCACCCAAAGCCATGCATACCTGGGCCTTCCAGTGTGACCGCTGGCAGAGGGACAGGGTCTGACCCGTGGTCAGCTTACCTTTGGGTAAGCTCAGGATGTTTTCTTTGCAGCTGTGCAAGGAGAAAGTCTTAGAACAGGGTTTTGGGCCCTAGAGACCCCAAGCAAGCAGATGCCCTGCCAGGGCTCCTAATGAGATAGAGGCTCAACTTCCAGACTGGGGTTTCTAGTTAGTACAGAAGAGTAACCTAGAGGGAGAGGAAAGTGGAATCTGGGTGGGGGTGCTCAGAGATGTGCTGCCCTGGCCCTGCCTCAGTTTCTCTCCTCAGCCCCATTCCTCTCTCCTGTCTCTTTCTTCCTCTCTTTCTTCCTTGTCTCTCCCCTCCCTCTTTTTATCACCCTGGCTCTGTCTCTTTTCTGTTTCCTTTTTCACTCAGATGTTTGTTTGTTTCTTTATCCCACTGGTACCTGGCTTTTCATTGTATCCTTGGTTTCTTGAGACAGTGTTTCCATATGTAGTCCAGGTTGGTCTGCATCTTTCAATCTCTTGAGTGCTGGGATTATAGGTATCTATCACCACACCTGGCTGTCCCCTTTTTGCAGTGTTGGGGATGGAATCCAGGACCTCCAGCATGTTAGGAAAGCATATCACCACTGAGCCACACCCCAGCCCCTCACTGGGGGATTCTAGGCAGGGGCTCTACCACTGAGCCACGCCCCCAGCCCCTCACTGGGGGATTCTAGGCAGGGGCTCTACCACTGAGCCACGCTCCCAGCCCCTCACTGGGAGATTCTAGGCAGGGGCTCTACCACTGAGCCACGCCCCCAGCCCTCACTGGGGGATTCTAGGCAGGGGCTCTACCACTGAGCCACGCCCCCAGCCCTTCACTGGGGGATTCTAGGCAGAGGCTCCACCACTGAGCCACGCCCCCAGCCCCTCACTGGGGGATTCTAGGCAGGGGCTCTACCACTGAGCCACGCCCCAGCCCCTCACTGGAGGATTCTAGGCAGGGGCTCTCCCACTGAGCCACACCCCCAGCCCTTCATTGGGGGATCCCAGGCACAAGTTCTGCTGAGCGTATCATACCTGGAACCTGTGCCATCTTCTTGGGAAATCCTTTCTCTTTTTGTCTGACTCTCAGTTGCTCTCTCTGTCAGCCCATTCCTCCCGACTTGCTTCCTTCTGACTCTCTCAGCCTTTCTCTGACTTTCTTGGTTCCATTCTTCTCCCCCTGGGTAAAAAGATCAAGGTCACATATGGCTACCATTCCACAGAGATTCCTCAGAGGTTGGTCAGCAAGGGCTGGGGTATAGGACAGGGTGGGATGAAAATAGCTTTCAGGACGCCCCCTTCCCATCCTTTCCTCTTTTACCCCACCCCCCAGCCGCCCACCCTGTGTTATGATGGGAGCCGACATGTCGTGGGTTGCAGCTGCAGGAGGGGGGAATCCCTGCCGGAAGGTTTTGCCTGGAGCAGAGGCATAGTGTGTATGCATACACGCATGTGCCTGTAGGCATGTATGGGCCTCCTGTGTACCAGTTGATATCAGTCAGCCCTGCTTGGGAGCTCAGATGAACCTGGAAAGAAATCACACTCAGAGCCGGGTGTTGGTGGCGCACGCCTTTAATCCCAGCACTCGGGAGGCAGAGGCAGGTGAATTTCTGAGTTCGAGGCCAGCCTGGTCTACAAAGTGAGTTCCAGGACAGCCAGGGCTATACAGAGAAACCCTGTCTCGAAAAACCAAAAAAAAAAAAAAAAAAAAGAAAAGAAATCACACTCAGAGGAAGACTTCTCCAGGCTGAGATCACAAATTCTGATATTTTTTTTCTCAAGTCTTCCCATCTTTTCAGCTTTTTTGTCTATTAATTCATGTGGAGGACCTTAACCTTCATTGAGTGCTTATTGTGAGCTAGGCCCTGTACTCAGTGGTTCCCACGCAAGATCTCAGTGTGTATGCTACTGCTTTAATATATAAAGTGAAGAGATTTTGTCCTGTCTGTGTGTGGCACCACACACCTGTAATCCCAGTACTTGGGAGGCTGAAGCAGAAGGATCAAGAGTTCGAGGCTGGTCTCAACTGTATAGCAATAGCAAGTTTAGACTAGCATGGTCTACATACTGTCAGGCCTTAAAGAACGAGATGGACCGGGCAATGGTGGCACATGCCTTTAGTCCCAGCATTCAGGTGGCAGAGGCAGGTGGATCTCTGTGAGCTCCAGGACAGCCTGGTTTACAGGGCGAGTTCCAGGACAGCTAGGACTTCACAGAGAAACCCTGTCTCAACAACAACAACAACAACAACAACAACAACAAAAAACCGAACAGGATAAGTGTGTTGCATGCACACCCTTAGTCCCAGCACTTGAGAGTCAGAGGCAGATGGATTCCTGGCCAGCCTAGGCTACAGAGTGAGACCTTATTGCCTGAGAAGGCTTGTGAGTTCAAAACTAGTCTGGACAGCCTACTACTGCTACCGTGGCTCAAACAAACAGGTGAAAAATAACAACAAAACATTTAAAAAGGAAGAAAAATAGACTTTGGCGTAGGCATGGGGATCATTGCTGTGGCCTCCCAGAGTTAGCAAAGGAGAGAGTCGGAAGTTTTACTTGGACGCATTTGATTTTAATGCCCTTGCAGGTCAGCAAGACAGCGTAGCAGGTGAAGGAGCTTGCTGCACAAGCCTAGTAACCTAAGTTCGATTCCTGGAAGCCACATGAAGGTGCAATGAAAGACTCAGTTCCACAAGGTTGTCCTCTGACCCAGCCACACGCATGCAATATTCAGAATAATATTTAAAATGAAAACATTTTCTCTTACCATAACGCACAGGCCCAGGTCTGTCATTGTTATCAGTAGGCACCCAGTGGTGTTGCAGCTAACAATTGTTATGTGTTAAACCCTTCTTATGTACTTGCTCATGAGTGTACATAATCCTCACCAAAGTAGGGCCTGTTTTTTTCTCTCTCTCTCTATTTTACAGATGAAGAAACCGAGATTCAGAGAGGTTCAGACACTTGCCCCAGGTCACACAGCTAGTAAGTATCACAGCTGGAATTTGAACTAGGAGTTGTATGTTGGACGTCTTTGGTCCTACATCTCAGCCAATGGTGATTTCAGAGTATCTGGTGGGCTGGGAGGTCATGGGATGTTGGGGAGCTCCAAGAGGCATGATAGGTGGCAGGGCTGAGGACATCGGAGTAATGCAGTGGTGGTTTGCCAATTACTATGGAAATATTGTAACCAGATCTGGGTGCTTTGGCCCAGATCTGTAATTCTTGCCCTTGGAAGGCAGACACAGGAAGATTCTGAGTTCAAAGCCAACCTGGAATATACAGTGAAACTTTATCTCAGAAAAAGAAACGCCAAGGTGGTGGCACATTCCTTTAATCCTAACCCTGGGGAGGCAGGGGCAGGCTGATCTCTATGCTTTTGAAGTTAGCCTGGTCTACAAAGCAAGTTTCAGGCCAGGCCAGGCTATATTATCAGACTCTATACAAACAAACAAACAACCACAGGAAGAAAGAAAAAAGGTGGCCCTGTATGCTAGCTGCTTTGAAATCTGTTGTCCAGAGCCCATTCATTGGGGAATAAAAGATCCAGTTTGACTCTCAGCAGCACACCCCAGTTGACTATCTTCCTTCCCTCCAGGTCTCTCCCACTCCTGCCTCCCCCCTGCACCATGGCTCCAGGCCCCTTCTCCTCCGGGCTCTTCTCGCCACCACCTGCTGCTCTTCCCTTTCTGCTGTTGCTCTGGGCAGGAGCATCTCGCAGCCAGCCCTGCCCCGGTCGCTGCATCTGTCAGAACGTGGCACCTACGCTGACCATGCTGTGTGCGAAGACGGGCCTGCTCTTCGTGCCACCCGCCATCGACAGGCGTGTGGTAGAGCTGCGGCTCACTGACAACTTCATTGCGGCTGTGCGTCGTCGAGACTTCGCCAATATGACCAGCCTGGTCCACCTCACCCTGTCTCGCAACACCATTGGCCAGGTAGCAGCCGGCGCCTTTGCTGACCTCCGGGCTCTCCGGGCCCTGCACCTTGACAGCAACCGCCTGGCAGAGGTGCGAGGGGATCAGCTCCGGGGCTTGGGTAACCTCCGCCACTTGATCCTCGGCAACAATCAGATCCGTAAGGTGGAGTCGGCAGCCTTTGATGCCTTCCTATCCACCGTGGAGGACCTGGATCTGTCCTACAACAACCTGGAGGCACTGCCATGGGAGGCGGTGGGTCAGATGGTGAACTTGAACACCCTCACGCTGGACCACAACCTCATTGATCACATTGCGGAGGGCACCTTCGTGCAGCTGCACAAACTTGTGCGCTTGGACATGACCTCCAACCGTCTACATAAATTGCCCCCCGACGGACTGTTCCTGAGGTCCCAGGGCGGTGGGCCCAAGCCACCTACCCCATTGACGGTCAGCTTCGGTGGCAACCCGCTGCACTGCAACTGTGAACTGCTTTGGCTTCGGCGCCTGACCAGGGAGGACGACTTGGAGACGTGTGCCACGCCCGAGCATCTCACTGACCGCTATTTCTGGTCCATCCCGGAGGAGGAATTTCTATGTGAGCCCCCGCTCATCACACGGCAAGCAGGGGGCCGCGCTCTGGTGGTAGAGGGCCAGGCTGTCAGTCTGCGCTGCCGGGCTGTGGGTGACCCCGAGCCCGTGGTGCATTGGGTGGCACCTGATGGGCGGCTGTTG